>NC_044039.1:212956389-213270560 GCF_901765095.1 Microcaecilia unicolor | reverse complement strand
AAGAATGAGTTGGACAGCTAGATGACTGAGGGGTAAAAGAGGCTCTCGGGGAAGACAAAGCCATAGTGGAGAGATTAAATGAATTCTTTGCTTCGGTCTTCACTGAGGAAGATTTGGGAGAGATACCGGTGCCAGAAATAGTATTCAAAGCTGACAAGTCAGAAACTGAATGAAATCTCTATAAACCTGGATGATGTAATGGCACAATTTGACAAATTCAAGAGTAGCAAATCACCTTGACCAGATGGTATTCATCCCAGAGTACTGATAGAATTGAAAAATGAACTTGTAAAACTATTGTTAGTAATATGTAATTTATCTTTAAAATCAAGCATGGTACTGGAAGATTGGAGGGTGGCCAATGTAACATTGATTTTTAAAAAAGGTTCCAGAGGTGATCTGGGAAATTATAGACCGGTGAGCCTGATGTTGGTGCCGGGAAAAATGGTAGAGGCTATTATAAAGAACAAAACTACAGAGCATATTCAAAAGCATGGATTAATGAGACATGGAGGGGCATAATTGAACGGGGCGCCCAAGTTGTCATGAGGGCGTCCTCGCAGGATGGCCCCATAAAGGGGCGGGGCAACCAGTATTATCAAAACAAGATGGATGTCCATCTTTTGTTTCGATAATACGGTCGGGGACGCCCAAATCATGAAATTTAGGTCGACCTTAGAGATGGTCGTCCTTAGGTCGTTTTTGAGATGGTGGTCCCTCGTTTTCGGCAATAATGGAATCCGAGGACGCCCATCTCAAAACCGACCAAATCCAAGCTATTTGGTCATGGGAGGAGCCACCATTCGTAGTGCACTGGTCCCCATGACATTCCAGGACACCAACCGGGCACCATAGGGGGCACTGCAGTGGACTTCACAAATTGCTCCCAGCTACATAGCGCCCTTACCTTCGGTGCTGAGCCCTCCAAACCCCCCCCCCCAAAACTCACTCCCCACAACTGTACACCACTACCATAGCCCTAAGGGGTGAAGGGGGGAACCTACATGTGGGTACAGTGGGGGGTTTTTTTGGGGGGGGTTGGAGGGCTCAACATTTACCACCACAAGTGTAACAGGTAGGAGGGGATGGGCCTGGGTCCGCCTGCCTGAAGTGCACTGCACCCACTAAAACTGCTCCAGGGACCTGCATACTGCTGTCATGGAGTTGGGTATGACATTTGAGGCTGGCATAGAGACTGGAAAAAGTATTTTTTAAAATTTTTTTTTAGGGTGAGAGGGGGTTAGTGCCCACTGGGGGAGTAAGGGGAGGTCATCCCTGATTCCCTCCGGTGGTCATCTGGTCATTTAGGACACATTTTTGTGGCTTGGTCATAAGAAAAAAAGGACCAGGTAAAGTCGTCCAAGTGTTCGTCAGGGACGCCCTTCTTTTTTCCATTATCAGTCGAGGACGCCCATGTTTTAGGCACACCCCAGTCCCGCCTTTGCTACGCCTCTGACACGCCCCTGGGAACTTTGGTCATCCCTGCGACGGAAAGCAGTTGAGGACGCCCAAAATTGCCTTTCGATTATGCCGATTTGGGCGACCCTGTGAGAATGACGCCCATCTTGCAATTTGTGTCAAAAGACTGATAGGCAGTCATAAGCATTTGCTACTGTTTTTATATAGAAATATCTTTGTCAGCATAATCAAAAATAAAGGCATATACCCTGGGATTCTACATATCGTGCCTTAATTTCTGCATGGAAATCGAACTGTAACTTAATTAACTGGCTAATCAGCACTGCTAATTTATGCGCAGAACTCGCTTAGCGTATTCCGTAACATGGTGAATGTAAATTCGAAGTCGTATATTTGAAAAGGGGACGTGGTCATGGGTGGGGTGTGGGTGGTTCTAAATCTATGTGGATTGTTATAGAATACACCTGCTCTGCACCTACTTAGGCAATGGTATTTACGCCAAATAAAACATGATATAAATGGCCACAAGTAATTTTAGTCACGTGGAGAGGCCTGCAGTGTAATTCTATATACCGCATGGAAATTTAAGCCTATTCTATAACATTTAGGCATACTTTAGAGAATACGCCTAGGCGTATTTTTTTCCACGTGGAATTTTCAGGCGCCATTTATATAATCTAGGCCATAGCACAGCACTGAAAACCACAATACAGCATTGCAAATATCAAAGCAAGGTCCGGCGCACTGACAAGAACATTTTGAACATAACCCTCCTCCCTTTCACAGACCCCTCAAAAACTCCCCAACCCCTCAACTCCCCTTACATCCCTTCCTAACAGAAATAATGCAAAACCAAGGTGGTTAAATAAAACAAGAGAAACCGCACAAGTTTGCTATTGTTTTCAAAAGTGTCTGCAAATGTTTTGCGTCTCTCAATATGGTGGCATGCTCTGCCCACTGGCTCATACTGTCTCCTGTTATCAAACCTCCTTGGTGGGGCTGGCACAGGCAGCAAATATGAATCGCCCCTAATGCCATCAATGCCTTGGAGGTACACTGGGGAGGGAGGGGAGGGAGGTTCAGAGAGAAGGGAAGATGCTGCTTTTGTGTAGATGTGTCTAAGGGGTCCTTTTACTAAGGTGCGTTGAAAAATGGCTTGCAGTAGTGCAGGTGTGAGTTTTGGGCGTGCACCAATCCATTTTTAGCGCGCCTTTTAAAAAAGGCCTTTTGCGGGGGGGGGGTGTGGCTGAAAATGGACGTGCGGCAAAATCAAAATTGTCGCATGTCCATTTTGGGTCTGAGATCTTACCGCCATGCATTGACCTAGCAGTAAAGAATCTGGGCGGTAATGACCTACGTGTGTCAAATGCCACTTGGCGTGTGTCTGTTACGTGAGCCCAAAAATAAAAAAATATTTTTCCAGACGCGCGTAGCGGACACGCGCCAGAAATGAAATTACCGCAAGAGCCTTGTGGTTTGTGTCTTTTTTAGTATTTGCTGTTATATTTAGGGTAACTTGTTGTTTCTTTTGACAGGAATGGCTTAGAGGAACGGGCAGTGGTGAGAGGAAGGACACTTGTTTGCCATTTTCCCTCAATTACTGTAGATTTTGCCGCCAGGCAATTCCAATATCTGCAGCTGTTGCTGAGCGGGAAATGGATATTAGGATGCACAGGACAGGCTCACTTAGGAAGCAGCGAAGAAGGAAGAGGCAGTTTCAAACGTGCTAGTCTTACATATTGATACATGTAAACTATCACCGTTGACATGTGTTCTCAGCACCTAAAACCAGGTGCCTCCTGATAAATCTACCAAGCAGATACGCCAGAGAACGCTCACATCTTAGTCACAGCTGAATAAAAAATGTACTTGAGTGCATCATGTTATATGTTAAACATAAACTACTACACCACGGAGGTTCGAAAAATAAATATGAAATAAAAAAGAATAATGGCCAAAAGCAGATTTCAGGGGAAAAAAAGAAACATATATAATGTTTCTGAACAAGGTAAATAGAATTTAATGATATTCTAGGCCTAGGTGTTGCTTTAATGCATTCTGTAGGCTGCCTAAGCGAACGCAATTATTCAGACTTCATCTTCGGTTTAGCATGTCAGCTTTCAGAGCATCTGGTAATAACTGGACTGCGGGGAAATAATGAGCAGTTGGAATTTACAAAGGAATGCAAAGCAGCACCAAAGGAGAAACACGATGAACACAGGAGGAAAAAAAAGATTTTCTGGCTGAAATGATTAAGGCAAATGAGAAGAGGCTGCCAGGTAGGAACAAAACTACAGTCCATAGGGAAGAAAATAAAAGTTCTTAGTGTTATGCTGTAAGCGGAGCAGCACATATTGTCAACATGGCAGAAAAAGCGGCCATTTTGTTGGACTGTCATAGAAGATAACATGAAGGTGATCGACTGGTGGAAGATCACAGGGAATCATCCTGGCTTTTCAGCTCCTCTTCTGAGAGCTAATTTGCACAAGAAGAGGAACTTTGAGGTGACACCCTAAAGAACATCTCGTATGCCCTGATGAAACCTAGATTCACAGAAATCCTACAATTTTTGTCAAAGAATGACCAAAATAAAGGGGGTTGAATTGGAGACAAATATGTCACTGCATATCCAAGTTTGAGTTATACCAAACCACAACCAGCTACAACGGCACAGCGCTTCATTTGGAGGGGTCAAACCAACCAATTTCTGGCCCCACTCCGGACTTCTCTATGATTTTATGCTGTCTTGAGCAAAATATCAGTGGGGCCATGGTCCCAATGGACCTCCTCTCCCATTTCACCAATGAAAATCTGGTGTAAATCACTGCATGTAAATTAGGCGTGGATCCCTCTAATTCTGTGACAAAATGCAGAAATTGCAGGAACGCCACCAACCCACTCATGCTCCTCCCATGTCCACATCCTCTTTTCGAGTCCACACCAGTGGGGTAGCTATGTGAGGCCTGGGGGGGGGGGGCTGGGCCCCCGTAGATTTGGTCCTGGACCCCCCTGCCGACAACCCTCTTCACCCCCCCTCCCGCCGCCAACCCTCCCCCGCCGTCGTGGGCTATCTTTGCTGGCGGGACACTCCAACCCCCGCCAGCCGAGGTCCTCTTGCTTCCCGCGCAAGGCTTTGTTCTGTTTCTGACGTCCTGCACGTTGTATGTGCAGGACATCAGAAACAGAACGAAGCCTTGCGCGGGACGCAAGAGGACCTCGGCTGGCGAGGATTGGGGTCCCTCGCCAGCAAAGGTAGGCGATTACGGCGGCAGCGGGGGAGGGTTGACATCAGGAGGGGGGTTGAGAGGGTCATCGGCAGGGGGGGGCAAAGTTGGTGGTGGCGGCGGGGAGGGGGGCTAAAATGTGCCTCCTCACCTGAGCTCTGGATCCCCCTCCCGCCGAAGTCTGGCTACGCCCCTGGTCCACACACTAGAATTTAAGCACACCTCTTTATAGAATATGCCTAAAACGATGCACGCATAAATTCTAATTACTGTCAATTAGCGCCAATAATTGTTTATCTCCCAATTATTGTTGCTGATTGGCTTGTTATTCAATTAAGTTTCACGCCTGAATTTACACATGCAACTCAAAGTGCCATATACAGAATCTGGGAGATACTGTGAAAATGTAGCTGAATTTATGTAAAAGGGAATTGATGCTTTAAATACATTTACCAAACAATAACCTTTCAGGAGGTTCTTGTTAACTCAATATATAAACTACCTCCTATACATTTCAAACATACCATATACCTCAGCGGTGCCACTTTTTTGTAAAAATTGAACATGAAAACGATACCAAACTCTTATACCTATAGACCAATGAGGAGGTGGGTGCATAAGCCTTACTGATTTAAAAGGTTGTGTTCAGTAAGTGGCACCTCTGAGGTCTATGGTATATTTAAGCCGCATTGAGCCTGCCATGAGTGGGAAAGCGCGGGGTACAAATGTAACAAAAATAAAATAGATACTATTGGAGATTCTACATGGAATGTTGCTATTCCACTAGCAACATTCCATGTAGAAGGCTGCGCAGGCTTCTGTTTCTGTGAGTCTGACGTCCTGCACGTATGTGCAGGATGTCAGACTTACAGAAGCAGAAGCCTGTGCGGCCACATTGGTGAAAGGGCTGACGTCTACATGGAATGTTGCTAGTGGAATAGCAACATTCCATTTAGAATCTCAAATAGTAGCAACAGTGGAGGAGTGGTCTAGTGTGGTGGACTTTGGTCCTGAGGAACTGAGTTCGATTCCTGGCACAGGCAGCTCCTTGTGACTCTGGGCAAGTCACTTAACCCTCCATTGCCCCACGTAAGCCGCATTGAGCCTGCCATGAGTGGGAAAGCGCCGGGTACAAATGTAACAAAAAAAAATAAAATGGGAGGTAGTTTATATATTGGGTTAAATAAATTTATAACATGTTTCACTTTGTATTTTGAAACTTTATTGTGTTTTGAACAGTTTCAAAAAGTTCAAAATCTTCATAACATCTTATTTAAATACATTTTTAGTTATATCCATGAATATTTGTAGACTTTTATTACCATCTTATCCAGATAACTATAATTAACAGTGTAACACCTTTTCTCTCTGGACTAAATTCATTTACAGCAACAAACTAATTTCAAAATGTCTTCCTTCTTTGTTTGAGAGAGAAGGACAAGGTTCTTTTTTTATGAGGTGGATCCTTCATTTCCAGGGCAGATCTTGGCCCCGAGACTTTCATTATTTCAGATCTGGTAAACTGTAGGGTAAGGTCAGCTCGTGGGTTTGGGGACCCATTACATTAGCAAGCAAGTGTGTGTTTGTGTGTATGGGGGGGGGGGGGCAGTGGAGAAGAACCACAGTAGAAGAAAAGGCATCTACCATTCCTCTGAAGTGATTTATCTGTACTTCTGGTAACAGGGCAGTGATTCCTTCAATTTGAATGGCCTCCAGCTCACATCTAGTGCTTGTCCTAAGCTCCAAAAATTATTTATAAATTCTGTGCCTATATTTTACAATTCATAATATTATTGAGATGGAATCTCAATATTAAGATTGAAGGATCACAATTGGATGAGTCTGCTAGCAATTCCTCTTCAAGTTGAGACTAGGTCACAGTAAAAAAAGGGGGAAGAATAGAAGCCCTATACAGATCCTTTCTCAGGGCCAAAGCTATTGCGGAACTCATAACTCTGCAATTGGAAAAATCCGCTATCAAAATAACAGACAACTCATTCCTGGGTAATTCTGTTACATAGGCCACCAGGAAGCTGGAAAGAATCCCAATCAGACTTCATGGACTTTATTTCAAATGTACGCACAACCTTCTTTTTTATTTATTTTTTTTGTTACATTTGTACCCCGCGCTTTCCCACTCATGGCAGGCTCAATGCGGCTTACGTGGGGCAATGGAGGGTTAAGTGACTTGCCCAGAGTCACAAGGAGCTGCCTTTGCCTGAAGTGGGAGTTGAACTCGGTTCCCCAGGACCAAAGTCCACCACTCTAACCACTAGGCCACTCCTCCACTGTTGCTACTATTTGAGATTCTACATGGAATGTTGCTATTCCACTAGCAACATTCCATGTAGAAGTCGGCCTTTGCAGATCACCAATGTGGCTGCGCAGGCCTCTGCTTCTGTGAGTCTGACGTCCTGCACGTACGTGCAGGACGTCAGACTCACAGAAACAGAAGCCTGCGCAGCCTTCTACATGGAATGTTGCTAGTGGAATAGCAACATTCCATGTAGAATCTCCAATAGTATCTGTTTTATTTTTGTTACATTTGTACCCTGCGCTTTCCCACTCATGGCAGGCTCAATGCGGCTTACATGGGGCAATGGAGGGTTAAGTGACTTGCCCAGAGTCACAAGGAGCTGCCTGTGCCTGAAGTGGGAATTGAACTCAGTTCCTCAGGACCAAAGTCCACCACCCTAACCACTAGGCCACTCCTCCACTCTGATCATCAGTGACATAAACCTTCATCTTGATGACATAGAAGATGAAGAATGCAGAGAATCCTAACTTTGTGGGACTTCCACACAGCCCCAGCCCCCAAAACCCACATTAAAGTCACTCTCTGGACCTCCTTACCTACAGGTTCACCACCAACCAGGACATTTATGTGGGAAACTACAACTGGGAAGAAATACCTTGGTCAAATCACTATAGACTCCATCTAACATTAAAGGTGGCAAATATCAAAACAAATCAAGGAAACACCAACCCAATATAAATTCCAAGGCTAGGTCAGTGGTGAAAAATTCTGGGACAAAATTCACAAGAACACAAGGACCTCCCAAAAGCAGCCATGAATTCCTCAAAACATGGGATGAAAAATATAAATACATTCTAAACAAAATCCCCCCCCCCCCCCCCCCCCCCCCCATTGACAAAACAGCAACACAGACCAAAATCATCCCCTTGGTTCCACGAGGAGCTGAAAAAACTAATATGCCAATGTAGGAAGTTAGAGTGAAAATGGCAAAGGAGCAGTTACCCTAAATATAACAGCAAATACTAAAAAGACACAAACCACCAACACTTAGGGGCCCTTTTGCTAAGCCGCTTAAAATCACCGAAAGTCAGAAACATTCATGTTTAGGGACGTCCAAATTTAAGGATCTGAATGTCCCTGACGGTATTTTCGAAATGAAAGATGGAAGTCCATCTTGTTTTGAAAATACGGGTTTCCCCGCTCCTGGATTTCGCCATTTTGCAAGGACGTCCAAATCGCTACTTGGATGTCCCTTTCAAAAATACCCCTCCACATATCTCAAATTCACTCTGACATATCATTCATGTTAACCAACAGCCTATTCCCAACAGAGAGAGGCTGAATTGTACTGACACCAATTCCAAAGTCCATAGAAAAGAGCAGAATCAAAATCTCAAACTACAAACCAATGGTCTCCATTCCCCTCATGACCAAAGTAATAGAAAACTTGGTAGCCAGACAACTAATGGATTATCTCAACAACATCTCCATGCTTCACAACTCCCAATTGGGATTAAGACCTCAGTTCAGCACTGAAACAGTATTTACAACATTACTGGCCAAATTCAAGAGTGAAATCAGCAAGGGCAAGAAAATCTCACTCCTACAATTTGAGATGTCAAGCACATTTGACATGGTCAAACATCAAATCATACTGAGACTGCAGGACAAGATAGGTACTGGAGGTCAGGTAATGCGATGGTTCAAATGATTCCTAACATCCAGATCCTACCAGGTCAAATTGAACAATATGCTCTCCCCCCCTCCCATGGGTACCACATTGTTCAACATAATGATGATCCCACTAGCAAGGACACTATCAAGACATGGATTCAACCTGTTTATTTATGCTGATGATGTGTCCATATACATCCCATTCAATCAAAACATGACGGAAATTAACAACTTGATAACTCAAGGACTGAACATTTTGGAATCCTGGGCCACAACATTGAAACTCAACAGGGATAAGACTCAATTGTTAGTAATCACATCAGTCTACCCGATAGCAGATAGCTTCAAAATCCTGGGTCTCCCACTAGACTGAAATAAGTTCTTCGAAACACAAGCAAAGATTATCGTAACCAAAATGTTCAACGTACTATGGAAATTGAGACATATTAGAAGCTACTTCCCAAGAGAGGTCTTCCAGATGCTGGTACAAACTCTAACCCTAACACACATTGACTACTGTAATGGTGTCTATGCCGGCTGCAAAGAGTTTATTATTTTAAAAAAAACCCTGCAAATGGCACAAAACATGGCCGCTCGCCTGATTTTCAGTAAATGATGCTTCGAAAGAGAGCAGCCTGCTGCTGCAAGCCTTGCACTGGCTCCACATCCAGACAAGGATAACCTTCAAGCTCTGTACGCTGGCATACAGAATCATTTTCAGTCTTGCCCCAGAATACACCTTCTGCGATGCAATGCACATACTGAAACACGTAACTATCTCACACTTCTTCCCCAAATTCCAGGATCTACGATACAAGACAGTATACTCATTGGGCTTCACCTACCTATGTACTAAAAGCTGGATTGCACTCCCTAAAGCACTAAGGAGCTTAAACAGTTATCTGATAGTTTGCAAACAACTCAAGGCCTACTTCTTCAAAAAATCCTTTCACGAAAATCTGCTATTAATCAGCTATGAACAATCATCTCTCTCATTCGGCAAAGCTCAACTCACGTCCAGCCAAACCTTAGTTTCAACCAATAGTTCCACCTACTTCTCTTCCACCCTCTCCCTATTCGGTCCTTTTCCCCCTGTCCTTACATAGCTTCCCCTGTCCCAAGGTAGTTGCATCCTTACTTAGTATCCCATGACCTACTTCTAGCTACTGCCATTACATGTTATTCTATGTCATGTCATGACAGGTTATTCCATTTTTTATTGTATTTCCCTTGTTCCATGTAAGCCACATTGAAACAATATTAATTAGAAAATGTGTGGCAGAAATGCCGAAATAAATAAATAAAACAATGTGAAACGAGCATTTTCTAGCTACCCATTCTTAATGTGCATTGAGTCATACATAGGAGAACTGCTGGTGCTTCCTCACTGGTTTCCTAAGTGAATGGTCTATACCCAGTCCCAGGCAGATCACAGTAGGGAAGAGCAAAAGCCTTGCAAGGCCTTAAGTGACAAAGACTAACACCCCAATGCTCAAAACTCCAGAATTGTTCCGAATAGAGCTGTAAAAATACTGCTGGAACAGTGCAGAAGAACAATGATATACTGCTCAATGCTAATGAGATGCAAATATAGGCTGGCTCATAGCATTAGGGAGTTCGGAGGGAGGATTGTGCTTTGGGGTGGGAGGATTGTGCTTGGCGCATGTGCAGAGGAGTTCCGTGGTAAGCTTGGCTCCTGTGCGCACACGCCTAGTAAAACCCGATCATGAAGCACCTATTGGTATCTGTTTTCTGTGGCTTAAATATAAGCATTTTACATTTTTTTTTTAGCTTAGACACTTATATTTAGACCCAGGAAACAGGCACCAGTGTGTGCTTTCATGTAGGCATTTTTAATTGTTTTATTCACGGAGAGAGTGGTGGATGCTTGGAATGCCCTCCCGCGGGAGGTGGTGGAGATGAAAACGGTAACGGAATTCAAAAATGCGTGGGATAAACATAAAGGAATCCTGTTCAGAAGGAATGGATCCTCGGAAGCTTAGCGGAGTTTGGGTGGCAGCACCGGCGGTGGGAGGCATGGCTAGTGGTTAGGAGGCGGGGCTAGTGCTGGGCAGACTTCTACGGTCTGTGCCTTGAAAATGGCAGATAGAAATCAAGGTCCGGTATACACATAAAGTAGCACATATGAGTTTTTCGGATGGACCGTACAGGTCCTTTCTCTGATGTCATCTACTGTGCTATGTTATGTTACTATGTTATCACGTATGCTTTAAATTTAGATGCAAGAAACAGACACCGATGTGCGCTTTCGCTTGAGTCTGTCTGTGCAAGGGCTTCCTTCTGCTTCCAAAAGCAATCAAAACTGGCAGATTTTGCAGAAAGAATCATGAAAAGTCCTCTCTTCCAACACCCTAATGCCTGCTCCGCGACCTGGCATTATTTTTCACAGTGGTAAGGCAGTTTTTGTTTCGGGTGCTGTTTTCTGAGCATTGGGGAGGAATACAAAAATGACCTCATTAGCACGAGCTTGACGACATTAGCAGGCCTCTGAACATTCTGCACAGGTAAACGTGAACACTAGTATGGCGTTAATGGCCTCTAGCGCCCCCGGTTTACTTTTGAGCACTGGGCTATAAGAGTATTCAGGACTCGTCTTGGAAAGTATCGAATGAAAATAATAATGTGGAGTGGGCGTCTGGTACAATAGCAATGTCTGGTGAAGATAGAAAAAAAAAATCCAACAGCAGCTCCAAGGTCAAATAAAAAAGAGATGGTAGAGGAAAGGACGAAAATGATAACAGAGAGCTGGGAGAAGGGAAATATGGAGATGTGATAGCACAATGAGAAGCGAAAGAGCAACAAATGTGATCTGTTACCTGCGGCAATCACTGAGAAACCCTTGGCAAAGCTCTTTTATGCACAGCCATGCTAATTACTCAAACAGAAGCCCGGAAAGCAGGTATTTATCACCTGCGTGGACAGGCAAAAAGAAAAGTCTGTTTAACGCAGGATCACGATTTATCATCCCTGCAACTGGCTGTTTTCGGAAGCCATGTACTTGCCAGAAGATTATTTCGTAAAGCTGCTGGTTCCCTCGGGAGGAAGCAAGATTTCCAGAGGAGTTCGGTTTAAGGCCTTTCTATTTGATTTTTAACTCTCTGTGGATTCATCAAAGCAAGCAAAGTAAGCTATTTGCAAAAAAAAAAACATTATCTAAAAGCTCAATGTTTCAGACAAAACTAAATGAATAACTATCCCGCTGCCAAAAAACAACACACACATAAAAAAAAACATGCTTTAGAATAATGGCTTGAATTGTCAGAATACACAATAGAATTATGACTACATTTATATTACTGATTTTTCCTTTATGTGAAAGGAAAATGTGCAGAAAGCCCCTGTTGCTCAAGCATTTTCACCATTATTGATCTAAGAAAAGCAGGGTACCGCTATGCTTATTATCATGATAATGAATTGATAGTGCCGCACGGCATGCCATCACTATAAGGGGTTCATTAGTACAATTATAATTGGCAGAATCTTGGTGTGCACGTGAACTGAGCATTTCCAGATATACACAAAAAAAAAGAAGCACGTAGCAGCGTACTTCTGATATCTGATTTGCATGAAACATTCTAAAGAAAGTGGAAGTATGGTTATACAGGAGGAAATGTTAAAATAGGAGCCATAACTGTTAGAAAATGAATGCGCATCTTACATTTGTACTCAAATATAGAAAACGTATATCAAATATAATTTCTTTGGTGAGCATAAAAAGAAGACTGAAAAGTCTCACCAATGCAAGGATAAACATAGTCAAGAAACAGGCAATGGGTAAGTCATTCCATGACTGACAATAAGTGAAATGGTTTTGGTAAACCAAAAAAGAAAAACATCTGTAGTGATTGGTTGTACAATAATTTGCAGAGTTAGGGCAAATCTCGACAGGTGTTGGCCTGCTTTCTTTTGTCCTTTCCCTTTCTCTTCCTGTTCTCCCCATCCTGGAGCTGTCTAGTGAGGACTGATCATGGCTATGACTGACCAACTGCCATTTAGACTTAACAAGTCTCCTCAAAATTTTGTATGTGGCATGGACATTTGTAAAACTATCATTTTGGAAGCCCAGATAAAATATATTCAGTGAATTTTAAAAAGGTTTTAAAAAGATCAAACCACTGCTAGAGTGATTTAAGGCTGAGGAGAAAGAGTTAGCAAAAGTCAAAAAGGCATATTTCAGAAAATGGAAAGCAGATCCTAATGAGGAAAACAGGAATAACCTATCATTACCTATTAGTATTACTTCCCCTTTCATAACTATATATAATTAAAGATATTCACAATATAGCTGTGAAAGAGAAAATACTACTTGTAGGTGATTTCAATATGTTGGATATTGATTGGGCAGTTGTAGGGTTGTCTGCAAGTTGGAAAATCCTGGATTTGTTATAAGGACAGCTGTTCCAGTAGTTGGTAATGGAACCCACATGGGATGGGGCTTAGGAATGGAAAGAGTATTTCTGACAATGAAGTAGGTGATTATCTGTAAACAGTGATCACTGGATGATGTAGTTCAATATTAAGACATATATAGAGAGGGTTTATTTAAAAATGAAGGTTCTAGATTTCAAAAGAACTAATGTTGTTGTGATGGGATAATACCTTACGAGGAAGGGCTTAAAAGGTTAGGGCTCTTCAGCTTGGAGAAGAGAAGGCTGAGGAGGGGATATGAAAGAAGTCTACAAAATCCTGAATCTCCTCCATCGCTAACTCCAGACTCCGCTCCTTCTATCTCGCCGCACCTTATGCCTGGAATAGGCTTCCTGAGCCATTACGTCTAGCTCCATCCCTGGCTGCCTTCAAATCCGGGCTAAAGGCCTACCTGTTTGATGCTGCTTTTGACTCCTGACTTGTCACTTTTATCTTATCCTTATGTGTCCTTCTGTCTGTCCTTCCCTTATCCTTATTGATCCTGTCTGTTTGTCCTGATTTAGATTGTAAGCTCTTTTGAGCAGGGACTGTCTTTCTTCATGTTCAATTGTAAAGTGCTGCGTACGACTGGTAGTGCTATAGAAGTGATTTATAGTAGTAGTTTACTTTTAAAAAAAAATACAATGACTATGGGACCCTCCATGAAGTTATATGATAATACTTTTAAAACAAAAAGGAAAGAATATTTTTTTCACTCAACAAATAATTAAGTTCTAGAACTCATTGCCAGAGGATGTGTTAAAAGCAGTTAATATATCTGGGTTTAAAAAAAAAAAGGTTTGAGCAAGTTCCTGGAGGGAAAGTCCATAAACTGCTATTAAGATAGACATGGGAAAGCCCACTACTTATCCCGGAGATTGGTAGCATAGAGTCTTGCTACTCTTTGGCATTCTGCCAGGTACTTACAATCTAGATTCTGAGTTAGATGGACCTTTGGTCTGACCCAATATGGCAATTCTTATATTCTTAAGAGTTGTTAGGTAGAAGGAAACATCTGGGGGAAGTAGCAAAATAATCTATTTTATGGGTAACAAACCTTTTTTTATTACAGGACCCAAAGCAGCATGGTTCTACTAGAGGTAGGTCTTGTCAGACTAATCTGATTAATTTGTTTGACTGGGTAATTAAACAGTGGATCCAGGAATAGCACTAGATGTTCTGTACTTAGATTTTTGCATAGCCTTTGACATAGTTCCGCATAGAAGTACTGGAACCGACCGAGAGACAGAGCTGGGCGTGGGGCAGGGCCGCCACTGCCGCCCCTCCCACACTCGGGCCATAGATGCCCCCCCCCCCCGCTTGACCCACCCCCTTACCTTCCTGCTTCTCCCTTGGTCTGTCACTCTCCTGTTCCTGTGTGCTGGGACCTGGGTTATCACATTAATGCAATCACCTGGGTCCCTACACACAGGAGCAGACCAAGGGAGCAGAACCTTCTGGAGCTGGGTCCCCCTTGGAGGCTTGGCCTGCGGAATCTTCCCTCCCCACCCCCCCTCTCGGTGACCCTGGACTGAAGCTCCATTAAGCCCAGTATCCTATGTCCAACGGTGGCCAATCCAGACCACATGTACCTGGCAATAAACAAACTGATAAATAAATAAACTGATATACATGGAGGGGCATAATCGAACGAAAACGTCTATCTCCATGGGCGTTTATCTCCGAGAATGGGTCCATGAAGGGGCGGACCGAACCGTATTTTGGGAAAAAATAGACGTCCATGTTTTATTCGACAATTTGTGAGCTGGGCGTTTTTGTTTTTCAGTGATAATGGAAAATGAAAGCGCCCAGCTCAAAAACGAATAAATCCAAGGCATTTGTTCGTGGGAGGGGCCAGGATTCGTAGTGCACTGGTCCCCCTCACATGCCAGGACACCAACCGGGCACCCTAGGGGGCACTTTTACAAAAACAAAAAAAGGTAAAACAGCTCCCAGGTGCATAGCACCCTTCCCTTGCGTGTTGAGCCCCCCAAATCCCCCTCAAAACCCACTGCCCACAAGTCTACACCATTATTATAGCCCTAAGGGGTGAAGGGGGGCACCTACATGTGGGTACAGTGGGTTTGGGGGGGTTGGATGACTAATAAGCATTAAGCAGCACAATTGTAACAGGTAGGGGGGGGATGGGCCTGGGTCCACCTGCCTGAAGTCCAATGTACCCCCTAACAACTGCTCCAGGGACCTGCATACTGCTGCCAGGGAGGTGGGTATGACATTTGAGGGTGAAAATAAAAAGTTGTGAAACATCATGTTTTGTGGTGGGAGGGGGTTAGTGACCACTGGGGGAGTCAGGGGAGGTCATCCCCGATTCCCTCTGGTGGTAATCTGGTCATTTAGGGCACTTTTTGGGGCCTTATTCGTGAAAAAACAGGGTCCAGGAAAAGTGCCCTAAATTCTAGCTACAAACGCATACTTTTTGTCCATTATCGGCGAAAGGCGCCCATCTCTCCTCGGCCGATAACCACGCCCCAGTTCCACCTTTGCCACGCCTCCGACACGCCCCCCGTCAACTTTGTACGCTTCCGCGATGGAGTGCAGTTGAAAACGTCCAAAATCGCCTTTCCATTATACCGATTTATTCGTTTTTGTGAGATAAACGTCTATGTCCCGATTTGGGTCGAAATCTAGGCGTTTTTCTCTTTCAATTATAAGGTGGATAGGCAGACCAAGCAAAACTGAAAAGACTTACTGCAGAAGGAAAAGCTAATACCTAAAGGAGGAAATATAAATTCTTTGCACATAAAACAGCTTTATAAAATTGCTTCTTCCTTAAAAGTATATGCAGAACTTGTAGGTGACTTCAGAGTAGGCATGTTCAGGAGAAGAGTTTGAGCAAATCACGGGCAGAATGCAAACATGTATGCCATATATGTATACAGTTTTAATGTAGGTGTGAATTCTGCAAGATAAAATAAACCCCTTAATGTCAGATGAAATTTAGGGGCGTGTGTGGACTACCGTTAAGATGTGTTAGTTTACTACAAACATGTGCTATTTTAGTGCGGGACCATTTTATACAATAAGACCTAGTTACTAATAACTGGGGTTAACAGTAAAATAACACATCTTAACAGTAGCCCACACTGACAACATCATTCCCCCCTTAATTAAAGAAAAATAGAAATGACTCTAGGAATCACAATCACTGCTACATGTAATAAAGTGAGCCAAGTATAGGACAATCGAGCCATTGTGACATCACTGATGAGGTTGGCTCTTAGGCACTATCTCTCCACACCTGACATCACTGCGGAAACCCAGGTCAAAGTATCGGCCTGCTTATCCGACATTGCTGCCTGGATGTCCAACCGCCACCTGAAACTGAACATGGCCAAGACCGAACTTCTTGTCTTCCCACCCAAACCCACTTCTCCTCTACCTCCACTCTCTATTTCGGTTGACAACACCCTCATTGTCCCCGTCTCTTCTGCCCGCAACCTCAGTGTCATCTTCGACTCCTCCCTCTCCTTCTCTGCGCACATCCAGCAGATAGCCAAGACCTGTCGCTTCTTCCTCTATAACATTAGCAAAATCCACCCTTTCTTCTCTGAGCACACCACCCGAAATCTCATCCACTCCCTCGTTACCTCTCGCCTTGACTACTGCAACCTGCTCCTCACTGGTCTCCCACTTAGCCACCTATCCCCCCTTCAGTCCGTTCAGAACTCTGCCGCATGTCTTATCTTCCGCCTGAACCGATACACTCATACCACCCCTCTCCTCAAGTCACTTCATTGGCTTCCGATCAGGTACCGCATTCAATTCAAGCTTCTGCTACTAACCTACAAATTGAAGGAAGTGAAACTAGGAAATCAAGTACGCTAGCGTTTAACTATAGAAAAGGTGATTACGACAAAATGAGAAAAATGGTGAAAAAAAGACTGAAAGGAGCAGCTCGCAGAGTAAAAAACTTGCATCAGGCGTGGATGCTGTTTAAAAACACCATCCTGGAGGTTCAGGACAAATATATTCCACGTATTAGAAAAAAGGGAAAAAAGACTAAACGTCAGCCGGCGTGGCTAAACAGTAAGATAAAGGAAATCATTAGAGCCAAAAAACAATCCTTCAGAAAGTGGAGAAGAGAACCAACTGAAAGTAACAGGATAGATCATAAGGAATGCCAAGCCAAATGCAAAGCGGAGATAAGGAGGGCAAAAAAGGACTTTGAGAAGAAATTAGCGTTGGAAGCAAAAATACATAGTAAAAATTTTTTAGATACATTAAAAGCAGGAAACCGGCCAAAGAGTCGGTTGGGCCGCTGGACGAAAATGGTGTTAAAGGGGCGATCAAGGAGGACAAAGCCGTAGCGGAGAAATTAAATGAATTCTTTGCTTCGGTCTTCACCGAGGAGGATTTGGGGGGGACACCGGTGCCGGAAAGAATATTTGAAGCGGGGGAGTCGGAGAAACTAAACAAATTCTCTGTAACCTTGGAGGATGTAATGGGTCAGTTCAGCAAGCTGAAGAGTAGTAAATCACCGGGACCTGATGGTATTCATCCCAGAGTATTAATAGAACTAAAAAATGAACTTGCGGAGCTACTGTTAGAAATATGCAATCTGTCCCTAAAATCGAGTGTAGTACCGGAAGACTGGAGGGTAGCCAATGTTACTCCGATTTTTAAGAAGGGTTCCAGAGGAGATCCGGGAAATTATAGACCGGTGAGTCTGACGTCGGTGCCGGGCAAGATGGTGGAGGCTATTATTAAGAATAAAATTGCAGAGCATATACAAAAACATGGACTGATGAGACAAAGTCAGCACGGATTTAGTGAAGGGAAGTCTTGCCTCACCAATCTAATGCATTTTTTTGAGGGGGTAAGCAAACATGTGGACAATGGGGAGCCGGTTGATATTGTATATCTGGATTTTCAGGCGTTTGACAAAGTGCCGCACGAAAGACTCCTGAAGAAATTGCAGAGTCATGGAATCGGAGGTAGGGTATTATTATGGATTAAGAACTGGTTGAAAGATAGGAAGCAGAGAGCAGGATTGCGTGGCCAGTATTCTCAGTGGAGGAGGGTAGTTAGTGGGGTCCCGCAGGGGTCTGTGCTGGGTCCGTTGCTTTTTAATGTATTTATAAATGACCTAGAGATGGGAATAACTAGCGAGGTAATTAAATTCGCCGATGACACAAAATTATTCAGGGTCGTCAAGTCGCAGGAGGACCTTGCGAGACTGGGAGAATGGGCGTGCAAGTGGCAGATGAAGTTCAATGTTGACAAGTGCAAAGTGATGCATGTGGGTAAGAGGAACCCGAATTATAGCTATGTCTTGCAAGGTTCCGCGTTAGGAGTTACGGATCAAGAAAGGGATCTGGGTGTCGTCGTCGATGATACGCTGAAACCTTCTGCTCAGTGTGCTGCTGCGGCTAGGAAAGCAAATAGAATGTTGGGTGTTATTAGGAAGGGTATGGAGTCCAGGTGTGCGGATGTTATAATGCCGTTGTATCGCTCCATGGTGCGACCGCACCTGGAGTATTGTGTTCAGTACTGGTCTCCGTATCTCAAAAAAGATATAGTAGAATTGGAAAAGGTACAGCGAAGGGCGACGAAAATGATAGTGGGGATGGGACGACTTTCCTATGAAGAGAGGCTGAGAAGGCTAGGGCTTTTCAGCTTGGAGAAGAGACGGCTGAGGGGAGATATGATAGAAGTGTATAAAATAATGAGTGGAATGGATCGGGTGGATGTGAAGCGACTGTTCACGCTATCCAAAAATAATAGGACTAGAGGGCATGAGTTGAAGCTACAGTGTGGTAAATTTAAAACGAATCGGAGAAAATTTTTCTTCACCCAACGTGTAATTAGACTCTGGAATTCGTTGCCGGAGAACGTGGTACGGGCGGTTAGCTTGACGGAGTTTAAAAAGGGGTTAGATAGATTCCTAAAGGACAAGTCCATAGACCGCTATTAAATGGACTTGGAAAAATTCCGCATTTTTAGGTATAACTTGTCTGGAATGTTTTTACGTTTGGGGAGCGTGCCAGGTGCCCTTGACCTGGATTGGCCACTGTCGGTGACAGGATGCTGGGCTAGATGGACCTTTGGTCTTTCCCAGTATGGCACTACTTATGTACTTATGTACTTATGTACTCGATCTGCAGCCCCTCCTTACCTCTCAACCCTCATCTCCCCTTACGTTCCTACCCGTACCCTCCGCTCTCAAGACAAATCCCTCCTTTCAGTACCCTTCTCCACCACCCCCAACTCCAGACTCCGCCGTTTTTGCCTCGCCTCACCCCACGCATGGAACAAACTCCCCGAGCCCATACGCCAGGCCCCCTCCCTGCCCATCTTCAAATCTCTGCTTAAAGCCCACCTCTTCAATGTCGCCTTCGGCGCCTAACCTCTACACCTCTGCCCAGGAAACCTAGACTGCCCAACTTGACATTTCATTACTTAGATTGTAAGCTCCTTTGAGCAGGGACCGTCCTTCTTTATTTATTTTGTACAGCGCTGCGTAACCCTAGTAGCGCTCTAGAAATGTTAAGTAGTAGTAGTAGTAGTAGTAGAATGAGGCATTATGATATCACAGTATCAGAAGCGAGTCAAATACAGGGCAATCAAGCTATTGTGACATCACCGATGTTGGCTTAGGCACTGGTGGAATGAGGCATTATGACATCACAATCTCAGCTCTTGTACAAGAGACTGAAACTCGTCACACTAACGGGAGAAGTTATCAATGTGGGCTATTGTTAAGATGTTATTTTACCACTAACTCGTGCTATTTTAGCACAGGTCCTATTTTATGCAGTGAGACCTAATTACTAATAACTGGGGTTAAAACTAAAATAACATGTTAACCCTCCCCCCCCCCTTTTAATGTGAACTTCAAGATGAAGAACATGGGGCGGGGTAAAACAAGATGGCGGCCTGAAGGGAGCATAACGAGGCAGCTCCGGGACTCACGCTGCATTTATCTTAATTAAAAACAAATTGTACCTTCTATATGCATAAACGGAGGGGTACACAATGGCCAGGCCCTGCGGCACCTGTCCCCCCGACAGTAGGGCCCATGGATAGCTCCGCTACACCAGGACCTATGGGATGCTGTGAACCTTCGTTGCGAGTGGGAACGGAGAGAGGGGAACCGCTCTCACAGCCAGAAGCAGACATCTCTTTCAGCCCCAAGATAAGAGATCCGCCGCCAATGCCAGCTGTCAAGCAGGGTTTGTCTAAACAGGGTTTCAAGCCTTCCGAAGAGACGGTGGTACTCCCCACAGCAGGGTCAGACCCCAGCAATCGATTGCAGAACGCCCCTGTGAAGGTGGGCGGGATTCAGCACGGCGACGGCGTTTCTGATGGTAAATCTAAGGAGAAGGAGTTGAATATTTCTGGAGACTCTGAGACTGATTCAACCTTATTAAGTACGTCTTTTTTCTCTTCTAAACCGTCAACCATAACCCTGGAAACAATATGGGAAGCTGTTTTGGCTTTAGAGTCATCTTTTTCTCAAAAATTGGTCTTGCTTTCGCAGAAAGTTCAAATCCCTAATGAAAGTATTTCTATTTTGGAAAAACAAATTAAAACAACTGACGAAAAGACTAAAAATAATGTTAAAGATATAAAACAGTGTCAACAGATGCAAGAAAGTATTACAAAGGAAAATAAATGGTTGCAGAACAAAATTGAAAACGTAGAGAATCAACAGAGATCAAAAACTCTGCGAGTAATACATTTTCCAAGACAAGAATCGGTAGCACCATTATTGACTTTTAAAAGATACATGTTTGAAATTCTAAAATTAGTTTTCAAGTCATGTTCATCTGATATTCGTCTATCAGATCACCATAGAATATTATTCGATATATTAGTCACTATTGGTCAGCATATGATCCTAGCGAACTGGAAAAATTCGGCTTACTTAAATGAACACTTTTGGTGGCAGTCTGTTTTACTGTATTATAAGTTTGAATCAGCTTCAACCAGTGGCGTTCCTAGGGGGGCTGGCACCCGGGGCGGATCGCTGATTCGCCCCGCCCCCCGGGTGCAGCACTCCCCCCCGATGCAGCGCAGACTCCCCCTGGCAAAAGGACACCCCCACAAAGGAACCCCCCCACCGGGTGCACGCCACCGGGGGGGGGGGGGGTGCCACGCGCGCCTGTCCTCCGTTGTTCCATGCTTCTTCTCTGCCCCGGAACAGGAAGTAACCTGTTCCGGGGCAGAGAAGAAGTATGGAACAATGGAGAGCAGGCGCGCGCACGCGCAGCACCCCCTCCGGCGGCGTGCACCCGGGGCGGACCGCCCCCACCGCCCCCCCCCCTAGGAACGCCACTGGCTTCAACATACCTAATGGGAGCTATGAATAAGAAGAATCTGATATGGTCTTCTTTCAAGGACTATGTCCGCTCGCTACAACAATCAATGTAATTGGTCTAATATTGATGTTTTCAACATAGTGTGATGTCTTAGCCTATGCATAATCTCTGTATTGTATTTTACAACATATATTTAGTTGTTGGTTTATATATTTTGTTCTTTATGAAAACCTAATAAAAATTTATGGGAAAAAAATGAAATTCTAAAAATACCGGAACAAGCTTGTCTATCAGTTTCAAATATTTACTATTTACAACCCTATAAAAAAAAACAAGTATAGCTGATCAACCTGAACTTGAAGGAACTGACGTTGTTTTTGAAACCTTAAATCTTACACAAATAATAGAGGAAGATAATTTAGGTTTAAAACCGGCAACGCGTATTGTTACCTTTGTATTACAACCAGATAGGGATTGGATATTAAAACTATTTTTTCGACATAGACAAGAAACTTTCTTAAACTACAAAGTTAGAATATATCCAGATATTTCTCAAGCGACTCAAAAGAGGCGTCAACGTTTTCTTAAATTACGTTCTTCTGTGTTTCAGTTGGGGGGGATTATTTTGGTTGAATTTTCCTTGTAAGTGTGTGGTGAAATTGAACTCGAGAAGTACATTTTTTTTTGATCCTTTACATTTAAATTCCTTCTTGGAATCTAAGAAAGTAGTAACTCCATCTCCAAACTCAGAAATGGTTTTGACATCTACACCTTAATCTGTAATAATAATGGTCTTGTGTTCTCCCTTCAGGTCTCTGATTTTGAATTCATGAAAGTTTTATTTCCACAAGTATTGTGCCTTGCTTCTCCTTCAGTATTGTGGACTAAAGTAGGAATACTGTAATAATTACTTTAAGTGATGTGGAGGGACATAATCAAATGGGGCCGGCCATCTATATGGCCGGCCCCGTAAAGCGGCGTCCCGACCGTATTATCGAAACAAGATGGCTGGCCATCTTTCGTTTCGATAATACGGTCGGAGCCGGCCAAATCTCAACATTTGGGCTGGCGTTAGAGATGGCCGCCATTGGTTTCCGGCGATAATGGAAACTAATGGCGGCCATCTCAAACCCGGCCAAATCCAAGGCATTTGGTCATGTGAGGAGCCAGCATTTGTAGTGCACTGGTCCCCCTCACATGCCAGGACACCAACCGGGCACCCTAGGGGGCACTGCAGTGGACTTCACTTAGTGCCAATAATTGCTGTTTAGGGTCCAATTATAGGAGCTGATTGGCTCATTGATCAATTAAGTTACACATGCAATGTGAGGCTGCATGACCAGAATTACATGTAACTTTAGTTAGAACCCCTCTAAGAAGTTTGAAAATGCAAAAAACAGTTTGCGGGTGTCTCTTGGTAAACTCTTAAAGATTCCAACACGGGAATCAATACAACTTAATTATTCAAATAGGAACCTCAAATCTCCACTTAGGGAAATACAAATGTAAAAAAAAACTATCCCTAGAACTTGAGGAGTCCGTTACTATCATTGGTTCCAATCAGGAGGAAAAGGGAAAAAAACATCAAACATAAAAACTCATCATAGATGAGAAAACCAGATGAATGTGAAAAACCCTTTTCCACCTGAAAAATAGCCCCAAAGAAGACACCAAACTGAGTTCAGGAACCAGTTTTGGTTTTGTCATTTTGGTGTCTTCTTTGGGGCTATTTTTCAGGTGGAAAAGGGTTTTTCACATTCATCTGTTTTTTTTTTTGTTGTTACATTTGTACCCTGCGCTTTTCCACTCATGGCAGGCTCACAGAAACAGGATGTCAGACTCACAGAAACAGAAGCCTGCGCAGCCTTCTACATGCTAGTGGAATAGCAACATTCCATGTAGAATCTCCAATAGTATCTATTTTATTTTTGTTACATTTGTACCCCGCGCTTTCCCACTCATGGCAGGCTCAATGCGGCTTACATGGAGCAATGGAGGGTTAAGTGACTTGCCCAGAATCACACCAATGTGGCCGCGCAGGCTTCTGCTTCTGTGAGTCTGACGTCCTGCACGTACGTGCAGGACGTCAGACTCACAGAAACAGAAGCCTGCGCAGCCTTCTACATGGAATGTTGCTAGTGGAATAGCAACATTCCATGTAGAATCTCCAATAGTAGCAACAGAATCTCAATAGTAGCAACATTCCATCTAGGATCTCCAATAGTAGCAACAGAATCTCAATAGTAGCAACATTCCATGTAGAATCTCCAATAGTAGCAACATTTCATGTAGAATCTCCAATAGTATCTATTTTATTTTTGTTACATTTGTACCCTGCGCTTTCCCACTCATGGCAGGCTCAATGCGGCTTACATGGGGCAATGGAGGGTTAAGTGACTTGCCCAGAGTCACAAGGAGCTGCCTGTGCCTGAAGTGGGAATTGAACTCAGTTCCTCAGTTCCCCAGGCAAAGTCCACCACCCTAACCACTAGGCCACTCCTCCACTGTTGGTGCTATTTGAGATTCTACATGGAATGTTGCTATTCCACTAGCAACATTCCATGTAGAAGTCGGCCCTTGCAGATCACCAATGTGGCCGCGCAGGCTTCTACATGGAATGTTGCTAGTGGAATAGCAACATTCCATGTAGAATCTCCAATAGTAGCAACATTCCATGTAGAATCTCCAATAGTAGCAACATTTCATGTAGAATCTCCAATAGTATCTATTTTATTTTTGTTACATTTGTACCCCGCGCTTTCCCACTCATGGCAGGCTCAATGCGGCTTACATGGGGCAATGGAGGGTTAAGTGACTTGCCCAGAGTCACAAGGAGCTGCCTGTGCCTGAAGTGGGAATCGAACTCAGTTCCCCAGGACCAAAGTCCACCACCCTAACCACTAGGCCACTCCTCCACTCATCTATGATGAGTTTTTATGTTTGATGTTTTTTTCCCTTTTCCTCCTGATTGGAACCAATGATAGTAACGGACTCCTCAAGTTCTAGGGATAGTTCTTTTACATTTGTATTTCCCTAAGTGGAGATTTGAGGTTCCTATTTGAATAATTAAGTTGTATTGATTGCCGCTTTGGAATCTTTAAGAGTTTACCAAGAGACACCCGCAAACTGCTATTTGCATTTTCAAACTTCTTAGAGGGGTTCTATATATATTTATCAAGTTTGAATTTCCCTCTGTTTTCATAGAAATTTATGTAACTTTAGTTGCCATATATAGAATTTTCTGGGTTTTGCCTAACTTTGGACATCAGCATTTGTGCCCGTCAAATACTCATGTAAATACTGGCACCCAACTAATTGCAGTTAGGCATGCAAATGTAGGTATTCTATAAGCTCATGTGGTTGCCGTGGGTGGGGGAGATTTGTCTTTTTTCGGGTTTTTATTTGGATTCTGTTTTTGTGCCAGTGTTGGATTCTATTCGGAGTTTAGGAGTGACCTTAGACACGACCTGGTCAATGAACGTACACGTTGGGTCGGTGATCCGTGCAGTGATTTTCAAACTGCATTTGGTGGCTTCGTTAGGAAGTTTTCTTTCAGCGCAGAATTTTCAAGCAATTTTGCAAAGTTATGTGCTGCCGCGCTTTGATTATTGTAACGCCTTGTTGTGCGGATTACCGCGTGGAGTGTTGCAAGGTCTGCATGTGGCGCAGAATGCTGCAGCCCGACTGCTTACTAGAGCAAGTAAGTTTGAGCACATTACGCCACATTTGAAAAACTTGCATTGGTCGCACATTACCTGGTGGATTCAATTTAAAGTACTTATACTGTTTTTTAAGGCAGTGCATAATGAGGCTCCTTGTGCTGTGGTTCAAAAGTTGCAGAAGTATTATCCTACAAGATTCTTATGATTGCAGGATCAAGAATTATTGACTGTTCCCTCTGTCTGCAGTATTCGACTGTAGGCTGTTCGTGTGCGGATTTTTTTCCCTTGTCGGACCTCAATTGTGGAATGCTTTGTCTCTTACTGTACGGCAATTGACTTCTTTGGCGTTATTTAAGAATCGGATAAAGGCGTTATTGTTTCAGAGAGCATTTTCTGAAGCATAGTTGGGGGGAGGGGTTGGGCTCCAAGATCAAGATTAAGGTTCTGTTTATTGAGTGTATTAATGGTGTTTTATGTGATTTGATTATGTTTGTTTTATTGTACTCCACCCAGATTTTTGGATGGGCAGATTCTACATTTTTGTAAATAAATAAATAAATGTCTGGGAATGCTCCTGATCCACCCATGCCCCTGGCAAGGCCATGCCTCCTTTGGAGTTGCACTATGAAATTTAGGAGCACATGTTAAAGATTAGGGCATAGGGCAGAAGTGCATAACTTCTAATTACTGCCAATTAAGTGCTTGTTAACTAATTGATTGTTAATGCCCTAACAAACTTGGGTGACCTATACAGAATCCAGGGTCTCTGTATCACTTAGGCCCATGTTTATAATTGTTTATGTTTATTCAGACTTGTTATACCGCTATAACCACCCAGGCAGACCAAAGCGGTTTACATAAATTCCTAAAGTAACATTAACAAAATAAAAATTTTGAAAGGAACGCCGTAAAATTGTAGGAAAGATATTTATTCATATTTAATAGAGAGTAGACACCCTCCATCATCAAACTAGGACTATAATTTATAGAATCAAAATTGAAATGTTCGATTTGGGGGAATTATTTTTTTAAAGGACAGTGACAGCTGGCACGCGCTGCGGGTTGCATAAAACCTTTTGATACTACTGCATCCTCCTGGTGATTGGAGGTCATGACTCCCAAAAAATGCATAATATGTGAGCACTGATGGCGGTGCTGCACCATATACTGCTATGCCTCTTTCCCTCCCTACAAAAAAGTGATTTTCCAATTCGGGGAGAGGAACCGCTGGCACTTACATCACAACTAGCCATGTGCTCACACAGCTATGTACTCGTTACTTGTAGACCCTTAATAACCGATGTGCCAGGGACAGCTCAATCTGCATTTAATATCCACTCTGTCGAGCTTGAACTGCTCTCCTTTGATATCTGAAAGGCACTGAGGCAATGCGCACAGTGAGCCAGCAGTAAATTTCCACAGGGTTTTGCAGTCCACCTCCGAAGCTTTTGAAACTCAAGTGGAATTGCCTTTCAACTTCATTCGAGGGGAGAGTGAATGATGATTAGAACTCCAGTCAAGTTCAATTACAACACGAAATGAGGACCTGCATTGTCGCTGTGCAGAAATAGGAAAAAATTTGAAATTCTGTGAGAAGCCAACCAGCTCCATGCAGTAGCAAGATATTTGTTTGCTTGCCGGTTATACAAGGATAAATAAGTCAAATTAGATTAAATCAAGACTTCCCTGGGCCCTGTATAGTCAAATGATTCAAGTCCCGATCCACCCCACATTCAGAATCCAAAGATATGTTTGAACTTATATCCCCAAAATATCAATGTTTTGGAACTCAGATGACATTTCAAAGTAAAAGACTGATTGTAGAAGGCAGCCAGGGTGGCAGATGATATACTTTGGTTTGCAAGGGCAGGACCAGAGGCAGAGCTGAAAGAGAAGGGAAGGCAGGCTGAAGCGCCGAGCCTGCTCGCCTTTCACTGCTGCCGCCGGACCCCGAGGTAAGAACTTTTCAATTCTGGGCGGCACGCAAGAAGGAGAGGAGCAGGCAAAGGACTGAGAGAAGAGGGCGGTCAGCATAGGTCGGGCTGCCACTCAGAGGAGAGGGAGAGAGGGAGGCGGGGGCCTGGAACACGAAGGGAAGGAGAGGGGGGCATGGAACTCGGAGCCCATACACCGTACGCGTTAATGAGCGCCGTGTCAAACTCAGAATGGCCGCGAGGCAGGAACTCGCGCCACAACTGGCCGTTGACATCCAGACTCCTGCGCCACTCAAACTCCATCGTAACAAGCAGGGTGGAGGGAAGCGGGCGAGCGCAGAACTCGCACCACAACTTGCCTCCTAACAGTAACCTTAAAAACATAATCGCCATTACATGATAACCTCGCTAGCGCCTGTTTCATTTGTGTGAGAAATGGGCCTTTTTTTACTAGTAATTAATAAAACCCCAGAATTCATTGAGCCAACAGCTCAGTGGCTTCAAAGACACGAACATGTCAAGGTTGAAGGAGGACACTTTGGGGTAAATTCTATATATGGCACCAAAAAACTTCAAGCCGAAAAAAGTGCTATTCTACAAAGCACAGTTACAGTTAGGTACAGTTTGTAGAGTAGCACTTACACCCGGGAATCACGACAATTTATAGAATTTTCTGGGTTTTGCCTAACTTTAGACATCAGCATTTGTGCTCGCCAAATACTCATGTAAATACTGGCACCCAACTAATTGCAGTTAGGCATGCAAATGTAGGTATTCTATAAGCTCATGTGGTTGCCGTGAGTGGGGGAGATTTGTCCTTTTTCGGGTTTTTATTTGGATTCTGTTTTTGTGGATTCTATTCGGAGTTTAGGAGTGACCTTAGACATGACCTTGTCAATGAACGTACATGTTGGGTCGGTGATCCGTGCAGTGATTTTTAAACTGCATTTGGTGGCTTCGTTAGGAAGTTTTCTTTCAGCGCAGAATTTTCAAGAAATTTTGCAAAGTTATGTGTTGCCGCACTTTGATTATTGTAACGCCTTGTTGTGTGGATTACCACGTGGAGTGTTGCAAGGTCTGCATGTGGCGCAGAATGCTGCAGCCCGACTGCTTACTAGAGCAAGTAAGTTTGAGCACATTACGCCACATTTGAAAAACTTGCATTGGTCGCACATTACCTGGTGGATTCAATTTAAACTTTAGGTGCAGCCATTTGCACCCAGTAAAATGTAGTGCAAATACCTGTGTGCAAATTTAGGTGTGGATGCTCTTATTCTGTAACTACACACGTAACTTAAAAGAAGGCCCCTGATTTGCCCAGGCCCCTCCCATTTCCACACCTTCTTTTTTTACTCCAGTTACTGAACGGGAAGAAACATCTAAGCTTAAAAAGAAGGACATCCTAAATTAAACCTGTTTCAGTCACATTCAGGGTACAAAAAGGTGCTTTGGTTGAGCAGCTGACCACTGGAGGGATTAAGGCATGACCAAACCTTTAGGGCCCCTTTTACTAAGCTGCGTAGGCACCTACAAACGCCAACGTGCTCCAAATTGGAGTTACCACCCGGTAATTTCAATTTTGGCGCATGTTCGCTAAGCGCGTCTGAAAAATATTTTTTATTTTCTGGCGCGCGTAGCGGACGCGTGCCAAGTGGCATCTGATGCGTGTAGGTCATTACCGCCCAAATTTTTTATCGCTGGGTCTATGACTAGTGGTAAAGTCTCAGACCCAAAATGGATGGCCGGCAATTTTGATTTTGCCGCACCTCCATTTTCAACAAAAAAGGCCCAAAACCCGCGCTTATACTACCGCAGGCCATTTTTCAGCACGCCTTTGTAAAAGGACCCCTTAATCCCCAAAGGTTGTTGTCCCCCTCCCTGAAAGTGAAATTGAAAGGGGATGCCAGGCTCTATGACAGCTTCAGGTATTATGGGCAGGAAGCAAGTCTGAGGAGTAGCCTAGTGGTTACTACAGTGGAGTGTAAACCAAGAGAACCCTGTAAACCAAGGGACTCTAGTTCAAATCCTATCTTTTTTGTCATGAGCCCTCCAGAAACTGAAAAATAACTACCGTACTTAAATATGTAAACTACCTGCAAGCCTGAAGGCTATTGAAGTGGTATACATCCAGGTATAGTGGGTATTTTTCTGTTCCTGGAGGGCTCACTATTATAAAATAAGAGAGTTAAAGTGAGATTTGAACCTGGGTCTATTGGTTTAAAGTCCACTACACTAACCATTAGGCTGCTCCTCTGTTCTGTAGTGTTAATATATGTTGTAACCAGAGCCCCCGTCACTGGAATAGTGGTGGGCTCTGTCATGAAGCCTAGGCCCTGAGAGGCACTGGCTAGGCCAGTAAAACTGAGATAAGACTTAACACTGGGCACCTGCTGAAGCAGTGTCTAGTTGGCAAGTCAAATCAGGATCTGGCCTAACAAGCAAATGCAGTTTTAAAGCTTAAATGAAGAATTAGATAACCTGAATTGACAAGTTAGGTTAGGCTAAGATGGAATCCTTTTTTAAGATGGATGCCTATGAAGATAGGAAAAGAGGGAAAAAAAATTGTTTATCGCAAGAAGGTATTGCAGAGGATTGGGAAATGTGTAAGGGGGGAGATTTGGGCTTCTGATCTAGCTTGTGGTTAGCTTGTGGTCAGCTACTGTAAGAAAACAAGATTTGCATATAATTATACAGTTTTAATGAAGTGAATAATGAGGAAAAAGGGTATATAGGAAAGGTGAATCTGGGAGGAGTTTGGATTCGATCCCCAACTCTCCAGAGATGTAAAGCTACGGACGGATGTCCTAAGACCCTGTGATGAGCGTACCAGACTGATGTAAGAAATAAAAGTTTCTAAATATCTGAACTTTCAGCTGTATCTTGGTATTACTCAAAGTTTCACTCCTTTTATTTCCTACAGTGATAGAATAATTTCTTTCATAAATCTACTCTTCACTAAATACCATTCACCAGACAGGTAATAGAGGTCCTATTGGTGGGATATATTCCAAGCCTTCTGAAAGACCCTCTTCACCCTCCTGGACCGGTGTCCAGCAAGGGTCAAGGGGGGGGCTCCCTAAGGGGGATCTTAACAGTAGGGATGTCGGTGTGGCCATTCTTCTAACAATGCTGCCAGACAGATGTCCTTGTCCCTGCTTTTCTGCCATTCATACGTTGGACATATGCAGTGGCGTTCCTAGGATGCCTGACACCCGGGGTGGATCGCCGATGCGCCCCCACCCCGGGTGCAGCGCAGCCCCCCCCCCCCGGTGAAATTACACTCCCCCCCCCCCCCCGGGTGCATTTTTACCTGCTGGGGGGGTGCTGAGCGCCTGTTGGCCGAGTCCGCTCGTTCCCTCCCTGCTGCTCTCTCTGCCCCGGAACAGGAAGTAACCTGTTAGTGGTTAGTGTAGCAGAAAGACTTTGAAATTGAATGCCTCCCTTTTAGGAACATATCCATAATCATGTCCCAAACATTGATGTACTCAGCAGGATTTTTATAGAAATTTAACTAGATTCCTATGGGGAGCATCAGATTTAACTGCATCTCACAACCATATGAACAAGATGGCCGCCTGCATAAAAAAGATGGGTGGCCATCTTTTTTATGCAGGAGCACATGAAAGATGTAATGAGAGCCTCTTCCTCGATAAAGCTTAATGCAAAACTTGGCCATGTCGGCGGGGGTTCCCTGATGTCTTTAAGTTGCTGCCATTCAAAAGATAAGTTCATGTGAAGAAGCACGTTTGCTATATTTAAATATTTTTGCTATATTGTGCAATTTGGGGATATAAAAAGTTGTAAAAATAAAAAAAAAGAGATTAAGTATGTAGAAGAAGAAAGTATGTAAAAGAAGAAAGGAGGATTCTATGAGGATTTGCACCACACCATTTCACTCATAGCAATAGAACAAGATTGGAGTGACCCAGTGGTTAGGGTGGTGGACTCTGGTCCTGAGGAACTGAGTTCAATTCCCACTTCAGGCACAGGCAGCTCCTTGTGACTCTGGGCAAGTCACTTACCCTCCATTGCCCCATGTAAGCCGCATTGAGCCTGCCATGAGTGGGAAAGCGCAGGGTACAAATGTAATAAAATAAATAAATATGGATTTTTAGTCCCCACATTTCTCTTATTTGGTGGTCCTTAAATAGAGTCCCTTTTTGGAACAGCACCTTCCCACTGAGGGAACGGTATAGCTAAAGAAAGAAAAAAGCACTTAACTTCCAAAAAAGATTTAAAAGCTTGTTGCCAGTTGGAGCGTTGCTACTGCATGAATTTTATAAACAGTCCTTTTGCTATAATTATGTGGATCAAGTTTGGAGGGCATGTTGTTCCTGAACCTAAATGAAAAGGGCTGGGAAGAAATTTGGATTATTTCTTCAAACGTTTCGTGAATGTGGATTGTAACATAAGACTTCCAAGAGGGGATGATTTTTCAGTGACTGTGGTAAACAAGCAGCTGTACCCTGGACTGAAAAGCTTGCTGATAGAATTGAGGCAATCCTAGTGTGTCCCTGGACACAAGACCTTACAGTATATAGAAATACTTTCCAGGGAGCAGCCCTACCATTAAGCCTCCCTCCCTTACTTCCCCAAACCCTTTCTAACAAGTTACCCTTTCTTTCTCGTTTCTCCAAAGGTGGTGGCAGTGGTCCCCACAGAGGCTGCCCTGCCTCCGGTCCGGGTCCCTTCTACTGCGGCCCAGCCCGCCTCTGAGGAAACAGGAAGTTATGTCAGAGAGGTGGGCTTCAGAAGACAGAAGGGGCCAGGACCGGAGGCAGGGCAGGTTCTGTGGGAATCGCTGCTGCCGCCTTTGGAAAGTTGAGAAAGAAAAGGTAAATTGGTGGAAGGGGGCTGGGGAAGGAAGGAGGGAGATGGCAGACCGTGGTCGTGGGGGTGGTGGCAGGGCGGCGACTCATTGCTCACCTCGGGGGGGGGGGGGGGGCATCAGCTCATTGCTTGCCAAAGGTGGGGAGATTGTCTTGGGCCGCCCCTGCCCTTTCCCTTCCATCTGCTCCCTCACCCAATCCTACAGTAACTCATATACGTACACAACCTGCATCCTCGCAGCCCTTTTTCACACAACTCAGCTATTCTCTAGTCTGAGATCAATATATATATTTATTTATTTATTTATTACATTTGTATCTCACATTTTCCCCGCATAGCAGTAGGCTCAATGTGGCTTACAGGTTCCGGAGAGGAGAGCACCAACTCCGGGAATATATACAGAGTGGAAAATAGAGTAACAGTAGGTGCAAGGAAGCTGATAAGGTTCCGGAAAAGAGAATACAACTCTGGGACGAATATATAGTAGCATATAGAGAGAAGTAATCCCAATGAGGCTGATAAGTCTCCGGGGATGGGACTACAGCTTCTAGTGAGCAATACAGAGTAGGATAAGGGTGGAAGTACACTTAATTATAACTGGAGTGGTAAAATTCATACAGTTTGAAGTGATAGGATTATGTGGAAGGGGTATTGTTCATTTCTTAGTTCGATAGATGTGATGCATTATTCATGAATTAGTTACCATATATAATCCTCCCTTCCTCTTTTAAGTTGGTATCCCTTCCTTCCCCATCATGACCGATTCTCTTTCTTATCCTTCTCTCCTCTCTTGCTAATTGTGAAGAATAGCAGTTTATTGGGCCACATCTTCCTTCTTGGCCACCTGTGACCAACTGCTTCTTTGAGACACGTGATGCAAATCGGCAGTTGTCAGCTCCTTAAGTGCACAGAAATGAGTCTTTTTCAATTGAAAGGAAGCTCTGAAATGAGGAGGCATAGGATGCAGGTGAAAGGGGACCGATTCAGGAATAACCTAAGAAAATACGTCTTCACAGAAAGGGTGGTGTATTAGTAGAATGGCATCCCAGTGATGTTGGTGGACATGAAGACCGTATCTGAATTCATGAAAGCCTGGGACAAGGACACAGGATCTCTAAGGGAGAAGAAGGGATAGTTGATAGTATGGATGGGCAGACTGGATAGGCCATGTGGTCTTTATCTTTTTTTACATCAGTTGGTAACTGAATATACGATTCTAGAAGAGAGGAGGCCTTTTTTTGGCATCGACGTTTCAAAATCAGTCGGTAACTGAATATATGAGAGAGACCAAAGAAGTTTTCGTTTAAGTAAAATTTCAACAGTGTACGTTCATACACTAGATCATCCGAGATTGTTCAAGACCCCTGAGGCAGGCCTTAGGGGCAAAACACGGCCGTGTCGGGTCATTTTTTAATACAATAAAGTGTTTTTTGGTATCCTCACTTGGTTTTTCCTCACTTTTTTTGTTTCATATCCAGGGGCGTAGCCAGACAACAGATTCTGGGTGGGCCTGGGCAAGACGTGGGTGGGCACCAACTGTTCTTCACCACCACCACCAAAAAAATATCTCAGGTGGCGAGAAAACGCTTCTTTCCACCTTGGCTTACCATCAAAGGGAAGTCTTCAGCTGATAGAGCTTGGGATCTCCACCAGCTAACACTAAACGTATGCTACTGTTGGGTGGGCCTGAACCCTAAGCGGATGGGCCCCGGCCCACCCAGGCCCACCTGTGGCTATGCCACTGGCGTAGCCAGACAACAGATTTTGGGTGGGCCTAGGCAAGAAGTGGGTGGGCACCAAGTGTTCTCCCCCCTCCCAACCACCACCCAAAAAATATCTCAGCTGGTGGGAAAATGCTTCTTTCCATCTTGGCAGTCTACAGCAGGCATGCGCTGAAAACTGAGCGTGCGCAGGTGCCGGTATCGTGGACAGTAGTGTTTTCATTACCATCAGGGGGAAGTCATCAGCTTGCTGAGCTTGGGATGCCCACCAGCTGCCGTTAAACATGTGCTACTGTTGGGTGGGCCTGATCCCTAAGTGGGTGGTCCCTGGCCCACCCAGGCCCACCTGTAGCTATGCCACTGTTCATATCTTATGGTATCGTGAGGGTTTTTACCTCCTTTTTTTGTGTATATGTTCTTTATCTGCCTTCATTTTTCTCTGTTTCTATGTTTCCTAACATGAGGTTAACTTGCTACTGCCTGTTAAATCCTATGTTAAACTCCTAACACAGAATTTTATGTTCATGAGGGGAAAGGGGTGGGAAAGGACTATGGAGGGTGCATAATAATACATGTTTACAATAAAACGAGCAGATTGTTAAAGAGTGCAGACAAAGCAGCCTTTTCTTCTGTGTGATGGATCGGTAATGGAATTCAAACATGCGTGGGATAAACACAAAGGAATCCTGTTTAGAAGGAATGGTTCCGCGGAATCTTAGCGGAGATTGGGTGGCGACGCCGGTAATTGGGAAACACAACGGGAGCTGGGCAGACTTCTAGGGTCTATGCCCTGATTGTGACTGAATAGAAAGGGATGGGCTGGAGTGTAAATTTTAAGGGGCTTCGACGTTAGCTTCAGAATGTTTAGTACAAGAACAGTACTGGGCAGACTTCTACGGTCTGTGCCCTGAGAATGGCAAGGACAAATCAATCTTGGGTATACATATAAAGTATCATGTACCATGTAAATGAGTTTATCTTGTTGGGCAGACTGGATGGACCATTCAGGTCTTTATCTGCCGTCATTTACTATGTTACTGTGTTACTCTTTGGGGTTCTACATGGAATGTTGCTACTAATTGGGATTCCAGAATTTTGTAACTCTTTAGGCTTCCAGAACCTTCAGAACTTTTAGTACAAGAACAGTGCTGGGCAGACTTCTACGGTCTACGCCCTGATTGTGACTGAATAGAAAGGGATGGCTGGAGTGTAAATTTTAAGAGACTTCGACGTTAGCTTCAGAACTTAGTACAAGAAGAGTGCTGGGCAGACTTCTACGGTCTGCGCCCTGAGAATGACAAGGACAACTCAAACTTGGGTATAAAGTATCACATACCTTGTAAAATGAGTTTATCTTGTTGGGCAGACTGGATGGACCGTTCAGGTCTTTATCTGCTGTCATTTACTACGTTACTATGGATCGTCACTGACATGTTCATTACTGTGTCACAGTTTTCCTTCTGTTTTTGTGCCAGGGGGATTGGGGTTCCTAAAACACCATCAGGGCCATCCCTCATCTATGAGTGGCAAAGCCTGATGTTTACGCCTCCTCCTCCTAGCTTTAGTTATATGTCCACCTCCAACTCCAGACTTTGTTCCTTTCATCTTGATGCGCCATACACCCGGAATGGACTTGCTGAGTCAATACGTCATGGTCCGTCTCTGGCCCTATTCAAATGTATGATAAAAGCTCACCTTTTTAAGGCAGCCTTTAACTCTTAGAGGCCCTTTTTCTAAGCCGTGTAAGCATCTATGTGCACCGAACGCACACCAAAATGGAGTTACCGTGTGGCTCTTGCGGTAATTTCATTTTTGGCGTGTGTCTGCTAAGCACGTCTGAAAAATATGTTTTATTTTGGGGCACGCGTAACGGACGTGCGTCAAGTGGCATTTGGCGCGCGTAGGTCATTACCGCCTGGATTCTTTACCGCTATGTCAATGACTGGCACTAAGGTCTCAGACCCAAAATGGACACATGGCAATTTTGATTTTGCCACATGTCCGTTTTCAGCAAAAAAAAAAAAAAAAGCATTTTTTTGTAGGTGTGCTGAAAAATAATTCTGCGCGCGCCCAAAACACGCGTCTACACTACTGCAGGCCATTTTTCAGCGCACGTTAGTAAAAGGACCCCTTAACCTCTTATTTACCTGTTCAATATCTGGGGGGGGGGGGGGAAGGGGAGGGGGTATAATTCACATAACTCTCTAATCCCTTATTTGTCCTCTTTGTTTGTCTTGAATAAATTATAAACTCTATCTAGCAGGGATAGTCTCTTCCGTGGTTGTGTACAGTGCTGAGTACGTCTAGCAGTCCCGTTTTCACTTGGTTAACTAGGTGAGTATGGCACTTAATATCAGCCGAACCCGCGTAACCTCTTGTCATGGCCCTGTACTGAATATCCAGGTCTATTTTAGTCAGCAGTGGTCAGTGTTTAGAAAAACAATCTGCTGTTGGTTGAAATGTATTGTTTTATTGGAGAAGGACCCAACTTGGCCAAGGTTTGACAGTAGCCTTCACTAGGGATCATCAGATTCTTCAATAGCAAACACTATGGGACACAATCGTTGGCAAATACAATGTCACCAGTTTCTCAGAGACGATTGTTGAAAATATTCTATGCAAGTCTTTGCCATCATTTACTGTGTTACTGAACGTAAAACAATATTTTACCTTTGGATCTGCCATTTAAATGTACGTCCTTACTAGAAACAAAATGTTAACATTTAAGAAATAAACAGGTGGAAGAGCCGTATTCAGAGTTCATTTGTCTGAGTGCTAACCATTGGGGTGATTCAGCACTGTTAACACACTACCACAGTTCAACTAATTACATTTTTTGGGTCCTAGCAGAAACAGAGGGGCCCTTTTACAAAGGCACGCTGAAAAATGGCCTGCGGTAGTGTGGCGGCGTGTTTTAGGTGCGTGCAGAATCATTTTTCAGCGCATCTGTAAAAAAATGCCTTGTCTTTATCTTTGACGAAAATGGATGTGCGGCAAGATGAAAATTGCCACGCGTCCATTTTGAGTCCGAGACCTTACTGCCAGCCATTGACCTAGTGAAAAAGTCTCACGTGGTAACCGGGCGGTTATGACCTATGTGCACCAAATGGCACTTGGCGTGCGCCCGTTAACACCCGTTAAAAATTATTTTTGGAATGCCATATCGGATGCACGCCAAAAATGAAATTACCGCAAGAGCCGTGCGGTAGCCGTACTATAACTCCATTTTGGCACGCATTGGGTACGCATAGACGCTTACACGGCTTTGTAAATGGGCTCCAGAGAGAACAATCAAGCTTCTACGCATCAAGCTTCTCCTTCATAGGAACTCAGCTATGGAATGCACTGCCTAAACTCCTAAAATCAACTCAGAATCATCAAAACTTCAGGAAATTATTGAAGACCACCCTTATTATTTCTAACTAAAATCTGGACAATGAGTATGTTCTCAATGAAATGAATTGACTATACACCGTATTAGGTCTTGAAGAAGCCAACCAGATGATCAATGTGGCATAATGAATTAGATGAGTAATATCTAGTGATAATCAGGTTAATACCATGTTTTCTGTTTAATTGATCTCCTTGTCTTATCTCACTCTCCCTATTTTTCTTCACTTTGTGGTCTAAGAAAGAGAAAGATTGTATATAATCCATATATCTAGTTAGGATTGTTTTCTTCTTATCTTGTATTAATGTGCCGTCATCTCTGTATTACTGTTTGCAAGTGACCCTTGTAAAATGAAAAATTATAAATAAATGATTTAAATTATTATTCTTTTTACTTCTTCCTGAATTGTACTATTCTAGAAACAAAAAGACCACCCTGTTCAAGAAGGCGTACCATCCAGACGTTACTTAGTTTCTTTCTTATCTGTTCAGCAAAATTTATGGACCCTAATGTTTTCCCATCATCTTTTATTATCTTTCTTGTCTTAGACGATACGTTTATGATAATTTTTTTACTATGACATTGTTTAATGATATTATACTGAACTGTAGCCTACCCATGTTATTGTGTAAACCACATTGAGCCTGCAACTAGTGGGAAAATGTGGGGTATCAATGTGTGAAATAAATAAATAAATAAATAAAATAAATAAATAAATAAATAAAGAGTAAAATAGCACCTTTTAAAATCTCAGTGGCATTAACTACTTTTTCTATTGAACCATTACTCTGAACCAACAACACTGCGGGAAGCAGAATTGGGAAAGGAATGGAATAGAGAAAAAAGTTTTAAACAGTGCCAGAAAAGTATTCAGCCAATTTAGAATCAACCGTAGAGTTGCATGTCCAAACCCTACTGGAGGGCTCTTGATGTGTTTTCCTTGGGCTCACTGACACAACCCATTATTTTTCTCTTCTTAATTTTCTGAGTCAGAAGGGATGTTTTGTTCCATGCCACTAACCATAATAAAACTACATATATTTTCCCCTTGTCTTTTTTTTCTCAATTTGTTTACTCTCTCTCTCTTTCTCTCTCCTGGAAGCTAGAAACTTCCAGATTTAGGTTAATTGAAGCCTTTAGTGTGGTGTGCTAAAATCTGTGCACCGAAAAGAACTTGCAAAAACCTAAGGCGTATATTCCAAAGATAATAAGCAACTGTGAAATGAGGCTAACCGATGTACAGAATGAAATCAGTAAACTTCAAATGTAATGCCAACATATATGAATGCAAGATGAAAAGGATTTCCATGTTTACATTATTTTTTTTTATTCCTAACAGTTCAGCTTTTCTATAGACATTCCTCCTGACATAGTTCAGTAGAATGACTAATTTCCAAACCACAGATTTTCTTATGTGACCTCACTTTGAGTACTGTATTCAAATCCTGTTTCCGTATCTTTAAAAAGATATAGTGGAATGAGAAACGGTTCAAAGAAGAGAAACTAAAATGATAAAGGAGAAGGAACTCGTCCTATATAAGGAAAGGCTAAAGAAGTTAGGACTCTTCAGCTTTGAAAAGAGACGGCTGAGGGGAGATATGATTGAAGTCTATACAATCCTGAGTGGTGTAGAACGGGTAAAAGTGAATCAACTTTTACTCTTTCAAAAAGCACAAAGACTAAGGGCACACTCAATGAAATTACACGGAAATACTTTTAAAACAAATAGAAGGAAATACTTTTTTCACTCAGCAAATAGTTAAGCTCTGGAACTCATTGCCAGAAGATGTGGTAACAGCGGTTAATGTATCTGGGTTTAAAAAAATGTTTGGACAAGTTCCTGGAGGAAAAGTCCATAGTCTGCTACTGAAACAGACACGGGGAAGCCAATGCTTGCCCTGGGATTGGAAGCATGGAATGTTACTACTCTTTGAGATTCTGAATGGAATGTTGCTACTCTTTTGGATTCTACATGGAATGTTGCTAGTATTTGAGATTCTGAATGGAATGTTACTTACTCTTTGGGGTTCTACATGTAATGCTGCTAATATTTGAGATTCTGAATGGAATGTTGCTATTCTTTGGGATTCTGCCAGGTACTTGTGACCTGGATTGGCCACTGTTGGAAAAAGGATATTAGGCTAGATGGACCATTGGTCTGAACCAGTAAGGCTATTCTTATTTTCTTATGTTCGATTTCCATGTGACCAGGAGATGCCTATGTGGCCTGGACATGGCTATGTATCCAGACACAGCCAGGTATGATCTGCAGTCTGAAACCTAAGGGAGCTCCATTTTTTCTCTAGACAATACCAATATTAGACATGAAGATTCACATCTTTGTCTGTGTCCTTTTTTTTGAGTGAGATTGTTTCTTATCGGAGGATGCTATCAAACCAAGAAACTCTCTGAGGGCTCAGAGGAAGGCCTGGACCTTATTTTGAATCTGTTTGCTTATATCTTCGATTGTGAAAATGATTTTAAATCAGGCACTCCAGAAAAAATGCTACGTTGTATAAACACTTATTCAAAACGCATATAATAATATTGATGTAACAGACTTTGTTTGGTCTATTCTTCATCGTATTAATTCAGGAGCCCTTTTACTAAGGCACATAGGTGCCTATCAGGCTTATTTTCGAAAGAAAAGGGCGCCCATCTACCGACACAAATCGGGAGATGGGCGCCCTTCTCTCAGGGTCGCCCAAATCAGCATAATAGAAAGCTAATTTTGGGCATCCTCAACTGCTTCCCGTCGTGGGGATGACCAAAGTTCACGGGGGTGTGTCGGCACCATAGCGAAGGCGGGACTGGGGCTTGATTAAGAGATGGGCGTCCTTGGCCGATAATGGAAAAAAGAAGGACGTCCCTGACGAGCACTTGCCCGACTTTACTTGATCCATTTTTTCTTGTGACCAAGCCGTGAAAAGGTGCCCGAACTGACCAGATGACCACCGGAGGGAATCGGGGATGACCTCCCCTTACTCCCCCAGTGGTCACCAACCCCCTCCCACCCTAAAAAAAAATTAAATAACATTTTTTTGCCAGCCTCTATCGGCCTTATTTTCGAAGGTGATGGGCGCCTATATTTCGACCCAAATCGGGAGATGGACGCCCATTTCGCAAAGGCGCCGAAATCGGTATAATGGAAAGCCGATTTTAGGCGCCTGCAACTGCACTCCGTCGCAGCAACAAACAAAGTTGATGGGGGCGTGTCAGAGGCATGGTGAAGGCAGGATTGGGGCGTTTTTAACGGTCGAGCAGAGATGGGCGCCTTCGGCTGATAATCGAAAACAAAATGGCCATTTTTAGCAAGAATTTAGGTCACTTTTTTGGACCCTTTTTTTTCATGAACAAGTCCCAAAGAAGTGCCCTAAATGACGAGATGACCACCAGAGGGAATTGGGGATGACCACCCCTGACTCCCCCTGTTAATATGGAATAGTGGTGGGCCTAGTTCTATAGCCTAAGCTGCTGAAAAGCACAGACTAGGCCTGAAAATCTGACGATGGCCTTGTAGCTGAGTGCCTGCAGAAGCAGGGCTTCTTGGTAAGCCTTATTAGAATTTAGTGTGACATTCAAAAGCAGTGTAAAGGTCAAGATGAAGGAATTAGTGGCAAAAATTGTAAAAAGTTTGGTTCAGAAAATGGAGTCTGCTGTTGTTAAGATGGCATCCAGGATCACGAGATATGAATACTATTCTCTCTATATTAGGAAAGATGTTTACAATTCAGGAAATGACAGTTATTAAGAAATAACAGAGAGGATGAACACCTGATCTGCGGTTAAGTATGATTCACAGATGAAAAAAAAAAGTGTCTCTCCATTGAATTGAATGGACAGAAAAGACTATACAAGATTTGCAAATCTGGGTAGAATTTGGAGTTTTCCCCAACGCTACCCAGAGGGCAGAGCTACAGTCGGTTGAACTGAGAATCTGACTGATGTGTGTACCAGCTTGAAGTTCCAATTGGTGAGAATAAAGACTCTCTCTATCACTACCTTTTCTAGTCTGTGCCTCAATTTCTTGATTGTCTATCTGTTTCCTTGAACATTCTTACACAAATAGTGTTCACATAAGTAAAGAATCTTTTACTGTTTAGTACATTATGTGGGAGAATAGATGGCCAAAGATCCACCTAGACCCCAGAAATCAGAAAGCCGAGGTCCTTAGATTTAAATTGAGCCTTCTGACACCCCCTCTATACCTCCGTGTTAAAATGCGGTCCTCTGAAACCCACCCTTCATCCCCGTGGGCAGGGGTTTCCTGGAGGCTTAGGGAGGGATAAATAAACACCCCAGTGGTCACTAACCCCCTCCCACCCCAAAAAAACAACTTTAACAACTTTTTTTCCAGCCTGTATGCCTGTCTCAAATGTCATACCCAGCTCCATCACAGCAGTATGCAGGTCCCTGAAGCAGTTGTTAGTGGGTGCAGTGGACTTCAGGCAGGTGGACCCAGGCCTATCCCCCCCCTACCTGTTACACTTGTGGTGGTTAATGTTGAGCCCTCCAAAACCCCCTGTACCCACATCTAGGTGCCCCCCTTCAGCCATAAGTGCTATGGTAATGGTGTAGAGTTGTCGGCAGTGGGTTTTGGGGGGGATTTGGGGGGCTCTGCACCCAAGGTAAGGGAGCTATGCACCTGGGAGCAATTTGTGAAGTCCACTGCAGTGCCCCCTAGGGTGCCCGGTTGGTGTCCTGGCATGTCAGGGGGACCAGTGCACTATGAATTCTGGCTCCTCCCATGACCAAATGCCTTGGATTTGGTCGTTTGTGAGATGGGCGTCCTCGGTTTCCATTATGGCCGAAAACCGGGGACGACCATCTCTAAGGTTAACCTAAATGTTGAGTTTGGGTGTCCCCGACCGTATTATCGAAATGAAAGATGGACGCCCATCTTGTTTCGATAATATGGGTTTCCCCACCCCTTCACTGGGCCGTCCTGCAAGGACACCCTCATGAAAACTTGGGCACCCCGTTCGATTATGCCCCTCCACGTATGTCCAACATGCATCAAATTAGCACTACCACCCAACTGCTGCATGCCATTTTTGGTCCACTCCCACAACACACGGTGGAAAATATTTTCTATTTTCTACCTTGGGGCTCTTATCTGGCAGTAATCAGCAGTTGACACATGCTGGACATTTACCGCCCGGTTAGCACGTGAGACCTTACCGCTAAGTCAATGGGTGGCGTTAAGGTCTCAGGCCAAAAATGGACACGCGCTAGTTTTCATTTTGTAGCGCGTCTATTTCCAGCACAATAATAAAACCTCCTTTTTTCCAGGCGTGCTGAGGAAAGGGACCAGCGTGCATCCAAAACACACGCCTACACCAGCACAGGCCAATTTTGGGCGCGCCTTAGTAAAAGGGCCCCACAATTTGCTAGCTACACCCTCCTAAGGCCTTTTTATATTGACGAATTCAGGTTAGAAGACAGGAAGAGACTGCCCTCTGCAGTGTTTACTACTAAGTAAGATAGTAATATAGTAGATGACGGCAGACAAAGACCTGTACGGTCCATCCAGTCTGCCCAACAAGATAAACTCATTCTATATTACTACTACTACTATTTATCTTTTCTATAGCGCTATAAGGCATACGCAGCGCTGTACACCATACACAAAGAGAAAGTCCCTGCTCAAAGAGTTTACAATCTAGATAAGACAGGTGAACAGACAGAACAATTAAGGGTAAGGGAATAAAGAGGTGAGGATAAAGGACAGGGCAAGTGAGTAGTGGTTAGGAGTCAAAAGCAGTGGTAAAGAGGTGGGCTTTAAGTTTGGACTTGAAAACGGCCAAGGACGGGGCTAGACGCACAGGCATACCTGTCCTTGATTTGTCCTTGCCATTTTCAGGACACAGACCTTAGAAGTCTGCCCAGCACTGGCTTTGCTTTCCAATTACCAGTGTTGCCACCTAATTCCCACTAAGCTTCTGTGGATCCATTCCTTCTAAACAGGATTCCTTTGTGTTTATCCCACACATTGTTTAATTCTGTTACCATTTTCATCTCCACCCCCCTCCCCGCAGCATCCTCTACCATCCTCTCCATGAAAAATACTTTCTGACATTATTCCTGAGTCTGCCTCTCTTCAACCTCAATTCACTGTCTGTTCTTCAGCCTTCCTATCTCCGGAAAAGGTTTGTTTGTGAATTAATACCTTTAAAATATTTGAACGTTTGTATCATATCACCCCTGTTTCTCTTTTCCTCTAGAAGTCTCTCCTCGTACGGTTTGCAACGCAAATCCCATACCATTTTTGTAGCTTTTCTTTGTCCCACTTCAAGTCTTTTTACATCTTTGGCAAGATACAGTCTACAAAACTGAACAAGAAATCATTGATGGCATTACGACTCGATAAAAAAAGAATCTGGTGAAGAAGACGACAAAGTTGAAAAAGAAAAGATATGTTGGGATACTGCAGAAAAGTGCATGGAAATAGTGATTTAATTTGTGGAACAGAATCATAACTTTAGTCTTCAAAGTGTAACGTATGTGCATCTATAGAATAGGTTCTTGGTCAACTTTTCTTACAATTTCTGTGAACAATAACACTGGTTCTCTCTCCTCATCATTCTGATTCCCCCCAAGGGTTATGGTAGGATAAGAATTTATGAATTCAATATTGCTCTATTTGCTATTACCAAATACCACAGCTTTAGTTTGCTGCCTGCATTCTTTTCTTGAGACACACGTTTCCTTGGTCTTGGCTTTACCCATTGAATATATGGACTTATAGGTTCTGGTAGATATTTTACAAACCCTATTCACGTTTGAGACATGCATATCATGCATCAATGTCTAAGTTGCACATAAAAAATTCCAAATGCATGCAAATGACAAGGGATGTGGTCTGGGCGTGGTTTGGGTAGGGCTAGGGACTGCCTATAAAATATTCATTTATTCCCCATTTTAGAAGAGGGATAATCGCTGATCTTTTAACAAACTGACGTCATGATTTAAATCTGTTACCAAGCGGGTTTATGTTTTGGCAAAACTCTACTAGAGGTATTACGGGAGATTCTCCCCTTAATCTCCCCCCCACCCCCCAAATCTAGACTGGCAAGGGACACCGGTCATCTCTGTGACAACACTGATTAAATACATGTTTATATTTCTAAAATGTGACAGATAAACGTGGGAACATTACACATTTATGTGCTGGTTGATAACCAGTCGGAACGTTTGACTTTTTTTCTAAAACGGATATTCATGTCACGTGCCCTCGGTGCATAAATGTCCATTTCTCAGGTATTTTAGAAACAGCTTCTATGTCTGCAGATTCTGTTTAAAATACTAATGAAAATATGAGATGCCCTGATTTGGACATCTCAGCTCCGACTTTTGCATTCTTTCTAACACGGGGCTGTATATCTTTTTAAAAATGCGCCGCCAGCCATCAGGCTTCAGGTGGAGGAGGGGTCCTGGCAGTCAAAGCACCAGACAGCACCTTAATTTGGCTGGATGTGAACTCAAATTGGGGTGCCCAGTCCTCCAGGGCCCCCCTCATGTGGCTACACTACTGCTTTGAATCCATCTCCTCCCATCTTAGATTTTACTACTACTACTACTTAACATTTCTAGAGCGCTACTAGGGTTACACAGCGCTGTACAAAATAAACAAAGAAGGACGGTCCCTGCTCCAAGGAGCTTACAATCTAAAGAACGAAATGTCAATTTTACATTGCAAACAGCTTTATTCTGAAAAGTGGGATATCAAACTTAATAAACCATAACATTTAAACATCTCTGCAGTATAAACGACTGTTTTATTACCAACACAGCAGATTCCTGTGGATTTCCAAGTATTTCCTGTTGTTCCAATTCCCATGCATACCTCTAATTAGAACTCAATTAGAAATAATTAAAGCTGAAATGCTGACCATTGCAGTCCAGGAAATCCTTGGCTGCTGATTTGTAGGCTCACTTCCATAGAGCCTGGGGAGAGGGGAGTAGATAGTCTCATCATCATTACTAGAGTGACCCCTTCTGGCAGACAAAAAAAACAACAACCTCGGAGGGGATCAATCTGCAAAGTCAAAGTGACATTATATGTGGGGGAGGGAGAAGCGGGGCATATCAGTTCTCAAATTTGTCCGAGGAGAGGCAGGACAATAGAGAAATAACAATAGTCTCGGACTGTATTAAAGTATTCATCCTCAGAATATCCGCAGCAGATACTTCAAAAAGGCGGTAAATAAATCCTAATAAATAAATAAATAAAGCATCTATGATAATGACTCAAAGTCAGCGAGCTGTTGTTTTCTTTGTGTCTCTTGATTTCTCATCATTACTTAATAATTATGCACAAAGGCTTGCGTCTTTTTATTCCTCATATTTTATGAGGCAGAAAGAGCTAGCCATAAAAACCCATCAAATTCATCATTAGACCACATTTGTCTTCATTGAACAGTCTTGGTCATCTATTTGGTCTCCTCGATATTTGTGCTTGGCTACACTTTTCCTCATTATTTACTGTTCCTCTGCCTTCTCACACTAATTAGTACTCCTTTCTATGTCTTTTCGTTTTTTTAACTCTTAGAAACTTTTTTACCATGGTACTCCTTTGGAGAAAGATATCCTTTTCGAACAAGATCTGTTGTCTCCTTTGTTTCAGAACCCAAATTCATACGTGGAATATGCAAACATGGGACTCCCAAATCCCTTCTACTCTGCCGCATTCTTCCCTTTAATTTCCAGAGAGATAGAAAATGCTACGGTGTGGATGAATTGCTTCACCTCTGTATATAAGCTGCGATTGGCCAGCAATTCGAACACTCAACGCTCAACCTGAATTTGGCTGGTAATTTTCAGATCACTTAAAGCAGCAGTCCGTGTTTGATCATGTTTTTATCTACTGCCGATTAGTATAATACTACTACTACTACTACTATAAATCACTTCTATAGCGCTACCAGTCGTACGCAGCACTTTACAATTGAACATGAAGAAAGACAGTCCCTGCTCAAAAGAGCTTACAATCTAAATCAGGACAAACAGACAGGATCAATAAGGATAAGGGAAGGACAGACAGAAGGACACAAGGATAAGATAAAAGTGACAAGTCAGGAGTCGAAAGCAGCATCAAACAGGTAGGCCTTTAGCCCGGATTTGAAGGCAGCCAGGGATGGAGCTAGACGTAACGGCTCAGGAAGCCTATTCCAGGCATAAGGTATGGCGAGATAGAAGGATCGGAGTCTGGAGTTAGCGATGGAGGAGAAGGGTGCAATTAGGAGAGATTTGCCTAGTGAACGGAGTTCTAGGGAAGGAGTGTAGGGAGAGATGAGGGTGGAGAGGTAGTGAGGGGCTGCAGAGTGAATGCACTTATAGGTCAATAAGAGGAGCTTGAATTGTATACGGAAACGGATAGGGAGCTTTGTGTATGTTGAACAAGTAGAAAAATATTAAAAGCTTTAATAAAAAAAATATGATAGAAAGATGTTGCAGAGATGTGCAGAAGAGAAAAAAAAATGTTTGTTTGCTGTGTGTTGAGTTTTACTACATTTCAGGTCATTTCACACATTTTTGTTAATACAAAGATTTTTAGCATGCTTTGAAACATTGTCACATGTACTAATTGACTTAATAAGAATTGTTTTGTAGGTTAATGCATATTAAACTAATTTAGGGGGTCTTTTACTAAGCTGCATTAAGCAGCTAGCAGAGATTTTACCACATGGTAGAACTCAGCAAGAAACCGTGATAAACTGTCACATCTCAAAAAAGATATAGTGGAATTAGAAACGGTGCAGAGAAGGGTGACGAAAATGATAAAGGGGATGGGACGACTTCCCTATGAGGAAAGGCTAAATCGGTTAGGGCTCTTCAGCTTGGAGAAAAGGCGGCTGAGGGGAGATATGATAGAGGTCTATAAAATAATGAGTGGAGTTGAATGGGTAGATGTGAAGCGTCTGTTCACGCTTTCCAAAAATACTAGGACTAGGGGGCATGTGATGAAGCTACAATGTAGTAAATTTAAAACGAATCGGAGAAAATGTTTCTTCACTCAACATGTAATTAAACTCTGGAATTCGTTGCCAGAGAATGTGGTAAAGGCGGTTAGCTTAGCAGAGTTTTAAAAAGGTTTGGACGGCTTCCTAAAGGAAAAGTCCATAGACCGTTATTAAATGGACTGGGGGAAATCCACTATTTCTGGGATAAGCAGTATAGAATGTTTTGTACATTTTTTGGATCTTGCCAGGTATTTGTGACCTGGATTGGCCACTGTTGGAAACAGGATGCTGGGCTCGATGGACCTTTGGTCTTTCCCAATATGGCAACACTTATGTACTTATACTTATGTAAAGTTAAAACCAGCAATGTGGATCTGACTTTGGGAGGGGGGGGGGCTTCGAACTGGGGAGAGATGCTGGGTGGGGGCTCAGACCAAAGTACTGTTCTGGAATTTTCTGGTCTTTTCTTTTGGGTCTGCTTATTTCTGTGCATTTCTGTGAGTTTCTACTGATAGTTACAAGACAGGAATTTCTCACTGACCACAAACTGACAAAGACCATTGCCATGACATCCCAACCAACTGTCTTGTTACAAACAAACTGACAAGACCCCCCCTTGTCATGACATCCCAACTGTTTGTTACTGAGCAGAGGTGTGGCAAGGACACTAAGGCCCTATCACAGGTCTCCTCAGAGGTGTGGCAAGGACACTAAGGCCCTATCACAGGTCTCCTCAGAGGTGTGGCAAGGACAAAAAGGCCCTATCACAGGACTCCTATGTACTTGCAGGATTGCTGATTGGGTGCTATATGAGGTGGTCCTTTGTGATGGGATAGGGATATAAGGAGCGGCTCATCTAAACAGATTCTGAAATAGTCCGGCTGGCAAGAGAAGTTTCATATCCCCTCGTAAGAACTAATTCTTTGCAGCTAAGAATCTTTCATTCATTCTTTCTTCCTTTCTCTCAGCCCTGTGACCTTTGTATGACAGTGAGGAATAAACTTTCCTTCCTCCATTTTTCTCTTTTCAGCTGTTCTTTATATAATTAGCCTGACTTTTTATAATTACCAAAGCTACTGATGTTAGATTTTATAAGTTTGCTATTATTTTCCACAACTTGCTACTGATATCTGGTCCTGTGCTAGTGAGTAATAAAAGACATTTTCTCTTTCTGATTCTTGCCTAATTATTTCTGTGGTCAGAGAATAGAAAAGCCAAAAGCACACAGCCAGTACAGTACATTGCATGAAATGTGGTGCCGGGTGGTATACGCAGAGCTGTGCAGTAAATGCAGAGTAGAAGAGTAGACAATGGGCATGTCCTCTGCATTTACCGCTCAGGCTTTACACTTATTGCACATTAATTTTTGTTGTTAACATGTGGTAAGTGCAAAAAATTACTGCTCTTCAGTAAAACATTTCGCAACTTGATACAATGAATGGTACTAAGCCATGCTGACTACTGCAATGGAATTTATGCGGGTTGCAAAGAACAAATCATAAAGAAACTTCAAACCGCTCAAAACATGGCAGCCAGGCTTATATTTGGAAAAACGCGATTCAAAAGCGCCAAACCCCTCTGAGAAAAACTGCATTGGCTCCCAATCAAAGAACGTATTGCTTTCAAAATCTGCACCATGGTTCATAAAATGATCTACGGCGAAGCCCCAGGATACATGACAGACTTCATAGACCTACCAACCAGAAACACAACAGGATCAACACGAACACACCTAAATCTCCACTACCCAAGCTGCAAAGGACTCAAATACAAATCAACCTATTCATCCAGCTTTTCATGCATAAGCTCACAACTATGAAACGCACTACCAAAAGCCATGAAAACAACCTATGACCACCTAAACTTCCAGAAATCACTAAAATCTAACCTATTCAAAAAGGCATACTCTACCGACCCAACTTAAATGCCCGAACCCTGCAACACAACGAAACCAAAGCTCGCAATGGACATAAAATAACTCTTCCTCTCCACGATTCCCTAATGTGTCTGTTACACATGAACCTTATTCTACCACAGTATCACTTTGTATTTGTCCATACCGGAATTGGCGAACGCCTTTACGGTACTACGTAAGCCACATTGAGCCTGCAAGTAGGTGGGAAAATGTAGGATACAAATGTAACAAATAAATTATATGGGCATTTAAATGCACACTAACCCCTCTGTTTACTTATCCGTGCTAGCGGCTGCTGGGAAGCATTGCCGACAGCCCATTCAGAGTGAATGGGCTGTGTCAGCATTAGTGCATGGCAACCGCTAGTGCGGCTTAGTAAACAGGGGGCAAGATTTTTAAGGATCACTAACAAACTAAGAGGCCCTTTTACTAAAGGGTTGCCTCGTAGCAATCCGGAACAACCGCCGGCCCAACGTGGCTGTCAGAAGTAGTTCCACATTGAGCGTGCATTTATTTACTAACGCTTTTCCTTATGACTCTTGAGTGGTGGTGTTGAACGGCTGGTGTGCAGTTCTGTGCTCCTTAGCTGACCTTATTGACTCTCTCACCTTTCCCAGCTTTTCTAATTTCTCTTTTGGCTTTTTAGTTGCAGTTCCTTTTCTTTTTTTCTGTTCTGTGTTGTTTTTATATTTGATCGTGTAACCCTCCCCCCATTGTAACCCCGAGAGGATAGATCCCTGGTAGAAGGTCACTGGGGGAAGTATTCTGGAGGTCCCTGGGTGGGGAGTAAGCCCAGCCCAAGGGGACGGGTTAGGGAATAAAATGCAACGGGATGGTGCAGAAAGAGAGGAGTGACATATTGGGAGGAGTCTTTTGGCGGTCCTAGTTTCCCCCGCCAGGAGATCAATGCAGAGAGTAAGAGGAGTCCCCGGTTAAAAACTGGCAACCCGTGGCACGAGGCAGAGAGAAGTCATAGTCCACACGGACAGAGACTGCGAGTGAGCTCTGGAGAGTGGGTCAAGAGGATCACTTCCAGGAGCTGGAGATGGGAATTGGGGAGAGTTCCACCTCGTAGAGTGGTTGGGATACTGGATCCCGAGACCTGCGTGAAAAAGGAGTATAGCCTGTTCGGGGTTCTGGTGATGGACAAAGCGATGCATTGTATAAAGTATACATGTTTTGAATCTGCATTCCTGTAAATATTCTGCCACAACAGTGGTGTAGGAAGGGGGGGGGTGGCGGGGGCGGTCCGCCCCGGGTGCACGCCGCTGGGGGGGTGTCGGCTCCGCGCTGGTGCACTGCCCTCTCTGCCCCGGAACAGGTTACTTCCTGTTCCAGGACAGAGAAAGCAAGTGAAAACACAAGTACAGGTAAAAGTGGGATGTTTTGACCACGGAAATACAAATCCTGGAGACAAATATCTTAAAAAGCTTCGACACAATTTTTCACGTTTAATGCTACGCTTCTAGTGACCCGCTACGAGCAAGTTCACCACGAAGGGTCTTTTTCAAGACCACTTCTGTATACAGCCAATCACATTACGCTTGGTTCGCGACACGGACCAAATTGTGTTTCTGGCAATTAAGATTCATATACGTCACGCCACTGAGGCAGACTCCTGATGCAGGCCTGTAGGCTGAAACACAACAGTTGTGTCGAGTCTTTTCATCAATAAAGAAGCTTTTTAAGATATTTGTCTCCAGGATTTGTATTTCCGTGGTCAAAACATCCCACTTGTACAGTACTAGGGGACATACATCACTATCACTGTTTCTGTGGTGTTGTATTTTATGCAGAATCTGGCTTCTCGTGGGTTCAGTTTAATTTTTGTCTACATATTTGTATCTGTGTCTGTGAAAAAGACATGGTTTTATGCTGGCATTGATGATCTGTACTATTCTGGCTGGTTTACTTTCACAATAGGTATATTGATGTTTATATGCTGCCTTTTCCTAGGTATACACCCTTGTGTGACTCAAAGAAGTTGCTCTGTAGGTCCTGAGTGACATTTGTTACTGGATTTTGGAGGGGGACATTAAAAAATGATCAGCCCTGGGTGTCAAATACCCTAGGTATGTCACTGGGACTCTGGATTTTAAATTAGTTTTTTATTTACAATATTATCTGTTTATTAAGGGAAAGGGAAATGGGACTTGATATACCGCCTTTCTGTGGTATTTTGCAACTACATTCAAAGCAGTTTACATATATTCAGGTATTTATTTTGTACCAGGGGCAATGGAGGGTTAAGTGACTTACCCAGAGTCAGAAAGAGCTGCAGTGGGAATTGAACTCAGTTCCCCAGGACCAAAGTCCACTGCACTAACCACTAGGCTACTCCTCCACTCTTTTCCACTTCACTCCTTTTGCCAGTGTGTAACTGTGGATTTCTAATTCCTCCTTATTATTTGGAGTTTTATTTATCTATTGCAAACCACTTTGAATCCTTTTTTGGGCAGATAGTGATATAGAAAACTCTGATAGTATAGTGTAACGTGTAACATAGTAGATGACGGCAGAAAAAGACCTGCATGTTCCATCCAGTCTGCCCAACAAGATAAACTCATATGTGCTACTTTTTGTGTATACCTTACCTTGATTTGTATCTGCCATTTTCAGGGCACAGACCGTAGAAGTCTGCCCAGCACTAGCCCCGCCTCCCAACCACTAGCCCCGCCTCCATCACCGGCTCTGCCACCCAATCTCGACAGTGTAGGGTATAAGCAAAGATAAAGCATATAGATAGATAAGGGAGTAAGAGGAGTTAGAAAATAAGGTGACTAATTTAAAGAAAGTTGAACACGAGGTCAGAGAGATGGTTAAATATTATCTCAGCTAGGGTAGGAGTGGATAAACATGTCCTGCTGCAGTACGTGCAGCCTATATTAATTGGGCTATGATAACAATATATGGGGCTCCCCTGTGAGTCTGGTTGTTAATTAAATGTGCCACCTTTCCTTTAAATATTAAGATTTTTAGGATTACTGAATGCACTGAAACATACAGACATTTTGATTTATTTGTGGCCCTTTATAGAATCATACTTAGTATAGTACATAATAGCCTCCTTTTGAAGAAAAAAAAAAGCTCTGAAAATTATTACATAGTTGTGATATTTTCCTCTTGGATTGGGTAGATAATTTGATGCTAACAGAGATATTTCATAAAAACTGTTCGTTGCTTGATATAAACTTTGCACCATGCTAAAAAGTCGGGCTGCTAGTTCTCCAGACATCTACTACTACTACTATTTATCATTTCTATAGCGCTACAAGGCATACACAGCACTATACACCATACACAAAGACAATCCCTGCTCAAAGAGCTTACAATCTAGATAAGACAGGTAAACAGACAGAACAATTAAGGGTAAGGGAATAAAGAGGTGAGGATAAAGGACAGGGCAAGTAAGTTAGGAGTCAAAAGCAGTGGTAAAGAGGTGGGTTTTGAGTTTGGACATGAAAACGGCCAAAGACGGGGCTAGACATACAAGCTCGGGAAGTCTATTCCAGGCGTGAGGTGCAGCGAGATAAAAGGAACGGAGTCTTGAATTAGCAGTAGAGGAGAAAGGGACAGATAAAACAGAACAGAGTACTCGAGGGGGGACGTAGGGGGAGACAAGAGTGGAGAGGTACTGGGGAGCAGCAGAGTGAATGCACTTATAGGTCAATAGGAGAAGTTTGAATTGAATACGGAAACGGATAGGGAGCCAGTGAAGTGACTTAAGGAGAGGAGTAATGTGGGCATAGCGACTTTGGCGGAAAATGAGTCGCGCAGCAGAGTTTTGGATTGATTGAAAAGGAGAGAGATGGCTAAGAGGGAGGCCGGTGAGAAGTAGGGCTAACAGGGAGGCCAGTGAGAAGTAGGTTACAATAATCAAGACGAGAGGTGATAAGAGTGTGGATAAGGGTTCTGGTAGACTGCTCAGAGATGAAGGGACAGATTTTGCTGATGCTATAGAGAAAGAAATGACAGGTTTTGGCAATCTGCTGAATGTGAGCAGAGAAGGAGAGAGAGGAGTCAAAGATGACCCCAAAGTTACGAGCTGATGAGACAGGGAGAATGAGAGTGCCATCCACTGAAATAGAGGGAGGAGAGGGGAGGTAGGTTTGGGGGGAAAGATGAGAAGTTCGGTTTTGGCCATCTTAAGTTTGAGTTGTCGTTGAGACATCCAGGCAGACATCTCCTCTTGAAGATTAAAAAATATATGTTAAAATATGTTTTTATGGAGAAAGACCTGTGTTACTTCAGGATTTTAAACACTTGGGGCCCCTTTTACCAAACTGCGGCAAAAGGGGGCCTGCGCTGGCATCAGCGCGTGTTTTTGACGTGCACCAGCGGGTAAAAGGTAGGTCTTTCTTTTCTTGAGGAAATGGCCATGCGGCAAGTGAAGCCCTTGCCATGTGGCCATTTCAGAGGGGAGCCCTTACCCCCACCCATTGAGGCGACGGTATGGGTTCCCATGCTAATCCGGCGGTAACCGTGCAGTGCACAGCACTGCCCGATTACCACTGAGTACACTCCGGCGCTACAAAAATAAAAATATTTTTCTAGCGCCGGATATGATGGTGCACTGGGGGTTGGAACTACCATTGGACTACTGCAGTAGCCCGACGGTACTTCCTTTTTAGCGAGCGGCGAACCAGCCCCTTAGGGCCCTGTTTATTAAGCCAAGCCAAGCTGTAGGCACACGCCCTAACACTAGAGACACCCACAAGAATATATGGGCGTCTCTAGCATTAGCGTATGCTCATTTTTAGCATGCGCTAAAAACGCTAGCACGCCTTAATAAACAGGGCCCTAACAGACCCTTCTTTCATTCATTAAAGCTAGAATTTTAGGAATTCTCTTGAGTCGGTTCAATGTGTCAGTTCATTTTCACTGTTTTGCCTGCTTTGCTGCTTATCTCTCTATATAAAAGGCAACCCCAACGTTCTAATGAAGCCTCCACGGAAGTTGAGGCGCCCGAGATATCCGGTGTGCCCCTGAGTGTCTGCACCGCCCTTGCGTCAAAACGTGATGATGTCGAGGGCAGAGCAATGACACTCGAGGGCCGAAACGGAAATGGCACAGGCTCGGAGGCGCAGCAAAAAAAAAAACATTCCCCACACAGAGCGAACCACAGAGCGAACCACGAACAACGTCCGACAGTTACACGGAGGCAGGCAAGCAGCTCGGAGGGACGGAAGGAGGGGGCCCCTACCATTATAGAACCTTGCTAGCGCCCATTTCATTGCGCTGAGAAACGGGCCTTTTTTCCTAGTCACTTCTTAATTTTAAAGCCTTATTTATGTGAAGCTATAGAAAGTGAGTTGATGTTACTTTAAGGGGTCAAATGGAGAAAACATGTTATTGGTACAGGAAATAATGTAAATGAATCTCTTTCACTGGCTTGTCTATTTCTCATTGTTAATGACAGAAATAAAAAGATTGAACATAAAACAACCGTACTTTAGCCTTATACTCAATTCCTCATTTTCCTGGCTGCAATGAATGGGTAATCAAGCAAAATGTAGGCGCTGACAACAGTGGAGATGAAGCACAATCAAAGTGAAAGCTCTGAACGGCCATCAATCCGCAATGTCCAATGACCAACTAGAGGTTGGCCTTGAGGTCAGTAGAGCTACAATGGTTGCCAAGGAAACCTGCTTTCAATCATGGGATTGCTGCAGATTGCCAGCGTGTAACTGCTGGACTAGCGATGTAAGATGAAAATCATATATCTATCCTTCTACGCATAACCTTTTTTTATGGTTCCCATGAGGGAATCACCAGAAGCATCTTTTTGCATTGCTCATTTTCTCTTATTGCAGTAACTGCCTGTAGTGAAGAGAGATTGCTGATGCTTATTGGACAGCTAATAGGTGTCGCTCAAAGAACAGATACACATGCCAAGTTTGCACTAACCTCAAGATGCCAGAAGGTTGAGTTGGATATGCGAAAGAGAAGAGCATTGTGTTAGGCAAACGGCAAAAGAGATCATGTATGGCAAGAAATAGTGTGTGCGTAAAGATGTAAAGAGATGTCAAACAAAATGAAATTCAGCAAGGTGGCAGATTTTGAGGGGGTGACTAACCTGCTTATAATCGAAAGAGAAAAACGCCTATATTGCGACCCAAGTCGGGAGAAGGGCATCTTTCTCCTGTGGGCGCCCAAATTGGTATAATCGAAAGCCGATTTTGGGCATTTCCAACTGCAATCCATCGCAGAAACTAGTAAAGTTGATGGGGGCGTGTCAGAGGTGTGGTGAAGGTGGAACTGGGGCGTGGTTAACGGCCGAGGAGAGATGGGCGTCTTTAGCTGATAATCAAAAAAAAGGCGTTTTTACTGTGATTTTGGGTCACTTTTTTTGGACCCTTTTTTTTCACGAACAAGTCCCAAAAAAGTGCCCCAACTGCCCAGATGACCACAAGAGGGAATCGGGGATGACCTCCCCGGACTCCCCCAGTGGTCACAAACCCCCTCCCACCAAAAAAAAACCCACTTTAATAACTTTTTTTCCAGCCTCTATGCCAGCCTCAAATGCCGTAGCCACCTCTATGACAGCAGAATGTGTTCTATCCTATGACAGCCTTTCCCTGGTTCTGATGTGGCTCTCGGGTGAGTGTGACAACTTTTCTGTTATGCGCACTGCAGAGTCACATCAGCAATGCATTGTGGAGGGTGTAGGGTATTGGGCTCCATGATTCCACTAGCTTGTGGCAAATGCTCACGATGTTGGTAGTTGGTAGGCTCTACTCCCATGGTGCTTTTCCCCCTGCTTACTGGGTCAGTGTGCCCTGTTTTGTTTCCGGTAGTCCATGAGGTAGTGGCCATTTTTGTAAGCCAGTTTTAGATCCCTTTCACGTGTTAGCCACGTTACAGGACTTAGTTCTTACCTTGAATGTGGCTGAAAGAGGGCATTGTACACCATTCTGCCAGCTCTGACCTACTGCTAATCTCAGTACCAGGGAGACTCGTTGCCAGTGGGGCACAACCTCTGATCTGCAGTTAACTGTGAGTAAGCATGCTTATTCCAATAAAGGACGTTTTCGGAGAGATTAGTCTTCAGGTGTCAACTGGTGTGCCAATGTTATATAGCAGCAACAAGTCCTAGAAGCCTGCATGTATGCAGGTCCCTGGAGCACTTTTAGTGGGTACCGCAGTGCACTTCAGCCAGGTGGACCCAGGCCCATCCCCCCCTACCTGTAACACTTGTGCTGGTAATGGGAGGCCTCCAAAACCCACTGTACCCACATGTAGTTGCCCCCTTCACCCCTAAGAGCTATGGTAGTGTTGTACATTTGTGGGTAGTGGATTTTGGGGGAGGGTGTTGGGTGCTCAGCACCCGTGGTAAGGGAGCTATGCATGTGGGAGCGTTGTCTGAAGTCCACCGCACTGACCTCTAGGGTGCCCAGTTGGTGTCCTGGCATGTCAGGGGGGGCGAGTGTACTACGAATCGTGGCCCCTCCCATGACCAAATGGCTCGGATTAGGACGTTTTTGAGCTGGGCGTTTTTAGTTTCCATTATCGCTAAACGCCCAGCTGAAAAATGTCCATTTTTTTGAAAATGCGGTCTGTCCCGCCTCTTCACGTACCTGTTTTCAGACAGACGCCCATGGAGATAGGCCTTCGCATTTGATTATGCCCCTCCAAGAGTCCAGCAAGGAATGGCTCCCTCTCTTGTTGTTTCCTGGGACAATTGCTCCAAAAATCAGTAATTTGTTGCATCTAGACATTTTATCTCCCTGACACTCCCTGATGTAACATTTATCCAGTCAATATTGGGAGTAATTGAAATCACCCATTACTGTAGCATCATCCAATTTGTCAGCTTTCCTAATCTTTGTAAACATTTGTTCATCCATCTGTTTCTTCTGTTCTGGTGGACAGATAGTACTGCCCGATTTGTGTCAGAAGATGGGCGCCCTTATCTTTTGAAAATAAGCCTGATAGGCGCCTACACACCTTAATAAAAAGGCCCCTGGATTAGACAAATGGCAAAAATGTTTATGAGAGAGAGAGAGAGAGAGCGAACAAAATGAGACTGATGACAGAATATAAAGGCCTCCAATTCCTTGCTGGACTCTTGGAGGGGCATAATCGAATGCGAAGGCCTATCTCCATGGGCGTCTGTCTGAAAACAGGTACGTGAAGAGGCGGGACAGACCGTATTTTCAAAAAAATGGACGTTTTTCAGCTGGGCGTTTGTTTTTTTTAGCGATAATGGAAACTAAAAACGCGAGGGAATCCATGAGACTGTTAGATCATGAAGGAGCAAAAGGGGCACTCAGAGAGGACTAGGTCATACTGGAGAAACTGAATGAATTCTTTACTTCAGTCTTTACAGAAGAAGATGTAAGAGATCTACCTTACATAGTACGCGACATGGTGAACTGGATTAGGAACTGGTTGACAGACAGACGCCAGAGGGTGGTGGTAAATGGAATTCGCTCGGATGAGGGAAAGGTGAGTAGTGGAATGCCTCAGGGATCGGTGCTGGGGCCGATTCTGTTCAATATATTTGTGAGTGACATTGCCAACATTGCCGAAGGGTTAGAAGGTAAAGTTTGCCTTTTTGCGGATGACACCAAGATTTGTAACAGTGTGGACACCCGAAGGGAGTGGAAAACATGAAGAAAGATCTGCAGAAGCTAGAAGAATGGTCTAATATTTTGCAATTAAAATTCAATGCGAAGAAATGCAAAGTGATGCACTTAGGAAGTAGAAATCCATGGGAGACGTATGTGGTAGGCGGTGAGAGTCTGAAATGTACAGACGGGGCGAGGGATCTTGGGGTGATAGTATCTGAGGATCTGAAGGCGACAAAACAGTGTGACAAGGCGATGGCAGTAGCCAAAAGGTTGCTAGGCTGTATAGACAGAGGTGTGACCAGCAGAAAAAAGGAGGTGTTGATGCCCCTGTACAAGTCGTTGGTGAGGCCCCACCTGGAGTATTGTGTTCAGTTTTGGAGGTCGTGTCTTGCTAAGGATGTAAAAAAAATTGAAGCGGTGTAAAGAAAAGCTACGAAAACAGTATAGGATTTGCGTTACAAAACGTATGAGGAGAGACTTGCTGACCTGAATATGTATACCCTGTAGGAAAGGAGAAACAGGAGTGATATGATACAGACGTTCAAATATTTGAAAGGTATTAATCCGCAAACGAACCTGTTCTGGAGACGGGAAGGTGGTAGAACTAGAGGACATGAAATAAGGTTGAAGGGGGAAGACTCAGGAAAAATGTAAGAAAGTATTTTTTCACGGAGAGAGTGGTGGATGCTTGGAATGCCCTCCCACGGGAGGTGGTGGAGATGAAAACAGTAATGGAATTCAAAAATGCGTGGGATAAACATAAAGGAATCCTGTTCAGAAGGAATGGATTCTCAGAAGCTTAGCGGAGATTGGGTGGCAGCACCGGTGGTTGGGAGGCGGTGCTAGTATTGGGCAGACTTCTACAGTCTGTGCCCTGAAAATGGTAGTTACAAATGAAGGTCAGGTATAAATATAAAGTAGCGCATATGAGTTTATCTTGTTGGGCAGACTGGATGGACCATATAGGTCTTTTTTCTGCCGTCACCTACTATGTTACTATAATGTTACCTGTACCAAAAATGGTTTTCAAGGGTGATGATGTGGAGGAACTGAAAGAAACCTCAGTGAACCTGGAAGATGTAGAGCCAAATTGACAAATTAAAGAGTAGTTAATCACCTGGACCGGATGGCATATATCCAAGGTTACTCAAAGAACTCAAGCATGAAATTGCTGTTCTGCTGTTAGTAATATGTAACCTGTAATTAAGTTCATCCATAGTATGTGAAGATTGGAGGGTGGCCAATGTGATGCCGATTTTTAAAAAGGGTTCCAGGGGTGATCCGGGAAATTACAGACTGGTAAGCCTGATGTCAGAGATGGGCAAAATAGTGGCAACTATTATAAAGAATAAAATTACAGAACACAGACAAACATGGTTTCATTGCATAAAATGGGTCCTGTTTTAAAATTGCAAAATCTAGCGGTAAATAACACATCTTAATGGTAGCCTATGTTAATAGGTATGCTTCGGGGGGGGGGGGGGAGGGGGATATCAATGTAGGCTACCATTCTGATGATGGGATACATTGCCATTGACTCATGCTAATTTAGCCTAGGTCCCATTTTATGTAATGAGACCTAATTACTAATAACCCGGGTTAGCAGTACTGTCTTATTGATAGCTTTCCCCCTTGGTCTCTTAAGATGACATTGAGTTCTGAATATTCTAGAAACACAAAGAGCAGAATAGAACGCCAGCTGTTGTTTCCTTAACCAAGCTCTCCTTAGCCATTGAACTTGTTTGTGCAAAAAAAAAAAAACTTTGAGAATTGCCCTGGGCTGTCAGAGTCCGGGGCAGGATTTGTCACTCTGCACAGCGTCCCGAGCTCAGAAACTCGGCAGTTTATGTCAGTCCCATCACAGCGATCCCAAGACGCGTGTGTCTTATGTCTCTGTTCTATCAAAAATATTTTTGCCAGATGCTGTTAAGTGAAGCCCAATCGTTTTCATATTCATCCACGGGGAAGAGATATGAGCTCTAAGCAACAGCGATTATGCTGAGGGCAAGGGATATGTAAAGGTCAACGCAGGCACAGATGCTTCAAAGTCTATTCCATCCTACTGGGAAACTCTAGACAGATGTATTCATTCAGTGACAAAACACATCCACCAAATGTTAGCTTAACATGCTACCATCGCAAGCTCAATCATACTTATTTTCATATCATCTCCGAGGGAATGTCAGTGCCATCCCAAACATAGGAAACAATATTGTCAGCTTGAGGAAACGGGATGCCCTTCAATTGTTACCGCGTTAAGCATACATCAAGAAACACAACTATATAATCAATCAAAATAAGGGTTATGTACAGAATCTGGTCCAGCTACATCGTAGAAAGAGGAACACCTGCTGTATCACAAATGATACTCTGTCTTTTTCATTATCTACCGAAGCGTTTTTTTTGTTTTGTTTTATTAAAATAATTTAAAAAATGGTACATCTTTCACAATTACCAAATGTATTTGATAGTTTACCTCCTTGCCTGGAAATAGAACCTATTTTTCCCCATCCTTCTCTTTAAAAAAAAAAAAAAAAAGGCAGGAAACACACACTTTCTAAATGGAAAAAAAAATTGTACATAAAAACAACAGCTTAGAAAAAAATTCATTTAAAAAGTATTTTCCAATCTGGAAAGTCCCTCCTCCCCCCCCCCCCCCCCCTCCAATACTCAGCACCACTTAACCAGCCAGGAATGGCTCCTGGCCTGTTAAATAGACTTAAGCCGACTAAGTGCTAATATTTAGTGTGAGATAGTTGATTATCTCGGCTGAACATTAGTGCTTAGCAGCTAGCCCGGTCACTGTCTATGTTGCACGACATAGCTGGTTAGTGACTATATTCCGTGTAAATAGCAGGTCTATCTTTGGCTGCTATAACTTAACCGGTCAGCCGATGAATATCAGCTTAACCAGTGATTCTCACAGCGGCCAAAGAAACCCGGGAAGTTAATGCCAGTCGACAGACACAGCTCGACACTGCATTCTAGGTTCACTGCTGACTGCAGGAGTTAGCTCGCCTGCCTTCTGCAGTCTGAATATTGGCCCCACAGTGACCAAGACACAAGGTTGATACTCTCTCAACTAGTTGTCTATAAGTTAGTGGTAAATACCATGATTCACTCTAAAATATTTATTTATAATGACATTTGTATCCCGCATTATCCCAAACAGAGTTCAGGTTCAGTGTGGCTTATAATCCACACAATTTAGTACATACATATTATAGTTATAAATCTTCTGATAAAGGAAAAATGTTGAGTAAATCTTCTATATATGGCCATATGAAACTTCACGAAAATTAGTTTATGAATTATTTACAAGGTACGCAGTTATATAGGTGTCACGTCTGTGGCCGTGACCACCCTCAGACTTACCTTATTTCTGGGGGTCAGCTTCTAAGCTGGCTTCTGCCTATCCTTTCTGGAGTAGTTTTCCTTCTGTGTGATGGCTGCTTCCAGCATGGCTCTAATTACTCCACTCTACTGCACCAGGGGGTGCTGCCTGAGTTAGCTCTACCTCTGTCTCCAGCCTGGCTCTGTTTGCTCCTCTGTGCTGCACCTAGGTATTCTAAGTCTCTCTATGTTCTGTATGCACTCTGCCTGCTCCTTGGTTTGTGCTCCTCTCACCCGCCGGTGTTCAGAGCCAGTGGCTGCCATAGTTTGTCTTGCTGTTCCTACCCATTCCAGACTTTAGCCCAGTCCGGTCCGGCTCTTCCAGGCTGCCGGACTTGTCTCTCTTGTTTGTGCCTGGACAGCCTCCGTAGTTGCTTACTGATGGCTGCAGCTGCTCCTCAGGTGTTGAAGGGCTTTATTAATCACTTACAGAGACTGCAGCCTTTGCCTTTGCATCGTCTAAGGTCCCTGGTATGTTACAGTGCTCTGTGCACTGCTACCTTGTCCAGTTCAGTGTGAGTTCCTAGCGTGTGACTAGTTAGCTTGGGCATAACTTTGCTTGTTAGCTTGTGTTCAGCTTTACTAGTTCCCCTGTGTTTTGCTTAGTGTGAGTTTCTAGCTTGTGACTAGTTAGCTTGGGCATAGCTTTCTTGTTAGCTTGTGTTCAGCTTTACTAGTTTTCTTGTGTTTAGCTTTCTGGTTTTCCCGTGTGTGTTTTCCTTTGCTTCTGGAGCTTCAGCCCTAGTCCTGTCCGCTGCCAGTACTCCTTGCTACTGGAGTTTCAGCCATTGTCTTGCTACTTGACCTGACCATTGCCTGAATCTTTCTACTCTCTGCCCGCTGTCTGACCTGACTACTGCCTGTACCCAGATATTCTCTGCTTGCTGCTTGACCTGACCATTGCCTGAACCCCGATACTTGTTGCCTGCTGCCTGACCCGACTACTGCCTGAACCCCGATACTTGTTGCCTACTGCCTGACCCCCGATACTTGCTGCCTGTTGCTTGATCCGACTACTGCCTGAACCCGGATATTCTCTGCCTGTGGCCAGACCTGACTATTGCCGGAACCCGGACATTCCCTGCCTGTCTGCCTTGCTTTCGCCTAGGTGCCTGGAGGCACTTCTGTATCCTGATTCCTGTTGTTCCTGCTTGCTAGTTCCAGTTCCGGTTTTCCTGTAAGCCCTGCCGGCTGCCCGAACCTGAGGGCTCAACCCTCGGGGAACGGTGGCTAAGCGTAGGTGAAGCCTAGGTCCAGTGTGTTCCTGTCCAACGGGTTCCGGTCCCGTGGGTTCCACTCCAGTGTGTTCCAGTCCAGTGGGCTGCACCCCAGTGTGTACCAGTCCAGCGGGTTCCAGTCCAGTGCGCACCCGTCCGGTGCGTTCCAGTCCTGTGTATTCCTGTGCAAAACTCCAGTCCGGGGTTCTGGTCCAGTCTTGCCTCGTCTCTGCTTTAAAGGTGACCTTTGCCTGCCACTGCCACTCCACGGTAGTGGTCCAAGGGCTCACAAACCCAGTGCTTCCAGGGAAGAAGCCTGACAATAGGAAAAAGCCTGACAATAGGAAACAGTTTGAAACAGCATTTTGCATAAAAGTGGTTATTCTTCTCTTCCATTGTCTTGTTGCAGAAACTTTTTGAAAAGTTTTTAATCATTTTCGAAAGCAACTGTAATCACATACAGATCTAACAGCCCTTGGAAAAAGATTCCATCAAATAGTACATTGATAGGAGAAGTCAATAGAGAGGACTTTCTCTAATTAGGATGATGGAGAAGTAGGAATTCTCTGGATCCAGGAATGGAATTATGTGTAGGGAGGTCATTCAAAGGGGGCATATAGTCAGGGGTCATACCATAGATAATCTGGAATGCAAACACACATAAATATAGTAAACATGGGCCTAATATTTAAAATCACTTATAAGCAGGGAAAGATTCTCCAGGCCTCAGCCTCTAAGGGGGGGGGGGGCCCAGCACCAGAAGGATCTGCTCGTTCGGTCTGTCTCTCTCCTGTTCCTGTGTGTCACAGGAACAGGAGAGTGACAGACCGAGGGAGGAGCAGACACAGGAAGGTAAGGGGGTGGGGCGGTGGGGGCCTGAGTGGGGCAGGGCTTGGCCCGGCTCTGTCTCTCAGTGGCCCTGCTTATAAGCACTTGCTATCTGGGTAGGTGCTACTGGCCAGGTCTACCCAGCAATTTTCAGCAGCACTATCTGGGTATAGGACTTAGATTTTACTTAAATCCTCCCATCCTACTCCTCTCACCTCCCACCACTAGAACCACATTTCGAGAAGGCCAGCGAGGTGCCTGCTGAGCAGCCGCACGTAACATGGCAGCTGCCACATGGCAGCACCCTGGCCAAGCTCCCCTTCTTTTCCAGCTTCCCCACTGCCTGAGTGATGTCACGGGGGCCCAGCCCGTCATTGGTGGGGAGACCGGAGGAGGGAGGAGCCCTCTGCACCTCATAAAGGCTGGCGATGAGACGAGAGGAGTCTCTCCTTCAGCAGCAAGCGGTGCACGAGTTTCCCAGCCCTTCCTCTCCTTTTTTCACACCTCCCAGGAAGCGCATGGTGTAACAGGGCCACGGTTGTAGGGGCTCGGGATTCCAACAGCTCCTAGACTTCCCGTTAACTTGACATACCCACTGGGGATTGACTTGTAACTCTTGGGGGATCACCTGCATGCACTGTTCTTGTTTAGGTTATAATACTCACTGTTGAGTGGAATGTTAATTTTCTGTGGTACTAAGCTATTATAAAGATTGTTGGAGATTGCCTAGTAATGTTAACATTCAATTGTCATTTCTTTGCGTTACTGTGTTCGATAGAAACGGTTGGATTGCGGGGAAGGAGGGGGTCATGGGGAGGCCAAAGGGAATTGTTGCTCTTTGTCTCCTTCTAGGCATGTTATGAACAGCCATTGTACACTGTCACAGCAGCGGAGGCACCCGAGCCTGGGAATTCTGGGATGTGCTGGAACAACAGGTGAAAGGAAGATCGGCCGTTCCAGACAAGGGACAGGAACACTCACTGATGGCAGACCAATCACCTCGCTGGCTATTCATGGCAGGTAGAACACTAGTCAAGGGGTGCAATCCCAAGCAGACGGACGCTCAGCCACACTGGGGGCGGAGTCATGGCTGGCCGATGCGTGGGGCGGTGATGCAGGCTCTCTAGCTGGAAAGGCATGGCGGAGGGCAGAAGCATCCGCAATGTCACGCACAAGGCTCGAGTGCTTCCTAGGGATTGTTTAATATGTTTTCAATAAAGCTGTGGCCATTTATTCCCAGAAAGAAACTCTGTCTCATGCTTAAGGGGAAGAGCGAGGGGGAGTGAGAGAGAGGGTGTGCAGCCTGCCTATGTTACTATTTAGTCTGCTTAATCCACAGCCTGTTCTTTTCAATTAAGCCTATCCTGAGAGGACAACATTGAAAAGAGAGGTCCTTTTTCTGGACTTTTATTACATCCAGTACTCTACCTAATTTTAAAAAAAGAGGGTTTTTTGTTATTATTTGAAGTTTCATACTACTAGCTTAGTTGTTGAAATATTCCCTATAGCTTTAGCGGAAGGGGATTAGTTTATTTTTCCAGTTTTAAGGAGTTTTCTGGCCCAGTATCTGATTCTGCTGCTAACTGTTCTCTTAACTCCGTTTCCAGGGCTTCCTTTCCATTTATTTCTTTACTTTCCACCTTTCTTCTTCATTTTTTGCCCTACATCCGTAAGTAAAAGCTGGGTCCTCTGCAGACTTGACTGTCTTTAGTGGATCCAGCTTCTGCCTATTTTCTTCATCCAAGTGCAGTTTTTCTCCTCTCTTCCTTTTCCCTTATCTCATCTCCTTCCTCACTCTTCCCTCCCCTCCATCCATGTCCAGCATTTCTTCTCTCTCCCTTCCCTCTCCTCCATCCACCCATGTCCAGCAACTCTCCTCCTCCTCCCCTCCATCCACCCATGCCCAGCAACTCTCCTCTCCCCTGCCCTCCCCTCCATCCATCCATGTCCAGCAACTCTCCTCTCCCTTGCCCTCCCTCCATCCATCCATATCCAGCAATTCTCTTCTCTCCCCTGCCCCCCTCCATCCATTCATACCCAGCATTTCTCTTCTCTCCCCTAACCCCCTCTATCCATTGTTAATATGTATCCCAGCTTGAGACCCATCCACTGGAATAGTGGTGGGCCACGTTACTTAGCTTAAACTGCTGAAAAGCACTGACTAGGCCTGAAAATCTGATGATGGCATTCTTGCTGAGCACCTGCAGTAGCAGGGCTGCTTGATAAGCCTTAATAGAATTTAGTGTGACATTCAAAAGCAGTGCAAAAGCCAAGATCAAGGAATTAATGGCTAAAATCCTACAAAGTTTGGTTCATAAGATGGAGTCTGTCTTTGTAAAGATGGCTCCCAGAATCACAAGATATAAAACTGATCTCTCTATATTACGAAAGATGTTTACAAGTCCGGAAATTGACGTTATTAAGAAATTTTAGGGGGGGGGGGGGAGAGGGAGCAGGTGGGCACCTGACCTGCGGTTAAGTATGATTCACAGCTGAAAAAAGAAAAAAAAAAAAAGTATCTCTCCATTGAGTTGTATGGGCAGCAAATGGTATATAAGTAATGAAAATCTGAGTTGAAATCGGAATCTTTCCCCAACGATAGTCAGAGGGCGAAGCTACGGTCCGTTGAACTCAGAATCTGACTGATGTGCGTACCAGCTGGAAGTTTCAGTTGGTGAGAATAAAGACTATTTCTATCACAACATTCTCTAGTCTCTGTGTTAACTTTTCTGTTTCATTTCACACTTTTATACACATAAGTAGATTATCTTTTAAACTCTAGTACATCATGTGGGAAAATAGAGGGCCAAAGATTCACCTAGATCCCAGAAACCAGAAAGCAGAGGTCCTGGGACTTAGATTTGAACTGCGCCTTCTGTCACCCCCCTCTACACCTCCGTGTCCGAAGGCGGTACTTTGGTCCCCTGTTCACCTCACCGTGGAAAGGGGTTCCACGGAGGTCTAGAGAGGGGTGGATGAAACAATTACTAAGAAAACACCATCCATATCCAACGATTCTCTTCTCTCCCCTGCAGCTGACATTGGCCTTCTCCGTCCCCTGCTCTCCCTTCTTTTTCCTACTCTGGGAACTGTGGCTGGAGCCATTTTATTTCCCACTGCCCTCTCTCAGCTGCTGTTTTCACAATTTCCTTAGATCTCCATATCCACAGGACCCGGAGAAAGATAAGATGCCTCTTTCTATCTTTCAGTAGAGGCAGAGGGTGGCATCCCTGAGGAGGACACAAAGACGTAACACTTGAGAAAAACATCTAATTGTTTTATATTCTAACGAGTCTAGGAATATTTTATGAATCTAATTGAGCTTAAAATTCAAGGTCCACTGACAGCAACAATTTATTCTGAAGAACAAAGGTGCAGCAGGAAGTTATTGATTTCTTAAGAACCCTACGCCTCTTGAAAAATTAACCAGACATTCCTCAGAAATCAATAAGATTATCCTTGCTGTTTCAAATGGCTTATGAAATCCATACTGTAGTTATTTCATAGGCTATTAATTTTGATTTTTCACAATTTTTCTTTCATGTAGTTTGGGTTTATTTTTTCCCTTTGGATTCATATCGAACCTCTAATTTAAAATGAGGACAACTGGTTAATTTCTGTCATTAAGGTGTAGATATACTTTTCTTGGGTTTTCCAGGAGGAAAGGTTAGAGGGAACTGCTTCTGGCATATCTTTAATGACAAAGAATAATAATAATCTAACCAAAAAACAAACAGCAGGATAAATAAGATAGATAAACAAATACATTAAATGAACTATCTGCCTACCTACACAAAGAGGGCAGTTTCGATATGACGTCTAAGTCGGACTTTGGATGTTCTTTTGCTAAACATCTCAAATCTGAATAGGAAAGATGGCTATTTTCAAAACCACAAAACACCTCACCATTGCTCACTTATCTTGTCTTCTGAACCCTCCAAAACACCATTCCCCCCCCCCCCCCCCCAACTGTACACCACTACAATAGCTCTTATGGGTGAAGGGAGCACCTATGCGTGGGTATAGTGGGTTTCTGGTGAGTTTTGGAGGGCTCACAGTTTCCACCACAAGTGTAAAAGGTAGAGTGAGGTATGGGCTTTGATCCACCCGTCTGCAGTGCACTGTACCCACCACTACACTATTCAAGGGACCTGTACACTGCTCTAATGGACCAGGCTATAACATCTGAAGCTGGCATAGAGGCTAGTGAGTACTTCTTTTTTTTATCCCTAGAATATTTATTCTTCACATTTATTACTTAATACAAAATCACTGTTAAAAAATTTTTTAAATAATCTTTCACTTCATCATTCATACTCATTACTCATAGTGGAGGAGTGGCCTAGTGGTTAGGGTGGTGGTCTTTGGTCCTTGGGAATTGAGTTCGATTCCCGGCCCAGGCAGCGCCTTGTGACTCTGGGCAAGTCACTTAACCCTCCATTGCCTGCCGCACTGAGCCTGCCATGAGTGGGAAAAAGTGCGGGGTACAAATTAAATAAATTTGCCCTACACCATGCCCTTATTCACATTTATATACTTATACACATATTGAGAAAACTTACTAATACAAACCATCACTAGCTACTCTGTACCCTCTGGTACTTGGGACATACTATTAGGAAAGTGAAGAACAGGATTGGTCAGCACCTTAGCAATATTCGGCTTGGGAAACAAGAAACCCCTTTGGTAGCACATTAGGTTAGGGCTGACCATGCACTGGAAGAGCTACATTTTGTGGTGTTAGTTAAGATGCAGAGAACTATAGTGGAGGGAACATCTCTCTTGCATTGTTACGACGGGAGCAGAGAATAATATTTACATGGAATACGATTGAGCCGTTTGGTCTCAACAGAGAGGTGGAATGGTTGAATGTTTAAGGGGGGCGGGGTTGGCGCAGTATAAACATGCTGGGTGTAGCCAGCGTCCACAAAGCATGCGCTGGCGATTTTTAGTTGAGCAGGATTGCCTGTGGATGGTGGAGTTCCCAACCGTCCTATATCCATGACTGGAATATATTAACTAACTGTGAGTAAAAGTTTAAATGTACTTTGGAAGAAATTTTGAAGATGGAGAGTTAGATAATACTGATGTTCACCGTATGTATTAATCCATGCAGGATCTCGACTCCTGAAGACGCTAAAGCAGCGAAACACAGACTATGTTGGGTCTGGGGTGTTTCAGCTGAATGGATGGATTAATGCACTAAGTTGAGAATTTTGGAACTGTGTATGCTACTCGTTTGAGTATCCGGAGACCATTATATTAGGACTTTAATTAAAAACGCGTGGGATGACCTTTTGAACTGTTAATACATCAAGCCTCTGCACAACTAAACTGTATGTGAAGAAATCATCTGGAACTATTAAGAGCTAACATCAATAGGTCACACTAGTTGACCCAACAGCGGGAGCTAAAAGTTCAAGAGAGGAGGGTACAGAGTAGCTAGTGATGGTTTGTATTAGTACGTTTCCTCAATATGTGTATAAGTATATAAATGTGAATAAGGGCATGGTGTAGGGCGAATGAGTATGAATGTGGAAGTGAAAGATTATTAAAAAAAAATTCACAGTGATTTTGTATTAAGTAATAAACAGATGTGAAGCATAACTGATAGAGTCTGTTATATCAATGATATAGTGGAGGGGCATAATCGAACAAAAACATCTATCTCCATGGGCGTTTATCTCCAAGAACGGGTCCGTGAAGGGGCGGACCGAACCGTATTTTCGAAAAAAAAATAGACGTCCATGTTTTATTCGACAATTTGTGAGCTGGGCGTTTTTGTTTTTCAGCGATAATGGAAAATGAAAGCGCCCAGCTTAAAAACAAATAAATCCAAGGCATTTGTTTGTGGAAGGGGCCAGGATTCGTAGTGCACTGGTCCCCCTCACATGCCAGGACACCAACCGGGCACCCTAGGGGGCACTTTTACAAAAACAAAAAAAAGGTAAAAGAGCTCCCAGGTGCATAGCACCCTTCCCTTGTGTGTTGAGCCCCCTAAATCCCCCTCAAAACCCACTGCCCACAAGTCTACACCATTACTATAGCCCTAAGGGGTGAAGGGGGGCACCTACATGTGGGTACAGTGGGTTTGGGGGGGTTGGACGACTAAGCATTAAGCAGCACAATTGTAACAGGTAGGGGGGGATGGGCCTGGGTCCATCTGCCTGAAGTCCACTGCACCCCCTAACAACTGCTCCAGGGACCTGCATATTGCTGCCAGGGAGGTGGGTATGACATTTGAGGGTGAAAACAAAAAGTTGTGAAACATCATTTTTGTGGTGGGAGGGGGTTAGTGACCACTGGGGAAGTCAGGGGAGGTCATCCCCGATTCCCTCTGGTGGTAATCTGGTCATTTAGGGCACTTTTTGGGGCCTTATTCGTGAAAAAACAGGGTCCAGGAAAAGTGCCCTAAATTCTAGCTAAAAACGCATACTTTTTTTCCATTATCGGCGAAAGGCGCCCATCTCTGTTCGGGTGATAACCAAGCCCCAGTCCCGCCTTTACCACGCCTCCGACACGCCCCCGTCAACTTTGTATGCTTCCGCGATGGAGTGCAGTTGAAAACGTCCAAGTTCGGCTTTCAATTATACCGCGTTATTCGTTTTTGTGAGATAAATGTCCATCTCCCGATTTAGGTCGGAACTTGGGCATTTTTCTCGTTCGATTATAAGCAGGATAGTGTTCCGTTATTTGAAGAAGTTGATTTAGCCCAGGTATGAGTGGTGTTAGAATATTTATTTGATATTTAAAGAATAATAACTTGAATACAAGAGAGTAATGTAAAATTATTATACAAGCATAAAATCACAAATGTAACACAGTGACGATATTTATGCTACACTTTAAGATATATAGTTATTTAAATGAACAAATTTTAGAAACAGTGATATTACCCAATTTGTCTGCTAATGAAAGTTCAAACTTATGTATTTGCAGCACAGTTGGTCACCAGAATTACACATTCAGAAAAGAATTGTCCTTCCAGTTTAAAAGCACTGCCTTTTTTGCTGTTGCTAATAAAATATGCAATAACTTTGCGTCTTCATTCAACAAGTTGAAGTCCAATGCAAGGGTGCCAAATGTAATAACCTTTAGGGAAAGTGAAGACTAAATATTGAAAATGTTTGTAAGTGTAAACCAGACTTATTCCCAACATTCTTTAGTGCGATTACGTTCATAAATAAGATGAATGAGTATGCCTTTTTTCAACTTTGCATGACCAACAAAGGTTATTATGTGATAAACCTGCAACCAACATCTTCTGCAGAGTCTAAACTGCTCTATGATGAAGGAAGAACATCGATTGAATAGTGGAAGCAGTCGCTAGAGGGCAATTTACATTTGGACCAAAAAAGCTTTCAATGTGATTTAGATAAATGATGTTGTGTCTCTTCGTCCCAAAAGCGATTAATAGTAAATTCATGTGATGAGGCCTTATCAACAAACAATTTGTATAGATTAGAGGCCATATGACCTTTATGGAAAAAGGATCTGAATGAAGGATAAGTCCATTCAAGAACGACCATCATTGATGCTGTGTTTCAATTGAATCCATTTTTGAGAGTTTGACAGAGAAAACTGCGATTGAAGTAAATGAAAAGGTTTTAATGTGGTTCGTATACATTACATGTTAAATAGACCAAATACCAGCTTGAGACCATTCTGGCCATAAAAATATATTTGTTGTTAATTTTAGCCTTGGGATTCCCCCATAGCATAGACTTACTTGATTTAGAGTTAGGAATGTCCGTAAGGCTATCTAATTGTAGGAGTTGTTGATGTACAAAAATAAAATAGAATTGGATTTTAGCTTATCTGAAATTTAAAAAAAAGAGAAATAATTAGGGGTAAGGAAAGGCTTCCATAGCTCCTTTTCTAGGCTAAGCCAAACTGGAGTATACTCCAAACTAGGTACAAACCAATAGCAAGATTGTTGGGAAATAAAAGATTTGTGATTCAGGAAAAAAAAAAACTCAGGAAATGCCAACCCTGAATTGTTCAATCTTAGGCATTTTTGAGGCCCATAAGAACTGAATAAGCGGCTTATCTGTTTGTAAAATGAATGATGAAATAAAATCGTAATCATATTTAAAATAAAACTGATTTTTGGGCATAAGCATCATCTTAATGGTTTCTAGGTGATCCCACCAGGATAAATACAAAGGGCTGCATGAGTTAATTAGTTCTTTAACTCTGTTTATTTATTTATTACTTTACTTAGTGTATATAGGGGCCCTTTTACTAAGCCACATAAGTGTTGTCAGCTGGTCCCCCTGTTTAGCTTGTCAGAGTCAATGTGGGTCAAGGTATTCATTTATTTATTGCATTTGTATCCCACATTATCCCACCTCTTTGCAGGCTCAATGTGGCTTACAATACATCATGGGTACTGGAAATAGAAGTGAATATACATTACAGAAGATTTGTGTTACATGGTGGTGAATTATATAATGGTGTTAAAGCAAAATACATTATAAGACAGTGTTAGAAGTTCAGAAAATTATACATTTGCATGTTGATCTTTGTGATAAATCTTGTCGAAGAGATAGGTTTTTAATAGTTTTCGGAAATTGGTCAGTTCATAGATCGTTTATTCAGACTAACGGTCTTGTCCTTACTCAACTTGCTCAGTTTCTCCAGCTCCTTCCTGGTAGCAGCTGCTCAAGCTGTCTTAACGGCAGTGGTCAAACAAAAGTGCAGCAGCTCCAATACTTCTATAGGTAAAAGGCTTTTATTCGCACAGGCTTACTCACACAGTCTTATTCTTGTTCCAGCTTCATCACCACATGACAGTTCACAACTTCAAGTTTCTATATTCATTCCGTTTCATCAACATAGTTCAAATCCCCTTCCCAGGGAGATTCAATCACAGTTTAACCTTTCTCGGCACTACCCTCTGTCAGTGGTGTTCCTAGGGGGGCTGACACCCGGGGCGGATCGCCGATGCGCCCCGCCCCCCAGGTGCAGCGCCCCCCGGAACAGCGTGACACCCCCCGGCGAAAGAACCCCCCCCGGGTGCACGCCGCGGGGGGGGGGGGGGGGTGCCGCGCGCCTGCCGGCTCTTCGTTTTCATGCTCCCTCTGCCCCGGAACAGGAAGTAACCTGTTCCGGGGCAAACGGAGCATGAAAACGAAGAGCCGACAGGCGCGCGGCATCCCCCAGCGGCGTGCACCCGGGGCGGACCGCCCCCCTTGGTACACCACTGCCCTCTGTCGTCAGGTAGTTTGCTGGCTACTTCAGCTTTCTACAGTCATTTCATTTCATCAACATAGTTCAAGTCCCCTCCCCAGAGAGATTTAACCACAGCTCAACCTTTCTCGGCACTACCTTCTGTCTTCAGGTAGTTTTCTGGCTAGCTTCCTCCACAGGTCCCTTCCAAACTGCACCAACTTCACTTCCTCAGTCTATAATAGTTGAAGCAACACTGTAGCGATGAAACCTTTCACTTTACCAGCTGGGGTCTGCACTAACCCCAAAACCTCAATGCTCTCTCCCTCTACCTCCTAATCTGCTTCCATTTTATCCCATTCCATAGCCTCCTCCCCTCAGGGTTCCCTCAGCTGCTCCTCATCTCCTTGATCAGAAACCATTTCCCAATCATCCCCCTCCCCCTCTATTTCCTGAGAGTCCTGTATTGGAACTGGTGGATTCTGGGGATGGTAGTTCCTACCCTTAGTTAGGAGTCTAACCGGCCTTTTGGCCACTAGGGGGCGAATTCTCTGTTTATAAGGAACCTGCGAGTGAAATTTGCTCTTCCTCAAGAGCACACTTTTCTCCGGCCTCTGCCTTAACCTTCTCTAAGCAGGCTCCTCTCAAACCCCTCACAGCGTCTACGCGTGCCCAACGTGCACCAATTCTGAGCTACCGCCCAGCTACCGCATGGCCCATGCGGTAATTTCATTTTTGCTGTACATCCAATATGCACATCAGAAAATATTTTTATTTTCTGGTACGCGGGTGGTAATCAGCATTTGGGCACGCATAGATCATTACCACCTGGTTAACGCATGAGTCTTTACCACTAAGTCAATGGCTGGTGGTAAGGTCTCAGACCCAAAATAGACGTGCCAATTTTCATTGTGCTGCAAGTCCATTTTTGGTCAAAATTTTAAAAAGGCATTTTTACAGGTGCGCTGAAAAATAATTCTGCGCACACCCAAAACATGCGCCTACACTACCACAGCCCATTTTCAGTTCACCTTAGTAAAAGGACCCCATAGTGTTTTCCAATGTAACAAAATGTACTTCCAGTTTTCACAACGTATTGTAAGCCACACTGAACCCGCAAAAAGGTGGGAAAATGTGGGGTACAAATGCAATAAATAATAATAATAATAATGTAATGCATAAATCCAGACCTAAGTATTTTAAACTTTTTGAAGACCACAGTAATCGAAGGGAAGAGGCTATGTTAGAGGTTGCATGCACATTAAGAGAAATGACTTCAGTTTTTTTTGAGTATTGATTAATTTGAAACTAATTGAAGGAAGTTATCAATTGTTGCAGATTAGAGAAAAAATAGCATGACATCATCTGAATATGCTGTTGCTTTGGGGGTCCTTTTACTAAGGTGCGCTGAAAAATGGCCTGCGGTAGTGTAGACGCATGTTTTGGACGCATGCAGAATCATTTTTCAGCGCACCTGTAAAAATGCTTTTTTTAAAATTTTGATCGAAAATTGACACGCGGCAAATTGACGCAGGTCCATTTTGGGTCTGAGATCTTACCACCAGCCATTGACTTAGCGGTAAAGTCTCATGCGTTAACCGGGCGGTAAGGGTCTATGTGCATCAATTAAAATCAAATTCAAATATATCATCACCGTGGAAAGCAAGTTTGTGGAGTACCCCAAGGATCACCTCTTCAAAACGGCCTACCTCAACGACCCCACGTAAACCTCTTCACCCAGCAACACAGCATGACTATAATCGTACTGGACAACACGCAATCTTCATCCCTTCCGACCCTCCATTTTTACCTCATACGATCACTATACAACCTTGTATTTGTTATCAACCGACTGGGCAAACGCCTTTGACGGTACTATGTAAGCCACATTGAGCCTGCAAATAGGTGGGAAAATGTGGGGTACAAATGCAACAAATCCTATATAATAAAACGCAGCTCCAACGTTCTGAAGCTGACTGCCTGGACATAAGCCTTGAGGCATTCGTGCTTCTGTATCCATCTCCTGAAATGATGACGTCTCCCACCTCCGGGTGCATCAGCAGCAACAGTGCCCAATCACAACATAGCACCGCAAGCCAACTCCGTCATGTACCTGTGCTGACGGGGGACCCCAACCCCCGACAGCCGAAGTCCTCTTCTCAGCTGCCGCGGTGTTGCTTGCTGAATGATCTGATCAAGTTTCTGTGCGTGCGTCTGACATCAGACGCACGCACAGAAACTTGATCAGACCATTCAGCAAGCAACGCCGGTGCACACGAGAAGAGGACTTTGCCTGTCGGGAGTTGGGGTCCCCTGTCAGCACAGGTATGCGATGGCGGCGGGGCGAGTTTTCAACAGAAATGGGGGGGTCAAGAGGGTCGCGGCAGGGGGGGTGTTAATCAGAGGGAGGGGGGAGTCTGTAACTCAGTGGGAGGGGCGTGAGAGGGCCTTGAACTGGAAGGGAGGGAGGGGGGTCTGGAACTCGGAAGGGAGAGGGGTGTGGGTCTCGGAGGGGACAGAGCAAGACAGTGAGGGAGGGTGGGGGATTACCTTGATAGCGCCCGTTTCATTGCCTACCGAAACGGGCCTTTTTTACTAGTAAATAAATAAATCAAATGCCTTTTACCGCCTGGTAGCACTGTGTGCCAGAAAAGAAAAATTATGCTCCTGGCGCGTATAGGGGACACGCGCCAAAAATGAAATTACCGCCCAGCACACACGGTAACTGGGTGGTAACTCAGAACTGGCACGCATTGGGTGTGTTGTGTAGGCCCTAACCCAGCTTAGTAAAAGAACCCCTTGATTTCTATTAAATTAATTTTAATACCTGAAATATGCAAATTTCCCCTAATTGCTAATAATAGTGGTTCAAGTGTGAATATGAACAGTAAAGGGGATACAGGGCAGCCCTGATGCTTTCCTCTGTTAAGTGTTATATATTTGGAGGGTGAGTTATTGGCATTTGCTAAAGGTTGAATGTAAAGTATTTTTACTTTGTCAACAGAAGCATCTGGGGCACCAAACATTTTTAAAACACTGAATAAAAACCGCCATTCTACCCTGTCGAAAGCTTTTTCAGCGTCTACTGACATGACCATAATCTGGTGGGGAATATTGTAGAAACAAAAAAGCAACACTGGGCCTTCAGGATCGAGATAAATGTTGTCCTTTAATGTAAAAATGACCCAACACGGGCCGTGTTTCGGCGTGCAAACGCCTGTCTCAGGGGTCTGACCTAAAAACACACAGATATAATCATAAATAAACACTGCACACATATTTCAAAAGATCCACATTTATAAAATAGTATAATAATATGATAAACATCATTCAATTGGACAGATTATAACAATAAAAGTGTGAGCAATAAAAATAACAATCAAAATATAAATGCACACAACTAGAACAAAATAATTGTTAATAATAATGTGTTACACGTTAAAGATTAAAAATATATATATAATTAAAACATAGAGCAAATGAGGACCAAAGTATGATATGAGAAAGTCCCTATTATCAACCCAAAGGGATCATAGTGAAACCTCAAAAACAAACAGCTGCCATAAAACATTATATAAAATTATAAACATATTAGTAGCCGCCATACAAGAATATAAAAATATTTTTGTGTTAAATTTCTTTATACAAATCACAGTGTCGTAAGTATTATGATATATTATTTCTAAAAATTGTATATGTAAACAAATCTTATATATCTCTATACAATCGGAGGCGCAAAAGCTTACCAGAATGAGTCTTCAAAATCTAGACAGATGAAGATATTCAAGCAATCCAAGTATATTACCTAATTCGAAGCAGGGAAGGTGAATTTTAATATTATTTAAAGATATAGACACAACATCTTTTGTACCCCGATATTAACAAAAAATGTGTTGCAATAACTCCCTCAATCCATGATACTGTCCCAACAACTCTGTTTTTATGTTTAGTTTAAGCAGCTTATTAAGTTACTATAAAAAAAAGTCCCGCTTCATTTACATAGAGAATATATTCCAGTCATTTTAGAGTAAGAGACAGCATTTCTGATTGTCTGTCTACCGCTGAACCAAGACAATGCCTTAAAATGTCTGAAAATACTGTTTGAAAGATCACCATATACTGTATTACAACAATATCAGGAGAATTTTTGAAAGAGAAGGGCACCCATCTTCCGACACAAATCGGGAGATGGGCGTCCTTCTCGGAAGGTCACCCAAATCGGCATAATCAAAAGCCGATTTTGGGCACCGTCAACTGCTTTCCATCGCAGGGACGACCAAAGTTCACGGGGGTGAGTCGGCAGTGTAGCGAAGGCGGGACTGGGGCGTGCTTAGGAAATGGGCGTCCTCGGCCGATAATGGAAAAAAGAAGGGCGTCCATGATGAACACTTGGGCAACTTTACTTGGTCCATTTTTTTTCACGACCTCTCCGGTGGTCATCTGGTCAGTTCGGGCACCTTTTGTGGCTTGGTCGTAAGAAAATCAGGACCAGGTAAAGTCGTCCAAGTGCTCATCAGGGACGCCCTTTTTTTTCCATTATGGGTCGAGGACGTCCATGTGTTAGGCACCACCCAAGTCCCACCTTCGCTACGCCTCCGACACGCCCCCATGAACTTTGGTCGTCCCTATGACAGAAATCAGTTGAGGATGTCCAAAATTGGCTTTGATTATACCGATTTGGGCGACCCTGTAAGAAGGACGCCCATCTTCCAATTTGTGTTGAAAGAAGGACGTCCTTCTCTTTCAAAAATGAGCCTGTTTGGGGGGTCACAGAAGGCTTATGTACTATTTGGGGAACAAGGGGAGAAAAAGCCTTCCATGAGGTGGAGAATTGTGTATCTACCTTCCCTTCTAGAAAATGAGCCACTCTTCAAAAAAAGATTAATGCCAACAATGTTTCTGAACGTATAGAATCTTAGTAAAAGTCCCTCAACCTTATATTACAACATACTTTTCTGTCTAACAATGAAGAGTGGTATAAGAAGTGCACTAAAGGGGTCTTTATATTAAGCTGTGGGGAAAAGGGCCCTGTGGTAGCAACAGGGGCTGTTTTTCCCATGTGCCAGGGCCCTTTTTACTGCAGCGGGTAAAATGCCTCCCCCCCCCCCCAAAAAAAAAACGGCCATGCAGCAAGATAACTCTTGCTATGTGGCCATGTGGCAGGGAGCCTTTACCGCCACCCAATGAGGTGTTGGTAAGGGCTCCTGCGGTAACCCAGCGGTAACCAGGCAGCACACAGCAATGTCCGATTACTGCCGGGTTAGTGCCACGCTAGGAAAAAAAACAATTTTCTAGTGCGCCGAAAATGGCGCACGCTGGAGCTGGAACTACCGCCAGTGGTCACGCTGTGCTGGCAGTAGTTCCAATTTAGCGTGTGGTTAGCCCACGTTGGACTTATTGCTGCTTTGTAAAAGCGCCCCTAAGGGAAATAATCCTGTAACCAGGCACCTCCGTTTAGATGCAGGTACAAAACTTAGATTGTGAGCCCTCTAGGGACAGAGAAAGTACCTGCATATAATGTGTACAGTGCTGCGTACATCTAGTAGTGCTATAGAAATGATTAGTAGTAGGTCACACAGTTGGACACTGTTCTATAAATTTATTTATTTAGACTTTGCTCACACCTTTTTCAGTATTAGCTCAAGGTGAGTTACATTCAGGTACTCTGGATATTTCTCTGTCCCAGGAGGGCTCATGATCTAAGTTTTGTACCTGAGGCAATGGAGGGTTAAGGGACTTGCCCAAGAGATCACAAGGAGCAGCAGTGGGATTTGAACCAGCCACCTCTGGATTGCAAGACTGGTGCTCTAACCACTAGGCCACTCCTCCACCCCGAAGAATCTTGTTACTCTTTGGGGTTCTACATGGAATGTTGCTACCTTTGAAATTCTGCATGGAATCTTGTTATTCTTTAGAATTCTAGAATCTTTATTTATTTAGATTTTGCTCACACCTTTTTCAGTAGTAGCTTAAGGTGAGTTACATTCAGGTACTCTGGATATTTCTGTGTCCCAGGAGGGCTCACAATTTAAGTTTGTACCTGAGGCAATGGAGGGTTAAGTGACTTACCCAAGATCACAGGGAACAGCAGTGGGATTTGAACCAGCCACCTATGGATTACAAGACTACTACTACTACTCAACATTTCTAAAGCGTTACCAGACTTATGCAGCGCTGTACAAACACAAAGAGAGATAGTCCCTGCTCAAAAGAGTTTACAATCTAAAGGACATAACAGAGACAATCAAATTAGGACAGCACAGTACATCTGATTACACAATAGTTCATAGGGACAGACTAATAGATCTAAACAGCTAAAGACAATTAAGGTATGCAAATGCATAATACAGACAGATTGGTAGTGGTATTGAATAGAGGAGTAATGGTAAGGTTAAGTGCCAAAAGCAGAGTCGAAAAGATGGGCTTTGAGCAAGGATTTGAAGATGGGTAGGGATGGGGCCTGACGTATCAGTTCAGGAAGTCTATTCCAGGCAAAGGGTGAAGCGAGGCAGAAAGGAGGGATTTGTCCAGTGAGCAGAGGTTCCGGGTTGGAATGTAGGGGGAGATGAGGGTGGAGAGGTAAGGAGGGGCAGCAGAGTGAGAGCGTTTGTAGGTTAATAGGAGAAGCTTGAATTGTATGCGGTAACGGATCGGAAGCCAGTGAAGTGACTTCAGGAGAGACCTCTACTCTAACCACTAGGCCACTCCTCCACTGGAACCAAGGTGCCTAGATTCTGTTATAGAACCCAAGCGAAACCTAGTATTGGTGGGCCTAACATTAAGCACCTGCAGTTACACCAGACATAGAACTGCCTAACCCCCCCCCCCCCCCCCCCCGTTTACTAAGCCGCACGGCAATGCCAACACAGCCCTTTCAAAGTGAATAGGCTGTGTCGGCATTAACACAATGAATATGCACTGCCTCTACTGCATGCAAATTTATCTAATGAATATTCATAATGGATATCCTGAAAACCTGACTGGCTGGGGTACTTCCAGGACCAGGTTTGAGAACCACTGTGATAAGGGGGAGAGATAGTGGTGTGGGGGGGGGGGGAGAGGAAAGAGGGAAGCACTCTATGCATGAGCAGGTAAACGGCAGGCAGCATCACAACACCAGAGTGTGTCTGTTTGTGCATGTGTGTGTAAGAGTGCGTTTTTGTGTCAGAGGCACGACACATGTGCCTATGAGCATGCAAAATTTTCAGCTTGGGGCAAATTCCTTTAAAACTGTCCTAATACTGCTTCCACTTTGTCTATATTTTATTTTATTTACTTATTTGTTATATTTGTATCCCACATTTTCCCACCTATTTGCAGGCTCAGTGTGGCTTACGTGGAGGGGCATAATTGAACAAAATCGTCTATCTCCATGGGCGTTTATCTCCGAGAACGGGTCCGTGAAGGGGCGGACCGAACCGTATTTTCGAAAAAAATAGACGTCCATGTTTTATTCGACAATTTGTGAGCTGGGCGTTTTTGTTTTTCAGTGATAATGGAAAATGAAAGCGCCCAGCTCAAAAACGAATAAATCCAAGGCATTTGTTCATGGGAGGGGCCAGGATTCGTAGTGCACTGGTCCCCCTCACATGCCAGGACACCAACCGGGCACCCTAGGGGGCACTTTTACAAAAACCAAAAAAAAAGGTAAAGAGCTCCCAGGTGCATAGCACCCTTCCCTTGTGTGTTGAGCCCCCCAAATCCCCCTCAAAACCCACTGCCCACAAGTCTACACCATTACTATAGCCCTAAGGGGTGAAGGGGGGCACCTACATGTGGGTACAGTGGGTTTGGGGGGCGGTTTGGAGGGCTCCCATTTACCAGCACAAGTGTAACAGGTGGGGGGGGGATGGGCCTGGGTCCACCTGCCTGAAGTCCACAGCACCCCCTAACAACTGTTCCAGGGACCTGCATACTGCTGCCAGGGAGGTGGGTATGACATTTGAGGGTGAAAATAAAAAGTTGTGAAACGGCATATTTTGTGGTGGGAGGGGGTTTGTGACCACTGGGGGAGTCAGGGGAGGTCATCCCCGATTCCCTCCAGTGGTCATCTGGTCATTTAGGGCACTTTTTGGGGCCTTATTCGTGGAAAAACAGGGTCCAGGAAAAGTGCCCTAAATTCTCGCTAAAAATGCATATTTTTCTTCCATTATCGGTGAAAGGCACCCATCTCTGTTCGCCCGATAACCATGCCCCAGTTCCGCCTTCACCACGCCTTCGACACGCCCCCATCAACTTTGTCCGCATCCGCGACGGAGTGCAGTTGAAAACGTCCAAATTCGGCTTTCGATTATACCGCTTTATTCGTTTTTGTGAGATAAACGTCTATCTCCCGATTTGGGTCGCAATATAGGCGTTTTTCTTTTTCAATTATAAGCTGGATAGTACCTTAATGGTGATCGCCAGTTTCGGTATGTATATAGTAGTAGAGTAAAAGTTCATGTGTGACAGACACATTGGAGAATCATAAGGAGGAGGTTAAGTTATGTCCAGTACGAGCTTTGGTTTTGTTATGTCGGAGGGTTCAAGCGTTTTAAGTTGGATCGTTAGGGTATGCCTTTTTGAACAGGTTAGTTTTTAGTAATTTCCGGAAGTTTAGGTGGTCATACGTTTTTTTTTTCACGGCGGTCGGTAATGCGTTCCATAGTTGTGTCCTTTCAGAGACATGAAAGAAATTAAAACAGTGCTTTCTGTTACTTTTTTCCCCATTTCTGAAACATTTTTGGCACTGAAATCTGTTTAGATTTATATCTCAATACATCACCCCTAAATCTCGCTCTTTGGAGCAGTTCACCTTTAAGATTTCTGGTTTTCTATCCCTATGGTATTTCTAAAGATCTGGTGCTGGGGAGGGGGTCGTAAATAAAGATCCTTTAAGGGGGCAGGGGATCCGAGAAAGAGAGAATGAGTAAAAAGGAACAGGGGGATGATAAAAGGCATAAAAGGACCACAATATATATGTTTACCTAGAACCTGATATAATATTAATCCAGCTCTGAGTGTGAAGGGAAATAAGTAGATGAGATGGAATTTGCTGTCTGCATCTTTGTATCCCATGTTTCTTTGTTAAAATAGAATAAAAGATTCAAATGGTTAGCAGATGCTGCTGACTAGATATAGGATTACCATATTTTGTCCCCCAAAAAGGAGGACACATGCCCCGCCCCTTTCATTTTCCCCTCCCCCCTGTCACACACCCCGTCACCTCCCCTCCCCTTACTACTGCCCTGGTGGTCTAGTGACCTCTTCGGGGCAGGAAAGAGCCCCCTCTTTCCTGCCCGGAACGCTGCCCTGCATGCATCCTTCAATCCTATTGGTGATCTTGGTGCCGATTCAAAATGGCCGCCGAGAGTTGAAGTCTCGCGAGGTCACTTCCCCTCTCGGTGGCCATTTTGAATCGGCGCCGAGATCACCAACAGGATGGAAGGATGCATGCAGGGCAGCGCTCCGGGCAGGAAAGAAGGGGCTCTTTCCTGCCCCGAAGGCGGAAGAGGTCACTAGACCACCAGGGCAGTAGCAACTAAGGGGAGGGGAGGCTAGCAATCTGCCCGTTTGTCCGGATTTCTGGACAAACGGGCAGATTGGCAAAACCCACCCGGCTGCCCGGATATGTCCTCAAAAAGAGGACATGTCCGGGTAAATCCGGACATATGGTAACCCTAACCAGATACATGATAAGAAGGATGTTCAGTAGAGCCTGGCCAAAACCAGAATATTCGGTTTCCACCGAAAGTGAATCTGTAGCCAAAGCTAACCGCACAGTTTTGGCCAAAACTGAAGCCGAAAACAAAATTGGCTCCAACCCCCAACATCCCTCAGTCCCTCCTCCCTACCTGATCAAAAAGTGCCCAATCCCTGATCCACCCACTGGTGGAAGGAAGCCTCCCTCCCAAACCTACCCTGAAGATTGCTCCTGTGCAGCTTCTAATCTCAAAATGGCTGTCGCTTATGAGATTGCTGCTGGAAGTACCAGAAGCCATTGGATAGAGGAGCAGGAATGAGTGGAGATTGTTCCTAGAAGGCCCAGGAGAGGGCTGCTGCTATGGGGTGGTTTAGGGAGGTGGACTGCCGCTGGTGGGTGCGTCTTGGGGGAGGGGGGGTCTTTTTGGTCAGGGAGAAGGAGGGAGGCAATGAAAGCTGCACTGCATAGTGTTGGATCCAGCCAAAAAATGCACAGGCATTTTAAGGCAAAACAAAGCTGAACACGGATTTTGGGCCTGCTTTGGAGCCAAAATTGAAACTGAAACCGAAATTTGGTCAGCATCTAATATTCAGTAAGATGGACAGCCAGAAAATGTTTATGTCATTTTCAACTGGAATTTTTGTTGTTGTTGGTGTTACAAATGAATGTTCACTATTCCATGGATTCTATATAGGTAGCCCAAAGTTAGGCACACAGTTTTAGACTCTGGCCATCTTCAAAGCTAGGCTAAAAGCCCACCTTTTTGATTCTGCTTTTAACTCCTAACCCTTACTCACTTGTTCAGTACCCTTATTTTATCATCCCCACCTTAGTAATTCCCTTATCTCTTATTTGTCCTGTTTGTCTGTCTTAATTAGATTGTAAGCTCTGTTGAGCAGGGACTGTCTCTTCATGTTCAAGTGTACAGTGCTGCGTACGTCTAGTAGCGCTATAGAAATGATAAGTAGTAGTCTTTTGGATTCCAGAATCTTGCTACTCTTTGGGATTCCGGAATCTTGTTACTCTTTGGGATTCTACTCTTTGGGATTCCAGAATCTTGCTACTCTTTGTCCTTATCCCTTATTTGTCCTGTTTGTCTGTCCTAATTAGACTGTAAGCTCTGTCGAGCAGGGACTGTCTCTTCATGTTTAGTGTACAGCGCTGCATACGTCTAGTTGTGCTATAAAAATGATAAGTAGTAGTCTTTTGGATTCTAGAATCTTGCTACTCTTTGGGATTCCGGAATCTTGCTACTCTTTAGAATTCTACACAGATTCTTGCAACTCTTTGGGATTCTGGAATCTTGCTACTGTTTGGGATTCTACTCTTTGGGATTCTAGAATCTTGCTACTCTTTGTCCTTATCCCTTATTTGTCCTGTTTGACTGTCCTAATTAGATTGTAAGCTCTGTCGAGCAGGGACTGTCTCTTCATGTGCAGTGTACAGTGCTGCATACGTCTAGTTGAGCTATAGAAATGATAAGTAGTAGTAGTACTCACACCAACTGGATGACGACACTGATTATTTCTTCTGACCACCTTGACGCTCTCCTGCCAGTGCAGGACAGTCTGTGGGCAAATCGTGGGGAGAGCTGGAGGTTACCCAGTGAGCAGTAATATTCAGACCGCTAACCGCGTTAGTGGTCTGAACATCACTGCTAAACCAGGTAGTACCACCAGTCGGTGCTGATTTCAGATATTTATGCCAGCCTGTATCCAGATACCTGCATCGAATGCCTGCTTTTTCTTTAATCACGGGGGCCGGCATGTTTTTTTAAAAATGCTAACCACTGCACCTCAATGATAGGCTGAGTGATTAAAATGTGGTATTATAGCAAAGGCTTCCAGATTTTGTGTGATCCGGTAATTTAGAATTAGGCTTTTGTTATTTCTCCCCCAATTGCTATTACACTTGCTAACGTTCACTTTCAATTTCCTGCGGTGTGTTAGCTAATTGCAACAGCCGATGGAAATCTACACAAAATGAAAGCTTTCCATATTGCCTTGCACTAGCTGCACTCCCCTGTTTCATGCTATCAGGATATTGAATTAGTTTACAGTTGATTTCGCCAATAGGTTGTAAGAATGACTGTTTTTAATCAACAGAGAGAGAGAGAGAGAGAGGAGAGAAAAGTACAGTCATGTTTATCAGATATTTTCCCCCTAGTAAAAGATTTACAGGAAGCTAAGGGGATTCTGAGTTCCCCAGGACATTTTGTGGAAGTCAAATTCAATGCTCTGTCTCCTGGTACATTATCATGCAGCAACTATTTTCCAGGTAGAGGTAATTCACTTGACTGTACTGTACAAACAAAGTCGTTAAGTTCCCCCACATTTAGCTCAGATCTGTATCTAATCCTGGAGGAGATATTAGTGGATAAAGTTTTCCAAAGCTCCTCCAATCACTCTGAAACTACCGATCAATACTCTCATTGCATCTACACGTAGGGCATAGGATGAAGTGAAGAGGAAATAGGTTTAGGAGGAATCGTTCATGGAAAGGGTGGTGGATGCTTGAAATGGCCTCCCGGTGGAGGTCGTGCAGACAAGGATTGTAAGCTCTATCGAGCAGGGACTATCTCTCCATGTTCAAGTGTGAAGTGCTGCGTATGTCCGGTAGCGCTATAGAAATGATAAGTAGTAGCAGTGTCAGAATTTAAGAAAGCGTGGGACAGGCACCTGGGATCTCTCAGGAAAAAGAGGAGTTAGTGGTTACTGAGGATGGGCAGAGTGGACGGGCCATCTGGCCCTTACCTACTGTCATGTTTCTGTGTTTCTACATGTGAAGTCGCACGCAAGCAATTGAAAAGTGGATCCAGGGAAGGACAGTGTTTTGAAAACAGCTTTTACTAAGCTGCGGCATAAGCTGGCCTAAGCGTGTCCTTGCACGAGATTTTCCCCATTCACTAAGGCCATTTCTACTACAACAGTAAAATGGCCAATTTTCCATTTTTTTAAATGGTCATGTGGTACAGTTGCCATTCACACGCAGCAGTTTTAAAAAATGTACCACGTGACACTTACCGACACCTACTTTATAGGTGGTAAGGGCTCCCACAGTAATCTTGCTGTAACCAGTTAGCAAGTGTAATTAAACTCTGGAATTTGTTGCCAGAGAATGTGGTAAATGCAGTTAGCTTAGCGGGGTTTAAAAAAAACCCTTTGGACGGCTTCGTAAAGGAAAGGTCCATAGACCATTATTAAAATGACTTAAGGAAAATCCACTGCTTATTTCTGGGATAAGCAGCATAAAATGTATTGAACTTTTTGGGGATCTTGCCAGGTATTTGTGACCTGGATTGGCCACTGTTGGAAACAGGATGCTGGGTTTGATGGACCTTTGGTGTGTCCCAGTGTGGCAATACGTATGTACTTATGTATAGGGGATGTAGTGCTTCAGTGTGCGAAGGAAGAGTGGGACTTGGGGTGATTGTGTCTGACCACCTTAAAGCTTTCAAACAGGTAGAAAAAGTGACGGCCAAAGCCAGAAGGATGCTTGGGTGCATAAAGAGAGGCATGACCAGCAGGAAAAAGGAGGTGATAGTGCCGTTGTATATGTCTCTGGTGAGGCCTCATTTGGAATACTGCATGCAGTTCTGGAGCCCGCACCTACGGAAAGATATAAACAGGATGGAGTCGGTCCAGAGGGCGACTACGAAATTAGTAAGCGGTCTTGAATGCAAAAATTATAGGGACAGGCTTATGAACCTCAACATGTATACGCTGAAAGACAGGAGGGAGAGAGGAGACATGATAGAAACGTATAAATATCTCAAGGGCATTTATGTACAGGAAGAGAGCCTTTTCCAAATGAAGGAGAGCTCTGGAATGAGGGGGCATAGGACAAAGTTAAGAGGGAATAGGCTTAGGAGTAACCTAAGGAAGTATTATTTCACAGAAAGGGTGGTGGAGGCGTGGAATGGACTCCCGGTGGAGGTAGTGGAGTCTAGGACTGTTCCAGAATTTAAAAAGGCATGGGATAAGCATGTGGGATCGCTGAGGAACAGGTAGAATTGGGGGTTACAGAGGATGGGCAGACTGGATGGGTCATTTGGCCTTTATCTGCCGTCATGTTTCTATGTAGCTATGCTGACTAACACAGAGACACTTGCTCTCTGCCCCCCTGACATACTCCTTCAAAATATTACAAAAATGTATTAGCACCTGGATTAGCATATGTTAATTTGGCATTACCACAGGATGCATGAACGCATCCCAAGCTACTCCATTTTAAGCTGTGTTACTTATGCGTTTGTGCCTAACGAAACTTAGTAAAAGGGCGCCAGAGAGATTAGTCTTATTAAAATCCACAGATATTTGGTTTAGAAAAATATATAAAAAGTACGAGTAATAAAATAATAGTATGGGAAAATAAGGAAAAATCTCAAAAGAATCCATCTGAAAGTAAGGACAAAGGAGACCACAAAACTCACATTTTTTTCAGCAAACGTGGCCCAATCAATAACATCTCGCTGCCCTCTGTTTCCTTGTTGAATTGATCAGGGTGTTTCTGTTGAGGTGAAAGGGTTCCTAATTGCCTTGTCAGGGTGTTGGTGCAGTGGCATTCCCCCCCCCCCCCCCCCCCCCCAGGGTGAAGCATGACCCCCCCCCCCCCCCCCCGGGTGCATTCTTAGCTGCTGGGAGCAGCCGCGCGGCTGTCGGCTCCACTGGCTCCCTGCTCCGGAACAGGAAGTAACCTGTTCCAGGGCAGAAGGAGCAGGGAACCAGCGGAGCTGACAGGCGTGCGGCTGCTCTCTGCACCCTCCAGCAGCTTGCACCCGGGGCGGACCGCCCCCATCACCCCGCCCTTGGTACGCCACTGCACCAAGCGTAAATGAGTAAAGTCATTTATAGTCAATCCTATGCCTTCAAAACACATTTTGACAAATGGAAGTGTATCTGTGACAGATGTGATGATTCCGCTTCTGGAGGCAAGAGATGGGAAGACACACTACTGATGCAGTAGTAGCAGAATGAATGGGGAGACACAGCCACAGCAAAAAGATAAATGGATAAGTTCATCCGCTTATCATTATCCTTGAGATTTAGTAGGTTCTTTCTTCAACTTAAACAGATAACATGTCTGCTCATTTAAAAATAGGATTCCCTTTTGTGTGGTCCACCTAAACAGATATATTTATCCAAATAGGAACCAAATGGTGAAGCTCCTTACTACCCACAATAAGAAATATACAGGAATATACTAGGTTTCACAAAATCCTCAAATCGTTCCTATTCAAACGAACCCTCACAAAGAACGACCATATCTCAAACAATTATTACCTGAATTGGTTATTACTCTATTTACCGTTAACTTTCTCTTTGCCTCATGCACAATTTCACATTCATAATAGATTTTCTAAATGTTACGTATCCATAGCTATCCCAGTATGTTTAGGATACTGCATTGTAAAATTGGATTCTTACAACAAATAACTTTCTTATGCATTGTTCTTTGTTATGTATCCTATTCTGTTTACTGTAAGCCACATTGAACTCAAAGTTGTTTGGGATAATCAAACATATAAACGGCAAGTGACCGTACTCACTTGCAAATGCGCAGTACAGACTTCCCTCTCTGTCCCGCCCTCGCATCAAGACGTCATGACGTCAGAGGGCGGAACAGAGAGGGAAACGGAGTCGACTTGTCGGACACCGCTGCTGCCGCCTGGAAAGGAACATCGCACGAAACAACCTCCCCCCCATCCCTGCCGCTGCTCCCGCCCCCTCCTTATCAGGCCCCCTGCATTGACCTGACAGCACCTCTCACCTCCGTGTGGAAGCGCTGCAGGCAGCAGCAGAGCGATCTGCTGCTGCCTGCAGCGCTTTGACATGGAGGTGAGAGGCGCTGTCAGGTCAGTGCAGGGGGCCGGGCGCGGAGGGGGGAGGGAGTGGTGGCGATGAGGGTAGCTGGACATGGGGGGAGGGCAGAGGGGAGAGGCCATGGTTGCTGGACTTGGGGTGACAGCAGGGCACAGAGGAGGGTTGCTAGATATGGGGGGGGGGAGGATCGGTGGACGGGGTGAGGCCAGGGGAGAGAGGAGGGCTGCAATACTCGCCCGTTTTTATGGGCTTAACGGCTAATGTGGCTTATAAATGTCACAAATAAATAAATAAATAAAAATAAATAATGCCTCTGTTCTGGGTTGGCTGGGGCTTACCCACTTTGGATCAATATGGGAATGTTTTTCTTACTTTATAAATATACTTACTCTACAGATCCTTCTACACACTTTTGTCTTGTCTATATTTCTTTACGGAATGTGCGTTCATTTTGAAAGCATCAAACCAGGTTTGTCTTCATTAAATTCAGTACAAAATGAAGAAGTAGTGTATTTTTGTTTTCTTTTTAGTGTATGCTGTTTGGTAGTTGCATCTATTACATGCAAATACTGGGGGGGGGGGGGGGGAGGAAGGGTCCCTTTACAAAGGTGCGGTGAAAAATGGCCTGCGGTAGTACAGAGGCGTGTTTTGGGCACACGCAGAATCATTTTTCAGCGCACCTGCAAAAAAATGCCTCTTTTTTTAAATGTTTGCCGAAAATGGATGTGCGGCAAAATGAAAATTGCCACATGTCCATTTTGGGTCTGGGACCTTACCGCCAGCCATTGATCTAGCGGTAAAGTCTCGCGTGGTAACAAAGCGATAATGACCTACACGTGCCAAATGCCACTTGGCGCGCAGAGCTGACGCGCGGCAAAAAATAAAAAATATTTTTTGGGGGCGCGCCTAGCGGACGCGCACCAAAAATGAAATTAGCACAAGGGCCAGGTCGTAGCTGTGCGGTAACTACATTTTGGAGTTTGTTGGGCGCGCAGAGATTTATTTATTTATTTTTGTTACATTTGTACCCCGTGCTTTCCCACTCATGGCAGGCTCAATGCGGCAGGCAATGGAGGGTTAAGTGACTTGCCCAGAGTCACAAGGAGCTGCCTGTGACAGGAATTGAACTCAGTTCCCCAGGACCAAAGTCCACCACCCTAACCACAAGGCCACTCCTCCACTCCACTGCTTACACGACTTAGTAAAAGGGCACCTAAAGCTGAAAAAGGAATGAAATAAACAACCCTGTAAAATAAAATAAAAAAAAAAAAACAGAACGCCACTCTTGAAACAAAAAATGCAATGCATTCCCTCTAGTATCTTCTTTTTTTATTTTGCGAGTAGTTTTTCCGAAGTGCTCCATAGTCATGGCTTCCATTTCTTTTCCTGCAGATGGTGTAACACTGGTGGATCACTGTGTAACACTGTATTTTCCTCTGACAATTCTTTTTCTGTGAATATTATATTTCATTCCTTCACTTCAATCTTTAAGAGCATGAGCTGATCTCAGCAAATTTTCACTAATAACGTATTAACTGAAAGATCCTTTCATTTTCCACCTTGAATGCATTAGGGCAAAATTGACATTTAAAGCTGAAGATTTGCAGAGTTAGAGAAAACGTCAGAGTTGGTGTTAATGTTGGCAGCTGAGAGCGTGAGTGGGCAGAATTTTCTTTTAAGTTTTCAGTATTTTGTTCCCATTTCAGATCTTAGACTGTCACTTAAAACTTTACCACTAGCCTGGATGCCATTGGCCATGAGATACTCAAACCCATTTGAGCTTAATCTCTATAAAACTCTATTGGTCATTAATGTCATAGAAAGTGTATCTGCTAAATGTTTTTAGAAATACAGGATATGATGGAAGATAATGATCATATAGGAGGAGATTCTATATATAGAGCCTAAAAACTTGGTGCTGAAATGAGTGCCGACTGAGGGGCCCTTTTACTAAGCTGCATAAGCGTCTACGTTCGCCCAATGTGCGCCAAAATGGAGTTACTGCCTGGCTACCACGTGGCTCTTGCAGTAATTTCGTTTTTGGTGCACATCCCATATGCGCATCGGAAAAATAATTTTTATATTTGGCAGCGCGGATCGGACGCGCGCCAAGTGGCATTTGATGTATGTAGGTCATTACCACCCGGTTACTGTGTGAGACTCAATGGCTGGCAGTAAGGTCTCAGACCCAAAATGGACATGCGCCAATTTTGATTTTGCCACATGCCCATTTTTGGCAAAAATAAAAAAGGCCTTTTTTACAGACGTGCTGAAAAATGGATCGGCGCGCACCCAAAACCCATGCCTACACTACCGCAAGCCATTTTTCAGTGCTCCTTTGTAAAAGGACCCCCTAAGTGTATTCTATAATTGGCGCTTAGATGTAGGCGCCAATTATAGTGTCAGGCTTCTCCAGGAAAAACTGGATTCGTGAGCCCTTGGACCACTGCCGTAGAGTAGTAGTGGCAGGCCAAACCCCCCAACCAGCACTGGGCTAACACACCAACAAGACAGGAGCTGCAGATGTAGATAAGCAAAGCAGGAACACAGTGGACTAGAACACTCGGACTGGAACAAGACTTCACCTGCGCTTGACCGCCATTCCCTAGGGGTTGAGCCCCTAGGTGCGGGCAGCCGGCAGGACTTACAAGATTCAGGAACTCACACAAGGAATAGGACTCTAAAGCAAGCTTGACTAAACAGGGACCAGGAATCAGGACTCAGAACTGAGGGTACTTCCTGAGGTAACAGGATACAGCAACAAGCTTGCAAAAACAAGGACTGAGGGAAAAGGGAACTAGAGACACAAAATAAGACAGACAAGGCAGAGCACAAAGCTAGGCTACAACCACAGACAAATACCAGAGAAGGCTGAACACAAGGCAGCCACAAAACACACAGAGAAACACTAGAGAAAAACAGGCTCACCACAGAGTACTGCAACCAGAGAGAACAATCCCAGGTGTAGTAGGGTGAGAGCTAATTACACACCCACTGGCAGCAGCCAGCACAAGGAGACAGAGCAAGAACTACAAGTAAAAGGAATATAACAAACACCACTGATCGATACAGACACACTGAAACAGAAGGCAGAAATGCCCACAGACAGAATCAAGCAGAAGTGCAACAGCACACCGACTGACCTATAGTGATGCAAAGGCCAACTTAGGAAGCTCCCAGGTGGTAATAAAGGCACTACAGGTGGGGCTTAGCGAACACAACAGCAGAGCACGGCTTGGCTGGAACAGGATCCCGGAACAGACTAGACTGGACTGGAACAGATTTCAGGATTTTCACACAGGCTTCAGGATTTACAAGCAGACTTGGCTTGGCTGGAGGAACCCCAAACCCAGTCCGACAGGGAATATAGTCACAATCGTGACATATAGAATACACTTTGTTGATATTTCAGTGCCTAAAACTACGAGCATCCATTTACACCAACGAAAATGTGGCATAAATCCCAGTGCATAGATTCTATAACTACATGTGTAAATTTTGAAATGCCCACAAAATGCCCATCATTCCCTGCCCATAACCATGCCCCTTTTTGCTTGTACTCATTAGATGTTCCGTGCACTTCGTTACAGAATACACTTAGTGAGTTGTGACTTAAATTCTAATCAGTGCCAATTAGTGCTCATTATTGCTTGTTAAGTGCTACTATCGGCGTTCATTAGCTTGGTAAGTTACGGGCATTGTTATAGAATCTGCTTGGATTTCAGCACAGATGTCTAGGCACGTTATATAGAATCCTCATGATAGCTCATGGAATGTACCCATATGCCCAATCCCTTCTCCAGCTTTTGCCCTCGTTCACATCTAACAGTCTTAGACTGAATACGGAAAAATCTTGTTTTTAATCAAGACGTGCTAATCTCTCATTCCCCTTTCAGGTAATTTTGAGTGACTTCATGTTGCCCATTCTTAGGAAATTACAATATCCAGGGTGATTTGGAGACGGAGAGTGATTTAAAGTGCTTGGATTATAAAGAGAGAAAATATTCCCCTGAGTCAGCTATGGTATAGCGAAACAGGGCTTCCCTGTCGGGATTTGAGGAATTTTGAAGAAGTACAGTATTTGGACCTGGATTGGATCATGAATGGCGAAGACATCATTATAATGAGCTAAGTACATTTTCCAAGCTTGGATAAGTGAGTTTTTATTTGTGAAGACATATGATTGTAACGGTTCCCTCAATATATCTAAGGTGTGTCCTTTAAGAACGAGGTGGATCCGATTTTTCTGAAGTCTTTTTTTCTCCACTTTTTTATGGTGTGCCTGCCATAGTCTTATATACCACCCATTTTCCATAAAGGATTTATAGCGGTTTACAATAAGGAAAGCGAAGCTCTTCTTATAGAGCAAAGTGACATCTCGAGGAATGATAACAGGAAGAAGAAATCAGTTACACGGGTGGTCTGAAACTGTTGACACTATTTGTCAAACAGATAAGTCTTCAAGAAGGAGAAGTAGGAGCATATACGCATTAGATCTGGTGGTAACAAGTTAGTCTCCTCCCTGCAAAGGAACAGGAATTCTTTGGTTCTGAAGCAAATGCACTTCAGGTGATGGAAAACCTAATTGCAGCATTGTCAGAAAACCCAAAGTTCTGCTGGGTGATGATACAACAAGTAGTTCGCTCAATCCCTCTGAACTTGATCTGAAAACAGCTTTGAAAATTAAGCAAAGTACCTTGAAATTTATATGCTGACGAGTAGGCAACCAGTGGAGATCACGCATTGATGACGACATGCTGTCGAAGCAGCCCAGTCCATTTTGTGGCCATAATATAGAAAATGGAAAACAAACAAATCAACAAAAAAAAATAAACCCTTTGTTGTCTATACTAGAGGTGATTATATTGTTGAGTATTCAGGACCTCTTTACACAATGGACAGATTGCACACTACAATCCTGAGTGGTGTAGAATGAGTAGAAGTAAATCGATTTTTTTTTTATTTTTTTTTTATTTATGAATTTCAAAATATACATTCATGAAAATAAATGTCAGAAAATCAGGAAATACAATACCATGACTATTATACACATAGTCAAGAGTAAATAGCAATGTCTTTGTTACTTAGACCACAATCTTAGATCAAGATATAAGGTAATTAGTTACAGAGGTAAAGCATAAATAAAAAATACAATAAGAGGATAAGAGCTAGATCTTTGCCTGCAGTTTTAGCTAACTTCGGTTGCTATCGAAGCAGATTCGTCTACATTTTCTTTTGCTATTACAAACTTTTTCAACTTTTCTGGTTCAAAGAATATATAATAAACATTTCTTAAGGAAATAAGGCATCTACATGCAAATTTTAACTTAAAAGTTCCGCCTAGGGTGAGAATCCGGGGCCTAAGTCCCAGAAATTCTCTCCTTCTTTTCTGAGTAGTTTTGCTGACATGTAAATCGATTTTTTACTCGTTCCAAAAGTACAAAGACTAGGGGACTCTCGAGGAAGTTACATGGAAATACTTTTAAAACAAATAGGAGGAAGTATTTTTTCACTCAAAGAATAGTTAAACTATGGAACTCTTTGCTGGAGGATGTGGTAACAGTGATTAGTTATCTGGGTTTAAAAAAAGGTTTGGACAACTTCCTGGAGGAAAAGTGCATAGTCTACTATTGAGGCAGATATGGGAAGCAACTGCTTGCCCTGGGATTTGTAGTATGGAATGTTGCTACTCTTCGAGATTCTGCATGGAATCTTGTCGCTCTTTAGGATTCCAGAATCTTGCTATTCTTTGGGGTTCTACATGGAATGTTGCCACGATTTGGGTTTCTGCCAGGTACTTGTGACCTGGCTTGGCAACTGTTTAGAAAACAGGATACTGGGATAGATGGACCATTGGTCTGAACCAATTGGTTCGATTATGCCCCTCTCTATCAACTATGATCTGTAATGCAATATCAACTTGTATTTCTCATGCCGGGAATGGCGATCGCCATCACGGAACAATGTAAGCCACATTGAGCCTGCAAATAGGTGGGAAAATGTGGGATACAAATGCAACAAATAAATATATATATACACTTTATCATCCCAACTCATCTGGTCAAATGTATATTTTTTTTATTTTTCTTCTGCTCCTGTCAAAGTTGTGCAACACTTTTATCTCCAGTAAGCATCAAAACAGGTTACTTTTATTAATTTTAAAGTTAGGATCGGGGCTAGCAAGAGCTGGGAAGCCAAAAGCACAGTAAATCCACTTACTCAGCACTCTACTTTCATCCAATAGGTCAGTCCAGGCCAGAGCCAAAGGATTTACTTAGACTTGGATGACGCAGGCAAAAACATGTGACAGTTCTTAGCAGCAACTGTATACAAGCATTAGTAGAATAAAGACATTTCAATCACAGTCTTTAGTAGGTTTCCTTACGGCAGAGTTTCCTTTTAAAAGGTCCTTTACAGCTGTACCCTCTCTGGACCCTTCCTCCAGAAGGAGGCTGCTCTGTAAGGGGTTCATTTAACAAAGGTGCGCTGAAAAATGACTTCTGGTAGTGTAGGCGCGGGTTTTGGGTGCACGCTGATCTATTTTTTTAATCTCGCTGGTAAAAAGGCCTTTTACTTATTTTTGCACAAAAACGGACGTGCGGCAAAATCAAAATTGCAGTGCGTCCATTTTGGGTCTGAGACCTTACCGCCAGCCATTGACCTAGCGGTAAAGACTCACGTGGTAACTGGGCGATAATTACCTATGCGCGCCAAATGCCACTTGGCGCGTGTCCGTTACGCGCACCCGAAAATAAAAAATATTTTTAGACGCGCGTATTGGACGCATGCCAAAAATGAAATTACCGAAAGAGCTACGCGGTAGTCTGGCAGTAACTCCATTTTGGCACACGTTGGGCGTGCATAGACGCTTACGCAGTTTAGTAAAAGGACCCCTGAGTATCTGTAAGTAATGGGCTCACTGCTACTGAGGTTCTCTGTCCTGTTTCTTCAGGCTTGATCTTGTTACACTTTTCTCCCTTGATTCTTTGTAGGAAGGGTGCTGAGCTGGTTCCCTGTTCCAGCTCTCACTTTGTACAAATGCAACAGCTGCGTTAGCTCAGTTAAATGCACTTTCCTTCTGTCGTCTTCATGTGGAATGGCAAGGTAGTGTAAGGGTTCTGGGAAAGATCCGACTGAAAGAGGGCTCGAGAAGGAAGTATTCTTAAGGAAGAGAAAGGTTCACTCTCAGGTTCCTAGTACACATGAGATTCGCCCCCTAGTGGCTAAGAAACTGGTCAGAATATTGAGTAGGGGAAGGAACTACCATTCCCAGGATGCATCACACCCTAGGCAAAACTTGCAGGAGGGTGGGGAGAACGATTGGGAAATGGTTTCTGATCACGGTGATGAGCAGCTGTGGAAACCCGGTGGGGGAAAGTGAAATTAAAACTGTCTTGTTGAATGATTTGAGACTGTGAAAGGGAATACACGAAGGGTGCAAATCTGGTGCAACCAAACTGTTGAGGAGTTAAGCAGCATCAGAAGTAGCTGGACACTTATTAAGACTTCCTAAGGAAGTGAACTGGACTATGTTAGAAAAGGGAAACCTATAAGGGTGTGCCCTATGTGACTAAAGATTAAATCTAATAAACCTCTCAATTATAAGAAGCCTTGCAGTTGCTGTGCATTTTGTTGGAGCTGGCCATAAAATACTGAAGGGTGACTGCCATTCAGAAAGAGTGCCGGAGCCAGCAAGTACAAAGCAAGGACCAGACGGTGGTTGAAGCCCTCTAGCTGATGGTGAAGCCAGGAAAGCTAAGCAGGAGCAGCCCAAGCCTAGCACTGGAAGGGGGACCTGGTGACAGTAGCCACAGAACCTCTTCCTCTTAATTAGCTGCATTTTAGATAGAGAAAATACAGCCAAAGCTCTTCCCCTTGGTAGAATGGTCAGGGAACTGGAACCACACACACACTGGATTTGGTATTTATACCAACACAATTTCCTTTCAAATGGTGTTTCCTCCTCGGTTAAAAGTGGAAGCACCACCCCTTGTTCTAAAAGTTGTGCGAGTATTTTAAGTCAAAGGATCACATATATATTCTTGATACATTCATTAAAGCTCTCTATTGAGTTGTTTTTTTCATGCGGGACCCGAGTGCCCTCTATATTTGCTAGGAGGAAAAGTCTTAGGGCTACACATCAGCAAATACTCTGGGAAGCATGGGTAAGAACATAAGAATAGTCATACTGGGTCAAACCAATGATCCATCCAGCCCAGTATCCTGTTTCCAACAGTGGCCAATGCGGGTCACAAGTACCTGGCAGAAACCCAAATAGTAGCAAAATTCTATGCTTGCAATCTTGGGACAAGCAGTGGCTTCCCCCATGTCCATCTCAATAACAGACTATGGACTTTTCCTCCAGGAACTTGTCCAAATCTTTTTTAAAACCCAGGTACACTAACCGCTGTTAGCATATCCTCCGTTCCAGAGCTTAACTATTCTTTGAGTGAAGAAATATTTCTTCCTATTTGTTGTAAAATAATTTCCGTGGTTAATGAACTAATTTAGGAGAAGAAAGGAGTAGAGAGAAAAACATTACTGAGGATGGCAGTAAACGTAAGTACATAAGTAATGCCACACTGGGAAAAGACCAAGGGTCCATCGAGCCCAGCATCCTGTCCACGACAGCGGCCAATCCAGGCCAAGGGCACCTGGCAAGCTTCCCAAACGTACAAACATTCTATACAATCAAGCCATTGTGACATCACTAATGAGGTTGGCTCTTATTGGTGGAATGAGCCACTATGACATCACAATAGGTTAAATCACTGCTCTATGTAATAAAAGTGAGCCAAGTAGAGGACATAAGTACATAAGTAATGCCACACTAGGAAAAGACCAAGGGTCCATCGAGCCCAGCATCCCGTCCACGACAGCGGCCAATCCAGGCCAAGGGCACCTGGCAAGCTTCCCAAACGTACAAACATTCTATACAATCAAGCCATTGTGACATCACTAATGAGGTTGGCTCTTATTGGTGGAATGAGCCACTATGACATCACAATAGGTTAAATCACTGCTCTATGTAATAAAAGTGAGCCACGTAGAGGACATAAGTACATAAGTAATGCCACACTGGGAAAAGAGCAAGGGTCCATCGAGCCCAGCATCCTGTCCATGACAGCGGCCAATCCAGGCCAAGTGCACCTGGCGAGCTTCCCAAATGTACAAACATTCTATACATGTTATTCCTGGAATTGTAGATGTTTCCCAAGTCCATTTAGTAGTGGTTCATGGACTTGTCTTTTAGGAAAGAGGCTCTTTTACTAAACCGCATAAGCCTCTACGTGCGCCCAACGAGCACCAAAATGGAGTTACCGCCCAACTACCTCGTGGCTCTTGTGGTAATTTCATTCTTGGCACGCGTCCGACACGCACGTCTGAGAAATATTTTTTATTTTCGGACGCGCGTAACGGATGCGCGCCAAGTGGCATTTGATGTGTGTAGGTCATTACCGCCCAGATTCTTTACCGCTAGGTCAATGGCTGGTGGTAAGGTCCAAATAAACTTTTGTTTTTGGTGCTCTTACTTCTGTGTTTTGGGCTGGTCATCTGGATTTGGTTCACCTCCACCCCTGTGTTTTTGCTTTCAATTTTGATTTTGCCGCACGTCCATTTTCGGCAAAAAAAAAAAGACCTTTTTCACAGGCTGTCACGCCTCCAACCGGGACCCGGGTGGTTCCTGCTTAGCTTGCTTCCCTGGGGCGTAGCCGGAGTTCTGTGCCAGGGCAGTAGGCTCTGTACTGTACTCTATCCGGGACAGCAAAGGAAACCGGTGGAGTTTTGCAGTTAACAAAACCAGAAGGCAACAATAAACTCTCCAAGCGAATTGTTCTTTAATCCATCTATTTTCAGAAAAACATTTGACACAATCCTGCTTCACATCAGCAGTGTGCTAACCCCATCTCATTCCTTCTCTTCAGGTTTTAAGATAACAGTCTGTATACTCAAGGTAACAGTCCATGCTCAATATCGCTACACATAGAGTTTTCAGCTTTCAAACCCTGGGTAGCCTGCCCTCTGGTTCACTTATTACAGTCCACTCCCCTAGTAATGCTTCTTGCCGTGTGCCTTAGGGAGTTTGTTACTAAAGCTCTTCCACAGCTTCCTCCCAAATATTTTTATGCTTTTTCCCCCCTTCTTACACCGGTCTGGCCACAACCTGACCCATAAAGCTTTTACCTTTTCCTTGGAGGCTTGAGCTAGAGTGCAGACGTCCATCAGCTCTACTCCCTTCCCCTTTCTCTTCCTCTACTCCATTCTTTTCCCACTCCATAGCCTCCTCCACCCGTTGCTCATCACTTTGATTAGAACACATTTCCCAATCATTCCCTTGCCCCTCTGCTTCCTGCGAGTCATGAGTTTCACCTTGCCCTGGTGGTTTCCAGGGACTGCGGTTCTCTCTCCTATATTGCTCTCTTATCGAGCTTTTCTCCACCAGAGGGCGAACTTTTCCTCCAGGGGGGAATCTGGGACTTCTGGTCCCCTTACCCTGGGAGGGAAAACTCTCCTCCTGTCTCCTCCTCCACCTGCTCACTGTAGTGCTCTTACTATCCTGCTCAAAAGGCGCACTGAAAAATGGATTGGCGCACGCCCAAAACCCACGCCTACACTGCCGCAAACCATTTTTCAGCGTGCCTTTGTAAAAGGATACCTAAGGGATTGCAGAGGCAGATCCGGTGTGCCTTCCCTCCACATGCACACATGTCGACTGTGTCATTTATTTTACATCATCTTGGTGCCCAAAGGGGAAGGAAGAGAATAAACGTGCAGATCAAAGTGACATCCAGTGGATTTTATTAGCGATATCGTATACAAGAAAGCTTCAGTGATGGAGCACTGCTTTGTGATTTGAGCACATAATAGTTTAGGGACTTGCCTTCTGTGCTGTTTTTTTTTTTCTTTAACTCTTTCTTGTACAATCCACAGTGCTCACCCATGCCGACTACTGCAACAGCATCTTCATCGGATACAAAGCCCAAATCATGAAAAAGCTCCAAACCGCCCAAAACACAGCAGCTAGACTCATCTTTGGCAAATCATGATTCGAAAGCGCAACACCACTACGGAAAAAACTTCACTGGCTCCCCATCAAGGAGCGCATAAACTTCAAAGCCCACACAATGATCCACAAGATCCTCAATGGTGAATCTCCAAGCTACATGTCCAACCTGATCGATCTTCCAGCCAGGAACTGGACCAAATCTTCTTAAACATATCTCAATCTTCATCTTCTTAGCTGCAAAGGCCTCAAATACAAAACCTACTACATATCCAACTTCTCTGTCATAGGCAGCCAACTCTGGAACGCCATACCTCGAAACATCACAAAAACCACTGAACACCTACCCTTCCGAAAAACTGCTGAAGACTTACCTCTTCAAACAAGCCTGTCCAAATGACCCGTCCTAACTCCCAAACCTAATTCCACACCACTAGTATCATCCATACTCCAATCCTTTCCCCACATCTATTACTAATGTCCTACTCTATGTAATTATGTCATCTCAGAGATACTCTGTACCATACTTTGTAAGCCGCACTGAACCTGCTATCGAGCGGGGTATAAATGCCACAAATAAATAAATTATATGAGTATTGCAATTGTTCCTTTTGGGAGGATACATTTTAGTTGTTCTTTTCGGGAGGATACATTTTAGCCCCTGACGCAGCCCTCTGCGGGCGAAACACGGCCTGTGTCGGGCAACTTTCTTATATACGATATCTCTAATAAAATTCAAAGGGAAAGGAAGGTCATCATATTATTTAGCAGATAATGTAAATATTTCTTGCTGTTTGGGTACCTGCAAATTTTCAAAATAAATTTGTGCTCTTTCTTCCATTTTTGAAAATGACCTCTGGGAATTCATGCACTTACATCTACACCTGCTTTTAGCACGTGCAGATTTTCTGAAATATTCTACATGGCTACGCATGTATTTCAAAAGCGTTTAGATTAAGTACAACTGATCTCCCACCCTGGCCCAGAAAATCCTCCCACTTAGTTTAGATAAAGTTACACATGTATAAGCTGTAAATGTGTACAGGCCGATATTCAGCCGGTAGCGGACAGTGGGGGTTTTTTGTCCACCATCTGTGCTAAAACTGGAAATTCAATGCCGGGCCCTTGGTGGGATTCATCACTGAATTTCTGGGGGGTTTTTAAAGCCATCTAGCGCATGACCGGTTAAGGGGTCCTTTTACTAAGCCGCGTAAAGTGTCTGCGCGCATCCAACGTGTGTCAAAATGGAGTTACCGCCCAGCTATTGCGTGGCTCTTGCGGTCATTTCAGTTTTGGCACACATCCAATACACACAGCTGAAAAATTATTTTTATTTTTGGACACGCATAACGGATGTGCGGCAATTTTGATTTTGCTGCACGTCCATTTTCAGCGGCAATTTTGATTTTGCTGTACGTCCATTTTCAGCAAACATTTTAAAAAGGGCCTTTTTTATAGGTGCACTGAAAAATGGATTGGTGCACACCCAAAACCCGTACCTACACTACTGCAAGCCATTTTTCAGCTTACCTTAGTAAAATGACCCTTAAGTTAATATTCAGACTTAATCGGCCATTTGTTAGCACATAAAGAGGGGCATAATCGAACAGAGTGCCCAGGTTTTCCTGAGGATGTCCTCGCAGGCGAAGGGGCGGGGAATTTATCAAAGCAAGATGGGCATCCAGCTTTCATTTTGATAATACGGTCGGGATGCCCAAATCTCAACATTTAGGTTGAACTTAGAGATGGTCGTCCCCAGTTTTCGGCGATAATGGAAACTGAGGATGCCCATCTCAGAAATGACCAAATGCAAGCCCTTTGGTCATGGGAGGAGCCTGCATTCGTAGTGCACTGGTCCCCCTCACATGCCAGGACACCAAGCGGGCACCGCATGGCCATTTTTAAAAGGGCTTTTTACCCACTGTGGTAAAAAGGGCCCTGGCGCAAGGGAAAAATGGCCACTGCCGCAGGGCCCTTTTTCCCGCAGCTTAGTAAAGGGACCCCCTAAACATAGTAAAACTATTTATGTGGTCCTATTTATGCGCTAAACCTAGCCAGTTAGGTCTGAATATCGGGTCCCACCTGGACTCCGCCTCCGGAACGCCCCTGACATAGCTGACTTTATGTTTGGTGCTAACCAATCATTTTCAGTGAGGATGACTAGTTAAATGCCGCTGAAAATGACCACATAACCACGACCATGTGAGTTAACCAGTCAGCAGCCATTTCTGGTCAGTTAACTTGCTTTAAATATCAGCCAGGTAATAATTTTTTGCATATTGGATAGGCAGTTTTACAAAAACCCTTTTTATGCATAAAAGCACTACTTTAAGTGCAGAAATGACTTTTAAAATGATTCTTCCTATAAATAAATATTTTATATCATATCTTTTCACCAGCCTCAGTAATATTATCTTACTGAACACGAAACTTTAATAGAACAAGTTGTTGAAGCCTGCTTTAAAGAGCAGGTGAGTTGTGAATGACCTATTGATTCATGGGTAAGTGTTAAGCATCTTTCAAAGATGAAAATCAGAGGTTGCGTTCTCTAAAAATATATTCCCTAAGGACACATTACTCAGTAGAAAAAAAAATGTGTCAGTAAAAAGAAACAAGACTGTTTCTAAGGACTTAAGGTGCCCTCCACCTTGAAAAGATATCTCACCCATAAATTAGAAGCTATTACTTTGGCAAACAGGCACTGGAAATCATTGGGTAGTTCCAGAAAAACTGAAGGCAGATTGTGGTATCTGGGCATCTGACGCCAACCAAGTTGCATCTTTCACTTTATATCATATAAAGTACATAAGTATTGCCATACTGGGACAGACCAAAGGTCCATCAAGCCCAGTATCCTGTCTCCAACAGTGGCCAATCCAGATCACAAGTACCTGGGCAAGATCCCAAAAAAGTACAATACATTTTATACTGCTTATCCTAGAAATAATACACAACTCGCAAATGGTGAAAACTAACACACTAAGCGCTGACAGTTAATAAAGGGGTCATCTCATACAGTCATTCAGGCAATTTTTACCACCCAAACTGGTGAGCCTGCATTACATAACCATTTATTTATGTTACATTTGTACCCCACGCTTTCCCACTCATGGCAGGCTCAATGCGGCTTACATGGGGCAATGGAGGGTTAAGTGACTTGCTCAGAGTCACAAGGAGCTGCCTGTGCCTGAAGTGGGAATCCAACTCAGTTCCTCAGTTCCCCAGGACCAAAGTCCACCACCCTAACCACTAGGCTACTCCTCCACTGTTGCTACTATTGGAGATTCTACATGGAATGTTGCTATTCCACTAGCAACATTCCATGTAGAAGTCGGTCCTTGCAGATTACCAATGTGGCCGCGCAGGCTTCTGCTTCTGTGAGTCTGACGTTCTGCATGTACGTGCAGGACGTCAGACTCACAGAAACAGAAGCCTGCGCAGCCTTCTACATGGAATGTTGCTAGTGGAATAGCAACATTCCATGTAGAATCTCCAATAGTAGCAACATTCCATGTAGAATCTCCAATAGTATCTATTTTATTTTTGTTACATTTGTACCTCGTGCTTTCCCACTCATGGCAGGCTCAATGCGGCTTACATGGGGCAATGGAGGGTTAAGTGACTTGCCCAGAATCACAAGGAGCTGCCTGTGCCTGAAGTGGGAATCAAACTCAGTTCTCAGTTCCCCAGGTCCAAAGTCCACCACTAGGCCACTCCTCCACTCCACTATAAGGTTTGTGCATGGATCTTTACAGAATAGATCTTAGCAAGATACACATGCAAATCCAAATTATTGCCAATTAGTGCACATAATTGTTGGCATCCATTTATTGGTGCTAATCAGGGCCACCGAGAGACTGAAACAGGCCCGGGGCAGGGCCATCACTGCTGCTCCCTCCACCGCAGCTACAAATACCTTGGCTGGTGGGGATCCAGAGGCCCCACCAGCAGCAGAACAATTCCTTCCTCCAGAGCTGCTCTTCATTCCACTGCCATTGGCTGCCCTGCCTCTGTGGCTGCTTTTTCTCTCACGTCGCACATGCTCCGTTGCAAAACCGAGCATACACAGCCTGAGAAGAAAAGCAGCCGCTTGGCAGGCAATGCGGCAGAGTGAAGAGCAGAGCTGAAGGAAGACGTCTTCTACTGGCGGGGCCTGGGGAGGGGGGACCTCCACTAGCCAAACCAGAGGCCCTGGCCCGAAGCCCTGCTGTGTCCGCTCCATTCTCCAAGGGGGGCCTGGCACCGGAGTTTTCTTCAGGAGCAGGAGAGAGGGAGAGAGACCCCGGCGCTGAGCCCCCCTTGGAGGCCGGACCTGGGGAATTTGGCCACCCCTGCCTCCCATCTCGTTGGCTCTGGTGCTATTTGGCTTGTTAGCCGATTCAGTTACATTCGCATCTCAGGATAGCATGCAATGTTGTTCACAGAAATGTGTGCACCATTTATAGAATCTGGGGGATAAAGACCATTTGAATGCTAAGCATTTTTTAAAGCACACATTTATATTGTAACGACCCATATTTCACTCAAAACCTGTCCCAGAACATGCCTATACTTGGGTCACATAAAAGTCTCTATGTTATGGACATGTTTACACATGGGGTAATTCTATCAGAGGCATTTTATGCACATATACTGGTGTATACGTGTAGAAATGCCTTTATACAATCATTTTCTTGTGGTATTTTTAAAACTATTTAGCACACATTTGAAAAGACGCCCTTGGAGAAAAAAAAAAAAAAAAAAAGAGTCAAATTTTCTCATACATACCCGTAATCTGTACTGAGTGTGAATGGTGAGAGCAATTTTCAAAGTCATTTCTGAGCATAGAACAGAAAAGTGTGTTTTGTCCGTGGAAATGTACTTGGAAAATTGGCACCCGTTTGATTAGGACTGGGTATCTTGAGGTAGCAACCTTCAAAGAACCTGTTGATGTTTCTAGACAAGAAACTGAACAAAACAATGATAGGAAATCGCACTGCATTATCTCAAACTATGGATAGCTTACTAACTGTCAGATGTGTAATAGTGACCTACTCACATCCAGTGGCGTAGCTACGTGGGGCCACGAGGGCCTGGGCCCCCGTAGATGTGGCCCTGGAACCCCCTGCCGACGACCCTCTTGACACCCCCTCCCGCCGTCGTCGGCTACCTTTGCTGGCGAGGGACCCCAACCCCCGCCAGCTGAGGTCCTCTTCTTCCGGCGCAAGTCTTCGTTCTGTTTCTGTGAGTCTGACGTCATGCACACTCACAGACACAGAATGAAGACTTGCGCCGGAAGAAGAAGACTTTGGCTGGTGGGGATTGGGGTCCCCTGCCAGCAAAGGTAGGCAGCGACGGCGGCAGGGGAGGGTTGGCGGCGGAAGGGGGGGGTCGAGAGGGTCATCGGCAGGGGGGTCAGTTGTTGGTGGTGGCAGCGGCGTGGGGGGGGGGGTTGGCAATGGTGGGGTGGGGGGGTCGGCGGCACCAGGGGGGGCTAAAATGTACCCCCTCACCTCGGGCTCTGGACCCCCCTCCCGCCGAAGTCTGGCTACGCCCCTGTTCACATCTGGCCATCCCTCTTAATAAATGCCCCAGTTCCAAGAACAAGTAAAATAGAACTGGAATCCACTTCCATTATTCTTAGCTGTACTGCAGCCATGAGTCCTTTACTGGTTTAATCATTGCAGGTTTAACCATACCTGAAACTCAGTCCAGAAAAATCTTTAATGTCATCCATCACTGGTAATTCAAATAAGAAATTCAAAGAATGTATTTAGAAAGTCAAATAATGATCTAGTGAGCAGGTCTACAACTTGGCATGTCTTTTGGCTAAGTGGTGGCCCAGATTAGGCAGGAGTAGGGTCGGTTAGGGGGGTAGGGCCCACTTGACTGACACAGCTGGACAGTTTAGGTGTCATTGAGTAAGCCTGATGTTAGAAGGGTGCAAATAGGGCAATTGCCTTTGGTCCCACACTGCAGGACACCACAAGACTGTCCAACCTGGAAACAGGTCTGACTTTGATGAAGTCTCTGGAGCGTGTGGCATCCAGCTGTGCAGTGTCTAGAGGTAAAGGTATACCTTGAACTCTGAAAACTTTCCTTATCACCCCTCAGAAAGATTTAAAAGGATTTATGGCTTCCTTTTGCCCAGCTAAAGGGGAGACTACCAGGCACAAACCCCAGCTGCAATACTGGAAAGCAGGGCAGATCTGAGAACTACACCCTGCATTTGCACCTAAATTTCACTATCAAAATATCCTGTATGAGTTGTGCAAGATCATAAACATTGACTACACTCAAGAGATTTTCTGAAGGTGGAGTTAATCAGCTGATGAAATTGAGAGCTTAGGTATTTTTCTTTAGGGATGTGCCAAGCCAAAGAATAAAAGTTCAATTGGTATTCATTTGAAATGCATTTTCCCAATGTTTGGGCATTTTTTTTTTTTTACTCATTTCGGAAATTCATTTTTTGTGTGTTTATTGTACTCACACAAGAATTTTTTTTACATATGCAAATTGATTGTACAGGAATTAATACATAAAGGTACGTCAATTTTTCGTATTCTGATACACAGCATTGCTATGTTCTGGCTTATTACAGGAATTACAGAGGCTTCTGTTAGCAGTGTAGAATCCTTCCTAAAATGATCTCTGGAACCTGCAAATGTCCGTCTAATTCAGCAGTAGTAAGACAAGTTTGCTTGATAGAAGACTAAGAAAGATTCCAGAAACCCATCAGCAGGCTATGCTAAAGGAGTTTGCTGAAATGCTAGAACTGGGGGTTCTTCAGGAATCCACCAGTACCTGGTCTTCCCCTATTGTGCTGGTGCCTAAACTGGATGGGAGCATCCAGTTCTGCACAGATGTTGTGAGAAGGAAGAGGCTGTCCTACCCTGGTTAGGCCCCTAGAGGGCGCTATTCCCCTAAAATGTCCAGGGAGAAGGGCTGGGTGAGTCGCTGAAGGGAGCCAGTAAGGGGAGGTATAGCTGGAGGTCGCTAGGACCGGGGAGAGTCCTGGAGGTGGAAACAGGTGCAGCAGGTTATGGGCTGGGTCCTGTTTGGCCATTAAACACTTAATACCCCACCTGAGTAGTGTGAGGGGAGAGAAGAGCTAGCAGCTGCAGAGGAGGGCTGGTAGCTGAAGCAGGAGGAGCCCCATGAGAAGTACTAGCTGAGCCCTTTGGACAGGTGGTGAACTGTGTGTTACCAAGAAGGAAGCTGGCTGGGGTAAGAAGGCCCTAGAGACTGTGTGTCTAGAACTGTGTGTTACCAAGAAGGAAGCTGGCTGGGGTAAGAAGGCCCTAGAATATCAAGTATAAGAACTGTGTGCTACAAGGAAGGACTGTGTGTCCAGGACTGAGTTAGTACTGAGCCCAGAGGCCTGTGCGAGAAGGCTCAGGGGGAAGAAATCTGTTGGGTATTGAATTGTGCAAGAAGAAATGTTTAAGCTGGAAGATTGCACTGAGTAGGAAGAAATGGTTAAGCTGGAAGAACTGTTTAAGCTTGTGAAAGTGTTTTAAGCTAAAAGAGGTGTGCCCCAGAGGCTGGAATAAAAGATTTGTATGAGAAAAATCCTGTTGATGAGACCTGACTATGTTTGCCTTTTGAGAAGCAGGTCACCCTGAGCAGAAAGGGGAAGTAGATTAATTTGCATAAAATCTGCATACTGAGAACCAGCTCACCCTGAGTGAAAGAGGGACCTGGGATCCTGAGGTGGGAGCTTCATTTTCACAATAGCCTCATCATTTTCACAATGTCCAGAAGAGGAACACTTATCTCCAAACTTGAGGCATATCCAATGCCAAGGGTTGACATACTTATTAAAAGGCAGGGAGGAGCTCAGTTCATCTCAATGCTGGACCTGACTAAAGGATATTGGTAGATACACCTCACTCCAGATGCCAAGGAGAAAACAGCCTTTTCTATGCTGCAAGGCATGTTCTATAGTGTTACCATTTAGCCCTCATGGGACTCCAGCAACATTTCAACACCTTGTTGACTGCCTACTGAAGTCACATGGCAGTTCCAGGACCACTTGTCTAGACTATATTGTCATTTACAGTAAGGACTGACTTGCCTTATTTTCTGTGCATGCTGGGCTAGTTGCCCCCCTTCTCTACCCATCGGGTCAATAAGAGTTAGTATGCAGCATTCTCCTCTGTGAACTGAAACTGTCTATGCTGTATTTTGCTGTATGACCCCTTGAAGCTACTGTGACACCATCAAGATTTAGTATAAACAACATCTCTACTCAGCGTGTTGTTAAATTACTGCCAACTTCTCTCTTGCATGGAGAGAGAGAGCTGGTGGAGAACAGACATCCAGTTTGCATGGCAAAAACTCTTGTCCAGCACATCTGAACTGTAAGTTATTTTTCCTTGTTTGATTACTGCATTAAAGAAGATTTGGTTCAAGAGTTCTGAATCTTCTCATAGTGATTTTCTAGACTCCAGTTTAAGCTGGATGACAATCACACCAAGTAAAAGGGCAGAACAATGGCACTTTTTGCTAGTCACAGACCATGAACATTTCAAGAGGATAGGTCATCAGAAAATGTTGCATGCATTATATGCTGGAGTCTAAAGCCCTTCAATTTTGAAGTGCAACACCAGGCGGGCTGAAATCATGAAAATGCTGATTTCTTATCTCAGGAGGTAGACCCTGACAATGCAGGCCCTCAACCTGACATGGTTGTGTTGAGGAGGAGGGTTTATGACGGAGTCTATAGGAAGCTTCCACTCTCTTATGAAGAGAGGCTGAGAAGGCTAGGGCTTTTCAGCTTGGAGAAGAGACGGCTGAGGGGAGATATGATAGAAGTGTATAAAATAATGAGTGGAATGGATCGGGTGGATGTGAAGCGACTGTTCACGCTATCCAAAAATACTAGGACTAGAGGGCATGAGTTGAAGCTACAGTGTGGTAAATTTAAAACGAATCGGAGAAAATTTTTCTTCACCCAACGTGTAATTAGACTCTGGAATTCGTTGCCGGAGAACGTGGTACGGGCGGTTAGCTTGACGGAGTTTAAAAAGGGGTTAGATAGATTCCTAAAGGACAAGTCCATAGACCGCTATTAAATGGACTTGGAAAAATTCCGCATTTTTAGGTATAACTTGTCTGGAATGTTTTTACGTTTGGGGAGCGTGCCAGGTGCCCTTGACCTGGATTGGCTACTGTCGGTGACAGGATGCTGGGCTAGATGGACCTTTGGTCTTTCCCAGTATGGCACTACTTATGTACTTATATACTTATGATATCCCCTCACATTTGCAGAACCATCTTAACCATCGGACTTCAACCCAGGAAGGAGGCAACCAAGGACAGACAGAATTGGGAGGGTGTGGCCCAGGGAATATAAAATCTCAGGGCAAAGCTAGGTCAAGGAAACCCAGAGGGAAGAATTGGAGCCCTACCACCTATGCTTCCACCATTTATGTGTAACTCCTAGATGCTTACAGACCCTACATTCAGGTAAGCCAAGTTCATCTTGGAGCTTTGTATATGTGAAAACCCAACTGGCAATTACTGAGTGGGAAACAGAACTTTATCTCTGGCCCAAGACAAGCCGGATATACTGCTTTTGTTGAAAGAAAGAACTGAAGAAGGTCATAGGAGGGCAATTCATTAGTCCAAGAACTGGCTGTTCTTGCTTCCTAACTATGACGTCAACAGGATTCTCCCCAACCCCAGTAGTTCATGTTCATCTTTAACCTGCTGTGTGGCTCTATTTCTCAGGGCTCTGAACCTGCCCTCATCTACATTCCTACACCTATATAGAGCTTTTTTTCTTAGGGAGATCAGAACTAAATCTCTAGGCTTGTCATAGGGCCGACATTGAACTACACATGCAGCCTCTCAGCATGAAGTGTGTTTGCCCATCTAGAAGACGGGAACGTTAATAGGGAACATAAAGATGCTTCTTTGTATTATTCCAATACCTGAGCTCAGAGCTTTTAGTATCCTCTAACGTTTGGATTTTTTCAAGCTGGATGATTGCATTAGAACAATTGGCATTAATATTGATTTCAGCAGAGGAAAGGAAAATAAAAGATGCCGTAATCCCTAGGATGTGCTTTGGAGAGGTGTGAACTTCAAAGCGTCTCATTTTTTTTTTTTTGCAATTCAGCTCTGATTTATTGTTTAATATCTCTGAAATCAAATAGATTACACAATGAATGGAAAATGGCATATGATATATAGAAACATATAAAATTGAAGGTACATAAAGGCCTATCCAGGCTGCCCAACCATGTCATCTACCCCCCCCCCCCCCCCCCCCCCCCCCCGTCCTCTCCCTTAGAGATCTTGTGTACTTGTCCCAAGCTTGACTTAATATATTGCCTTTCCTGACAGCATAGCAAACAAGAAATAAAGAGATTTGGAGTAAACGTACAACAACCCAGCCCGTGGATCTGGGACCCCCCTGGATCCCATTGTCTCCCCTTCCCCACTTCCCCATCTGGAATTCCATGGATCCTGTTTTCCCCTCCCCCACCCTACGCCTCACATCATATACCCAGTTCCCAATGTTCAAAGGAAACAGGAGCAATCTCCAAATGCTTTTGCCCTACCTTTCTCCCCCTTTCCCTATGATAGCTAATCCTATTGCCAGCACCATTTGAATGAATGGAAGTGCAGCAGTTTGCTTTAGCTATTGTAAACATCCCCCCCCCCCCCCCCCCACTTGGCTGTGCTTCGACTTTCCCAGTCCTAGGCCCAACTCCACACCAGGTTTACTAGGTAACTCTGGATGCTTGGCAGCTCAACCAATATCAAACCAGTCAGAAATTTCCTGTATTTAATTAGGAACAGTGTTGCCAGGTGGGCGGTTTTACCGCCCAACTGGGCGGGTTTTTGCCAGCGGCAGCAGGAAAATTTCATCTGCCGCGGGATGCGTTTTTTGGGCGGTTTTCCCGTCGCTGCTGTGCGAGTTCGGCGGTTTTTTCCGGGGCTTCTATTGGTCCAATTCGGTCCAATAGAAGCTTTTCCGGGGCTTCTATTGGTCCAAATTGGACCAATAGAAGCCTTTCAGGGGCGGGGTTGACGTCAGGGATGACGTAGGAGGCGGAGCTAGTGACGTGGGAGGCAGGGTTAGTGACGTGGGAAGCGGGATTAGTGACGCAGGGGGCGGAGTTAGGTGATGCTGGGGGTGGGGCTCGGTGATGCGGGAGACGGGGATTGGCTATGGGCGGTTTTTGGGCGGGTTTACTGCTCGTTTGGGGCTGGGAAAATTTTTCCCAGCTGGCAACCCTGATTAGGAATAGTCTCTTCCCTGGTGCTACATTCCTCCCCGGGCTTAGTACATAGCTCCAGCACTCTTATAGCTTCAACTCAGCAACAAAAAGAAAAACAGAAAAACAAGCTCTTTTCCAACAGGTATTAACTCAGCTCTGAGCCCCCCCACAGTCCAAATCCTTCCCTCGAGTTCATCAAGCCTACTAATCCTTGGGCAAAAGTTCCAGCACTCTCCCAGGCAAAAAGGTTCCCAAAGTCCATTCAGCAAAAAGCCCCAAAGTTCTTTCACCCAAAAAGGTTCTGCTGTGCGCTTCACACTCACCCTAGCAAACCCTCACCTCAGAGCAACCTGAGGAAAGAGGACCCCCTCCCATTCATACCAGCCATTAACTGCTGGTGTCCTCCCCAAGGGTCATGCTTGAGCTCAGGGCCAGGTGGAAGCTATTTCCCCAGGGAACCCGCTCAGATACTTCTCTGGGCTTTTCTCTCAATGAATTGAATTAACCGGTTTATCAAGGTTGCTAACAGGCCCTGAGATTGCTCCTTTTCCACCCTGGCTAAGGCAGAAATATCCATGGGCTCTACCTGCATTCCTTCACCAACCTCTTTGGCCTCGGTAATCACCTCCTCAGGCATCCATTCCATAGGCTCTACCTGTCTCTCCTCTCTCCCCAGCCAGGGTTGCCAGGTGGAAATTTTTTTTCCCACCCAAACCAGCCTAAATCCAGCCCAAAACCCGCCCAAACTCAAACCCCGCCCCTGACAACCCCACCCCTGTGTCATCACCCCCGCCCCCGCCATCATCGGCCCCGCCGCCCCCGTCATCGGCCCCGCCCAGAATGTCACTAACCCCGCCCAAAACGTCACTAACCCCGCCCCCCGCGGCCGAAAAAACCGCCTGAAAACCGCCCAAAAGAAAAAAAAGAAGCCCAAAAAACCCAAAAATTTCCCGCGGCGGGTCGCGGAAAACCGCCCAATTGGGCGGTAAAACCGTCCACCTGGCAACACTGTCCCCAGCTGTTCCCAATCTTTATCATGAGCCTGCTCAAAAGCCTCCTCCTCCTCCCCCCTGAGGAGCTGGGAGTTGTAGTTTGGTTCACCGTCTCTAAGGGAGTCTAGTGGCCTCCTCTGGGACTCAGGGGCATTGCAGCGCTGGTTAGCCTTTCTAGAGGGTTCAGGTGATCCTTCCTGAGGATGCTGGGTTTGGTAGTCCCTCCATTGTTCCAACCAACGCTGGACTTTCCAGCGCCCAGGTCCGGAGTTCCGGCTCCTGGATCTACCTAACCCTTCACAAGTGTCACACTATGTACTGCAAAATGGCATTAATCAAAGACGAATTAATATAGATACTCTTCAGGGCAGAAGCAACTATTCATCCCTCCTGCCCTCTGGAATTTGGCGATCCCATGGATGGGGTAACAGACGCAAGAGTATCCTGGGATATATCTTGAAGGGCTTGAATTTCTAAATGTTGGCAGTCGAGGAATACTGTATGTGAAAAGGGAATGGTCCAGGACATAGGAGCCAACTTTTCAAAATGATTGGAGGTGCTGAATTTTTTTTTTTTTTTTACAGGCAGTGCGTTCCCTCTCCTCCCCCCCCCCCCCCAGCTTAAAATCCTGTCTGCTGCAGTCTTCACCTGGGCAGTGGCAGCGCCACTCATAGGCTGCCTGCAACCTGTACCAGGACGTCTTCCCTGAACAGTCCCACCCCTCAGTCCCCCTGTACTGTGCAAATATAAGGAGATGCAAATTTCAAAAACTGACATATTTCAATCACTATACTCTAGGTTAACAAATACAAATAAAACAAAAAATGGAAAATATGATAATATCATTTTATTAGACTAAATACATTTTTCAATTAGCTTTCAGAGGCCAAAACCTCATTCCTCAGGTCAGGTTATGGTTATGGGCGGGGAAATGGGCATTTTGTGGGGGTTCCAAAATTTACACGCACTGTTATAGAATATGGTCTTCTGCGCCTAAATCTATGTGCCAGGATTTACACTACGTTTTCATTGGTGTAAATAGAGACAAGTAGATTTAAGAGCTATGATTTCCACCTTAGCGCATTCTATATACTGTGCCTAAATCTAGATGCAGCTTATACAATAGGCTTAGGCGGAAATGTTTTCCACGCGGATTTTTAAGGCATCATATATAGAGGGGCATTTTCGATCGGGGGCGCCCATCTCCGAGAATGGCGCCGTGAAGAGGTGGGGCCAACCGTAGTTTTGAAACGAGATGGGTGTCCATCTATCGTTTCGAAAATATGGTTGGGGGCGCCTAAATCTCAACATTTGGGTCAAATGTGGAGATCACCGGCTGTAGAGATGGGTGCCCTCGGTTTTCAGAAATAATGGAAACCGAGGGCGCCCATCTCAAAAACAAATAACTCCAAGGCATTTGGTCATGGGAGGGGCCAGGATTCATAATGCACCGGTCCCCCTCACATACCAGGACACCAACCGGGCACCCTACGGGGCACTGCAGTGGATTTCTCAAATTGCTCCCAGGTACATAGCTCCCTTACCTTGGGTGCTGAGCCCCCCAACCCCCCCCCAAACCCACTCCCCACAACTATACACCACTACCATAGCCCTATGGGGTCAAGGGGGGCACCTACATGTGGGTACAGTGGGTTTCGGGTGGGTTTTGGAGGGCTCCCATTTTTCACCACAAGTGAAACAGGTAGGGGGGGGATGGGCCTGGGTCCGCCTGCCTGAAGTCCACTGCACCCACTAAAACTGCTCCAGGGACCTGTACACTGCTGTCATGGACCTGAGTATGACATTTGAGGCTGGCATAGAGGCTGGCAAAAAAAGTTTTTAAAGTTGTTTTTTTTTTAGGGTGGGAGGGGGTTAGTGACCACTGGGGGAGTCAGGGGAGGTGATCCCCGATTCCCTCCGGTGGTCATCTGGTCAGTTCAGGCACTTTTTTGGGACTTGTACCTGAAAAAAAGGGACCAAATAAAGTGGACCAAATTCTCGCCACGGACGTCCTTCTTTTTTCCATTATCGGCCGAGGGCGCCCATCTCTTAACCACACCCCTGCCCCACCTTCGCTACCCATCCGACATGCCCCTGGGAACTTCGGCTGTCCCAGTGACGGAAAGCAGTTGGGGACGCCCAGAATCAGCTTTCGATTATGCCGATTCTGGCGCCCCTGAGAGAAGGGCGCCCATCTCCCGAAAGATGGGCGCCCTTCTCTTTCGAAAATGAGCTGGATAGAATCCCTCCTAAATGCTTCAGCTAAGCTACCAAATTGCCCACTTCCAGGAGGGAGACATTTTGGCTAGCCTTGGTTTTGAAGTTATACCCTAAACCATTGTGACATTTGTATTCTGTGATTCTACCCAGTGAAATCAGCACTGTAAGTCCCACATGCAGGCATGGGGTTGTCAGGAATCCAGGACTGACTTAACATGCTCTTCCTGGATCTTTGGAAACTGTGCCTCAGTCTTTTAGTTCTGCATTAAATGTCTACTAAAGTTGTGGTTTTCAGTGAAATAAAACAGGACATTTCAACACAATTTCTGTTATGGTTCATTTCATCTTAACAAAAGGAAAGAAAAACAAACTAAATTTTATTTTCAAATGAGCTGATGCTACCAGCCAAAAAAAAAAATGTTTTATATTTAATACAACCCCTTTCTTAGGGGTCCTTTTACTAAGCTGCGTAAGCATCTACGCGTGCCCAACGTGTGCCAAAATGAAGTTACCGCCCGACTACCGTGTGGCTCTTGCGGTAATTTCATTTTTGGCATGTCCCTGATACGCGCATCTGAAAAATATTTTTTTTATTTTTGGGCACCTGTAACAGATGCACACCAAGTGGTATTTGGCACGCGTAGGTCATTACCGCTCGGTTACCATCTAAGTCTTTATCGCTAGGTCAGTGGCTGGCGGTAAGGTCTCAGACCCAAAATGGACTCGCGGCAATTTTCATTTTGCCGCACTTCCATTTTCGGCAAAAATCTTTAAAAGGCCTTTTTTACAGGCGTGCTAAAAAATGGATCATGACTTGCCCAAAACCCGGACCTACACTACCACAAGCCATTTTTCAGTGCGCCTTTGCAAAAGGACCCCTTAGTGCAGTGATGGGTTTTTTTCCCAGAGGGTACATAAAAAGATGGGTAAAAACACAAAATGAAGGGGTCTGATGGACAGGGAAAGGCAGATACCCCAAGCTCTCAGTGGCTCATTATAAGAAATCTCCAACACACACATGAAATACACACTACAACAGAACTGCAGTCCATTGCAAGAAATTGTTTCTCTATTTTTAAAAAAATTTTAAGATTGCAACTTTACAACCAAAAAAACTTGTACAGAAAATTGATAACCAAATATAATTCTAGAAATAGCAGGACTGATAGAATACAAAAGAAAAATTATTCAAGTCCATATAATAGGATCCAAGATTACAAAGAGGAGAAAAAAAAATCAAAAATAAGAAAAATAGGCAAAAGAAATACCATATCACTGACACAACCGGGTTGCAAAATACGTTTCACTGAAAGTTAGTAACTAAAGAGGAAAGTTGTTTCCCAGATATACGCTTACCCCTTCCACAAACAGGAAATGAGGGCGGGACCAGAGGAACAGCTGAAACAGAAGCAAAACCAAAGGCTGCCTGAAGCGGCGCCTGTACTTGCTGGACTTCAGTGTTGACGGCGGAGCAGGAGGTAATGGATCCTCAGAAGCTTAGCTACAATTGGGTGGCAGAGCAGGTGGGGGGAAGAGGGGTTGGTGGTTGGGAGACGAAGATAGTGGTGGGCAGACTTATACGGTCTGTGCCAGAGCCGGTGATGGAAGGCGGGACAGGTGGTTGGGAGGCTGGAAAAACTGCTGGGCAGACTTATACGGTCTGTGCCCTGAGAAAGACAGGTACAAATCAAGGTAAGGTATACACATGAGTTTATCTTGGGCAGACTGGATGGACCATGCAGGTCTTTTTCTGCCGTCATCTACTATGTTACTATGTTACTATGTTTTTAAACAGCAGCTGCCACGTACGAAGGGCTGGGGCACTCGCAGACGTCCTCCTTGCACTCGGAGGCCACAGAGACAGAGGGAGGGAGGCGCTGGGCGGCAGAAATCGGAGGAGAGGGGGGTGCGGATATCGAAGGAGAGGGGGGCCTGGAACTCGGACGGCACTGGGGCCGTCGGACTGGAGTGGGGGAGGGTGTCCTGAGGAGGGGGAGGGAGGGGATGGGGAGGAGGGAGGAGGAGGGGGGTGATGAGGAGGGGGAGGAGAAGGGTTGATGAGGGGGGAAGAGGAGGGGGGAGGAGAGAGGGTGATGAGGAGGGGGGAGGAGGGGGGCCTGGAACCTTGATAGCGCCCGTTTCCTTTCTGTTGAAAATGGGCCCATTTTTCTAGTGTTTAATAAATTGGTATCTGATAACACATTTACAGGGAAACCTCAAAAAGAAAGAAGGCCCTATTTGGAGGACACCTGGTTTCAGTAACAAAAATTGTTTACGACGACAGTTTCCTTTGAAATGTCAGGAAACCATTGTATCTTAAAGTTTGTGCATGTGTGATGATAACACTTACTGAAAGTTCCTTTGGAGATCTTACCTTTGCTGACTGTACTCCTGGATTTGCACGTTACCTTCCCACTTGCTAGTTACTCTTTGAGATGCTCTTTCCAAAACTTCAGCAGCTGAAGAACCTCATTCCTAATCTGCAGACATACCGCAAGAACCTTCACTTAATAGATACCATTTTGGCATATATTTTCTGCCAGAGCTCATTAAAGTGTCTCCTCTGAACTTCAGCCCAAGCAACATGCTATATTATTATTCTTCAGACTCTTTCTGGAGACAAATCTCAGAAACCTCAATGAATTCCAAGAGAATTCTCCTCTGTCTACCCTTCTGAGCTAGGATACGTGACGAAACACATTTTCAAAGCACTTAGACTTACAAAGTTCCATAGTAACCTTTGTAAGTCTAACTGCTTTGAAAATGAGCCCCTTAGCCCAATTTCTCCTCCCAGAGATCCTAGTCACTCTCTTTGCTTATTAATGCACTTCCAATAGGGGTGCAAGGCTCATAGACTAATCCATGTGAAGCCACTGCTGTCCCTGAGATTGGTAGGATGGAATCTTGCTACTCTTTGGGATTCCGGAATCTTGCTACTCTTTGAGATTCTTCATAGAATCTTGCTCCTCTTTGAGATTCCGGAATCTTGCTACTCTTTGGGATTTCGGAATCTTGCTACTCTTTGAGATTCTACATGGAATCTTTCTACTAATTGGATTTCTGCTAGGTACTTGTGACCTAGATTGGCTACTGTTGGAAGCAGGATACTGGGCTAGATGACCATTGGTCTGACCCAGTATGGCTATTCTTATGTTCTTATAATGAATATGCGATTTTATGGGTAGCCAATGAAGACCAAATAAAGATGGAGTGATATGTTCAGATTTAGATATTCCTTTAATTACTCGATTCTGTGTGGACTGAAAAGATCTTAAAAATCTTTTGGGAACTCTCATCAATAAACTCTTATAGAGTCAAAATGAGGAATGAGAGTACTTTGAACTACCAATCAGAAATGATCTGGGGTTAAAACAAAATCTTTCAAACGTGACCACTCTCAGTTTCACAAAGATTGTTTTCATATTCTTTCACATCTGTTCCTGCACTGTGAGTGAATGATCCAGAAGAACTCCTAAAGATTTTCTCTTTCTGAACAAATAGTATTTCGACATCCTCAATTGTACAAGATTTGGGAAATGAGGAAATGGGATAATTGCCTTAACGCATTACCTGTGTCTTATTCATATTAATTTTTAATCGATTACTTAGTAAACAAAGATTTATCACTAGGAACAACAACTTAAAAAAAAAATCTATAGTTTTCGAATAAGGCTGCTGAACTTTGAAAATATATTGGATATAATCAGCAAAGATCCTGTAATCCAATTCCATGAGTATTTAACCGCATACATAAAGGTGTAAAAAATATATTTAAAACGTGTTGCATTAATGTACAGGACATGAGCCTCTTTCAAATGAGGGAGAACTCTGGAATGAGAGGGCATAGGATGAAGTTAAGATGTTATAGACTCAGGAGTAATCTAAGGAAATATTTTTTCATAGAAAGGGTGGTGGACGTTTGGAATCGCTTTACACCCTAATTAATGAACATTATATTTTGTTCTGATATCATTATGTTACGTTTTACCTATTTATCCACTTCTTATTATGCCTAATTTTCTTATGCACCTTAATTGCAACAATTCTGAAATTCTTACTCTGTTAATATTTTTATTTTATTTTGTTACATTTGTACACCCCCCCCCCCTTTCCCGCTCAATGCGGCTTACATGGGGCAACGGAGGGTTAAGTGACTTGCCCAGAGTCACAAGGAGCTGCCTGTGCCTGAAGTGGGAATCGAACTCAGTTCCTCAATTCCCCAGGACCAAAGTCCACCACCCTAACCACTAGGCCACTCCTCCACTGTTGCTACTATTTGAGATTCTACATGGAATGTTGTTATTCCACTAGCAACATTCCATGTAGAAGTCGGCCCTTGCAGATCACCAATTTGGCCGCACAGGCTTCTGTTTTTGTGAGTCTGACGTCCTGCACGTATGTGCAGGACGTCAGACTCACAGAAACAGAAGCCTGCGCAGCCTTCTACATGGAATAGCAACATTCCATGTAGAATCTCCAATAGTATCTATTTTATTTTTGTTACATTTGTACCCTGCGCTTTCCCACTCATGGCAGGCTCAATGCGGCTTACATGGGGCAATGGAGGGTTAAGTGACTTGCTCAGAGTCACAAGGAGCTGCCTGTGCCTGAAGTGGGAATTGAACTCAGTTCCTCAGGACCAAAGTCCACCACCCTAACCACCACTAGGCCACTCCTCCACTGTTGCTACTATTTGAGATTCTACATGGAATTTGCCAATAGCAACATTCCATGTAGAAGTCATCCCTTGCAGATCACCAATGTGGCCGCGCAGGCTTCTGCTTCTGTGAGTCTGACGTCCTGCACGTACGTGCAGGACGTCAGACTCACAGAAACAGAAGCCTGCGCAGCCTTCTACATGGAATGTTGCTAGTGGAATAGCAACATTCCATGTAGAATCTCCAACAGTAGCAACAGAATCTCAATAGTAGCAACATTCCATGTAGAATCTCCAATAGTAGCAACATTCCATGTAGAATCTCCAATAGTAGCAACAGAATCTCAATAGTAGCAACATTCCATGTAGAATGTCCAATAGTAGCAACATTCCATGTAGAATCTCCAATAGTATCTATTTTATTTTTGTTACATTTGTACCCTGCGCTTTCCCACTCATGGCAGGCTCAATGCGGCTTACATGGGGCAATGGAGGGTTAAGTGACTTGCCCAGAGTCACAAAGAGCTGCCTGTGCCTGAAGTGGGAATCAGTTCCCCAGGACCAAAGTCCACCACCCTAACCACTAGGCCACTCCTCCATGATATTCTTATGCACCTTATCTGTTATCTATATTCTGATTTTCTTATTCCATCAATGTGATTATTGTTGTATTATATTGTAAGCCACATTGAGCCTGCAAATAGGTGGGAGAATGTGGGATATAAATGCAGCAAATAAATAAATAAAGATTGTTTCTGAATTTAAAAAAGCACGGGACAGGCACATGGGATCTCTTAGGGAAAGGAGGAGATAGTGGTTGCTGTGGATGGGCCATTTGGCTCTTATCTGCCATCATGTTTCTATGTTTCTAAAGAGCTGATCCCTGCGGTACACCATTAAAAAGTATCCATAAAAGATGAATGATTATTCTCACTGCCAACCCTAAATTGTCTGTCAGATAAGAAAGACTCAAACCATTTTAAAACTACCCCTCAAAGACCAACTGCTTGTAAACGCTGCAACAAGATCTTATGATTTATCGTATCACATGCAGTTGATATACCTAATGATACAAGAACAAAACTGGTACCTTTCTCAAAGTCAGCAGATACAGGAACTAACAGAGAGAGCAGCAAAGTCTCTACTACTACTACTACTACTATAAATCACTTCTATAGCGCTACCAGTCGTACGCAGTGCTTTACAATTGAACATGAAGAAGAAAGACAGTCCCTGCTCAAAAGAGCTTACAATCTAAATCAGGACAAACAGACAGGACCAAAAAGGATAAGGGAAGGACAGACAGAAGGACACATAAGGATAAGAAAAAAGTTACAAGTCAGGAGTCGAAAGCAGCGTCAAACAGGTAGGCCTTTAGCCCGGATTTGAAGGCGGCCAGGGATGGAGCTAGACGTAATGGCTCAGGAAGCCTATTCCAGGCATAAGGTGCGGCGAGATAGAAGGAGCGGAGTCTGGAGTTAGCGATGGAGGAGAAGGGCGCAACTAGGAGAGATTTGCCTAGCGAATGGAGTTCTAGGGAAGGAGTGTAGGGAGAGATGATGGTGGAGAGGTAGTGAGGGGCTGCAGAGTGAATGCACTTATAGGTCAATAAGAGGAGCTTGAATTGTATACGGAAATGGACAGGGAGCCAATGAAGTGATTTCAGGAGAGGGCTGATATGGGCATAACGACTTTGGCGAAATATTAGTCGTGCGGCAGAGTTTTGAACAGATTGAAGAGGAGAGAGATGGCTGAGTAGAAGACCTGAGAGAAGCAAGTTGCAGTAGTCTAAGTCTCAACATCATGTTCACTACAAAAACCAAATTGATTGATATCCAAAACTTGGTTATCATTCAAAACATCAACTAATTGGTCATGGACAGCCTTCTATAACCTTGGCCAAAAAGGGTAGGTTAGAAATAGTTCTATAGCTACTAACTAAAGGCGGTTAGATTGGCAGAGTTTGGAAAAGGTTTGGACGGCTTCCTGAGGGAAAAGTCCATAGACCGTTATTAAATGGACTTGGGGAAAATCCACTATTTCTGGGATAAGCAGTATAAAATGTTTTGTACTTTTTGGGGATCTTGCCAGGTATTTGTGACCTGGATTGGCCACTGTTGGAAACCGGATGCTGGGCTTGATGGACCTTTGGTCTTTCCCAGTATGGCAACACTTATGTCAATTCTTATGTCTTATGTCAAGAGAGGGGTCTTTTAGTAAAGATCAAACAGAGGCTCTCTTCAAAGAGATTGGCATAACCCCTTCAGCAAGAGATTTATTAACAAGATAATGAATTACATGAGATGCGATTTTTAATTAACAATACAAAGATGACAAACATTTAAGCTACAAAAACAGGGTTTTTTTTACATTTTTAATATTAGATCTAATTTGCTCTTTACTTAAGGTATTAAATTGAATACTCAAAGGCCTCAATAGCATTTACTTTCAAGCAATGTGTGGCCATATATTTCACACAAGTTAACACCCACGTTCAATCCCACTCTATATTGCTTGGTGGTTGGGCCCACTGTAGCTTTCTGCAATTGGCCCCTGAGTTAATAGTCACAGTGTCCATTTTCACTACAGTCTAGAAACACTAATATCACAAGGAGCAGTAGTATTTACTCCCAATCCTCACCTCAGCGACCAGTCACGTTTCCAGAACATCCCTATTGAATATGCATACTATGGGACCCTTTTACTAAGGCGTGCCAGAAAAATGGCCTGCGCTGGTGTAGGTGTGTGTATTGGACGTGTGCAGGTCCATTTTTCAGCGTGCCTGCAAAAATGGTCTTTTTTTTTATCAAAAATGAACGTGTGGCAAAATAAAAATTGGTGCGCGTCTATTTTGGGCCTGAGACCTTACCGCCACCCATTGACTTAGCGGTAAGGTTTCACACAGTTTTCACCTGAATCAGCACTTGGGATTGATATATCTTTCAGTGTGCCATACAGCAGTATCTCTTTGGGATCACACTAATATTAGGAGACTCCTGATGCAGACCAGATAGGTCAAAACATGGCCGTGTCGAATCTGGTCATTGAATAATAACCTTTAAGATCCTTTGGAGCATCATCTGTGATTTTTTTTGAGTCACTTTCACTGTTTTCTGAATATCTTCAAGTCTGTGAGGGCTTTGTTTCTTCTGTATACTTATTATTATTATTTGTATCCCACATTTTCCCACCTATTTGCAGACTCAATGTGGCTTGCGTAGTACCGTAATGGCGTTCGCCAGATCCGGTATGAACAAATACAAGGTGTTATTAGAATAGGGTTATGAATAGTAGGTATTTAGGGGATTTAAGGGGGAAGCAGGAAGTTGGGATAAGTCGATAACGATCTTTGGTTTTGTTGTGTTGCGGGTAGTCAGTCTTTTATGTTGGGTCCGTGGGGTAAGCCTTCCTGAATAGGTTTGTTTTTAGTTCTTTCCGGAAATGTAGGTGGTCGAACGTTGTTTTTACTATTTTTGGCAATGCATTCCATAGTTGTGCGCTTAAGTAAGAGAAACTGGATGCATACGTTGATTTGTCCTTGAGACCTTTACTGCTTGGGTAGTGAAGATTTAAGTATGTTCGTGCTGATACTTAGAGATATACATGTAGGATATGACCCTATATGTCGTTCTGTAAATACACACATATCTTACATCTGTGCATTGTACATGTAGGTGGAGTCTGAGTGGAATGTGGGCAGGGATACATCTGCATACATAACTTGTAGAATAGAAACAGAGAAACATGACGGCAGATAAAGGCCAAATGGCCCATCCAGTCTGCCCATCCTCTGTAACCCCGAATGCTTTAAGTTATGCAATATCACTGGTACAAAGACATACACATGCCAACTCTATGTCTGGCTTAATTGCTCGCACCTAAGGGCAATTACACTGCAATTCTATAAAGGAAAGTTGGCACTTATTTTCCATTATGAAATAGGGGGCAATTCTATAAAGTGGCCTCTAGAGGGAGGCATCTCTTATGCGTGTTGAAGGCACCATGAAACTCACAGTTAGGCACCATTGTGATACAGGGTTTGAGATCACTAGCATTAGTTTCCATTATCGGCGAAAATCGATGCTGGCCATCTCAAACTCGGCCATCTCTGACATTTGGCCGGCCCCAACCGTATTATCAAAACGTATTATCTATAAGCTGGCGCCTGAGTGCCATAGAACCTAACTGCAAGAGGGGTGTATAGGGTGGAGCATGGGTGGGCCATGGGCGTGTCTCCTAGTTAGAATATTATTAAACTATACGCATCACTTGGTGAACCTAGGTATGCCAACTTATGTCTGCCATTGACATAGTGTAAGATAAAGCACCTTAAGTTAGGTGCTGTTTATGCACTTAGTCGCTATTCTATAAAGGACGTGGATCCTTTATAGAATAGCGCTCAGCGCTTAAATTGTTTGGTGCCAATTTCTTGGTGCCAGTTATAGAATCTACTCCTTTAAGTGCTTAAGGGTCTCTCTTACTAAGTTGGGGCCGGCCAGATGTCAGAGATGGCCGAGTTTGAGATGGCCAGCATCAGTTTTCGCCGATAATGGAAACTAATGCCAGTGATCTCAAACCCGGCCAAATCCAAGGCATTTGGTCGTGGGAGGAGCCAGCATTTGTAGTGCACTGGTCCCCCTGACGTGCCAGGACAGCAGCTGGGCACCCTAGGGGGCACTGCAGTGGACTTCAAAAATAGCTCCCAGGTGCTTAGCTCCCTTACCTTGGGTGCTGACCCCCCCCAGCCCCCCCAAACCCACTCCCCACAACTGTATACCACTACCATAGCCATTAGGGATGAAGGGGGGCACCTATATGGCCAGCGATCTCCTTTGAAAATAAGCTGGATAGGCGCTTATGCGTGCCCAATGCGCGCCAATTCGGAACTACTGCCCAGTTACCGCGTGGCCTGGGCGGTAATTTCATTTTTTATGTATGCCCAGTATGTGCCACAGAAAAATTCCGGCATGCGGCATTATCCAGAAGGTAATCTGCATTATACATATGCTGGCGATTACTGCCCGGCTAACGTGTGAGACCTTACTGCTAAGTCTCAGGCCCAAAATGGATGCACACCAATTTTCATTTTGCCACATGTCCATTTTCAGCCCCCCCCCCCCCCAAAAAAAGGCCTTTTTTGCAGGTGTGCTGAAAAATGGGCCTGCGCGCGTCCAATATACGTGTCTACAATAGCGCAGGCCATTTTTGGGTGCACCTTAGTAAAAGGATCCCTAAATATAGATGGCCCTTTATAGAACTCCCCGCCACATGACAACAATTACTTTGTGGGTGAGATATCACGAAATGGTTGCATTCTGTTACCATTTTCTGTCTTTTCAACACACCTACAAATGACCCAGGGCCCCAGCGCCTCAAAGGCCCCCATTGCCGAGGGTGCGTGATGTCAATGAAGCAGAGCTTCAGGAAACTTGGCACTGGTTAAACCCACTTTTTTGACCCCTTTTACAAAGGCTTGCTGAAAAATTGGCCTGCAGTAGCGTAGACGCACGTCTTGGGCGCGCTCAGAATCATTTTTCAGCGCACCTGTAAAAAATGCCTTTTAAAATTTTTTAACGAAAGTGGACGTGTGGCAAAGTGAAAATTGCTGTGTGTCTATTTTGGGTCTGAGCCCTTACCGCCAGCCATGGACCTAGCAGTAAAATCTCACGCGGTAACTGGGCGGTAATGACCTATGCGCGTCAAATGCCACTTAGCGCACGCCCAACCTGCACGTCTGAAAATAAAATTTCTTTTTCGGGCACGCATATCGCAGGCACGCCAAAAATGAAATTACCGCAAGAGCCAAGTAGTAGCCGGTGGTTACTCCAGTTTGGCGCACATTGGGTGAGTGTAGACGCTTACTCGCCTTAATAAAAGTGCCCCTCTGTTTCTTCCCAGGACACTTACATGTCTGGACCCTTCTACGCATTTTATGCTATTTTCTCCTCTTCCCCTTTTCTCCATCTCATTAATATGCTGTTCCCGTACCAACATACAGTCCTCCAACTTTTCTCTGACGTTCCTTCTCTCATTTCCTTCAAAGTGTATTAGGCAGAGAATCACTCTCGCTGCCAACCCTTTTCACAACTGATTGGGCTTTTCAAGCACCCTTAACCTGATAATCCAAAGTTGTTCAAACTGCCTGGTAAGCTGATAAAGAGAAAGACGGAGGACTGGGGCTTTGCTAAAAAGTGAAAACTCATGCATTAGGTTAGGAGCAGCCTAATGGTCAGTGCAGTGACCTGAGACCCTGTGGGCCTGAGTTCAATTCCCAGTGTAGCTCCTTCTGACTCTGGTAAGTTACTTAACCCTCCATTGTCCCAGGTATAAAATAAGCACCTGCTTGTAGTGAAATATTTGGCTGATGTAGATATCATTTTGTGATTTTAAAGTTTCTATTATATCTCCTCTTTCCCTCCTCTTTTATCAAACATATATAAAAATCATTTTGCCGCACTTTCCTAGATTCCTCCTAAGTCTATTTCCTCTTAACTTCATCGTATGTCCCCTCATTCCAGAGTTTTCCTTCATTTGAAAAAGGCTCTCTTCCTGTACATTAATGCCCCTGAAGATATATAAATGTTTCCAGCATTTCTCCTCTCTCTTTCTTTTATCAACTATATCTATATTTAAATCTCTCTTTCTTTCTTTCTCTCTCTCTCTATGTTGCATTCTCGAGGGCCTTGGCATTCTGTCAGGTCCTCGAGGCAGGACTGGAGTTCGTGAGCCCTTGGGCCCCTGCCGAGGAGCAGCAGCGGCAGGCAAGACCACCTTGGGACTGGAAACACAGAAGAGCAGTACTGGAACTCTGGACTGGAGTAGTACAAGGCAGGCAACTAGAACAGATGAGACAGGAACAGCTTCACCTGCACCTAGCCACCGTTCCTCCGGAGTTGAGCTCCGAAGTGCAGGCGGCCGGCAGGACTTGCAGGATAAGGCAGGAACTGAAGATCCAGAGGACCCATCCTGGGTCTGGGATACACGAGGGCAACAGGGCACGGAACTAAACTCAGACAGTGTGCTGCTGCACAGCCACTAGCAAGACCCAGGAGACAGACCAAGGAACACAACGTGTACAGAAGCTAGCAGGAGCAAGGACTAGGGCAGCAACACACAGGCAGAACGGGGATCCGGGAATACCCACAGGGTACACCCTCTAGCTAGGTGGAGACAGGATACAGGAATAATCACCCAGGAAAACACACTAGCCAGACAGATACAGGATTCAGGATATACCCTCAGGATATACAAGCAGGGTAGGCACACAGGCTAGGCAAGGCAGGGTTCAGGGTAAAGAGAGCAAACCAGGAATAACAGGCCTCGGGTCTTGGGCAGGCAGCACAGCAAACAGAGTAACCAGGAAGAACAGGCCAAGGGTCTGAAGCCACAGCCGTTCCACACACTGACTGGAGAACCCACAAAGGCTGAGGCTTCGCATACAGACAGAGAACAAACCCGGACAAAGGCTTCACCCCAACCCAGGGTAAGCCAGGAACAGAGGCTTCACCCCAACACAGGGTAAGCCTGGAGCAGAGGCTTCACCCCAAACACAGGGTAAGCCAGGAACAGAGGCTTCACCCCAAACACAGGGTAAGCAAGGAAGGACCCGCAGTCCACAGACAGACAGTGGCAGGGAAGACCCCCCCCCCCCCCCCCATGGAAGGACAACAGAGACACAGAAAGAAACTGGGCTGGAACCCAGAGAGAGGCTAAGCAGTAGTGCAGCAGACACTTACTAACCTGACCTAGCCTAAGAGCATAACACTTCTGCAAAAGCCCTGACTGCAAGCACAGCACCTCCTTATGAAGGCTCTCACTGATGAGTCTCCAGCAGCAGGATAGAAGCAGGAAGTACACTGACCCCAAAGAGAAGCTTGACACACACATAGGAAGTGAGCCCACAGGAAAGACAAGCAGGAGCCATCTTGGAAGCTGGCACAGAGCCAGTGGCAGCCATCTTAGATGCTGGCTCCCTAGAGAGACATAGCCTACACAGGTGAGGTCTAGTGAAGCAATCAGGTTCATGCTGGAAGCAGCCAGCACACCAGGACAGAGACAAGACTAACACAAACACAGACAGAAGCCAGCAGAGCTGCTGACCCCCAGAAAGAAGGTAAGGCTGAGGGTGGTCACGGCCACAGACGTGACACTCATATATATATATATATATATACATAGTAACATAGTAAATGATGGCAGATAAAGACCTGTATGGTCCATTCAGTCTGCCCAACAAGATAAACTCATTTTACATGGTATGTGATACTTTATATGTCTACCCGAGTTTGATTTGTCCCTGCCTTTGTCAGGGCACAGACCATAGAAGTCTGCCCAGCACTGTTCTTGTACTAAGTTCTGAAGATAACATTGAAGCCCCTTAAAATTTATACTCCAGCCCATCCCTATCTATTCAGTCAAAATCAGGGCGTGGACCGTAGAAGTCTGCCCAGCTCCCGTTTTGTTTCCAATTACCAGCGTTGCCACCCAATCTCCGCTAAGATTCCAAGAAATCATTCCTTCTAAACAGGATTCCTTTGTGTTTATCCCACGCATGTTTGAATTCAATTACCGTTTTCATCTCTACCACCTCCCGTGGGACGGCATTTCACATATCTACCACCCTCTCCATGAAAAAATACTTCCTGACATTAGTCTTGAGTCTGCCCCCCTTCAACCTCAATTCATGTCCTCTAGTTCTACCACCTTCCCATCTCCAGAAAAGGTTCGTTTGCTGATGAATACCTTTCAAATATTTGAACATCTGTATCACATTATTCCTGTTTCTCCTTTCCTCCAAGGTATACATGTTCAGGTCAGAAAGTCTTTGCTCGTACGGTTTGCAATGCAAGTCCCATACCATTTTCGTAGTTTTTCTTTGCACCGCTTCCAGTCTTTTTACATCTTTAGCAAGATACGGCCTCCAAAACTGAACACAGTACTCCAAGTGGGGCCTCACCAACGACTTGTAGAGGGGCATCAACACCTCTAGAGAATTAAATAATTTCTATACGGCTTTTTGATCAAAGTAGGATTTCACTTTATGAATCTGTTTTAGTTTTTAAAAAACCCAAAGAATTTATGTTGTCATTAATACATGCAACTTGCTTCGCACTAGTCTCCCACTTAGCCATTTCTCTCCTCTTCAATCTGTTCAAAATTCTACTACACGACTTATATTCTGCCAGTGTCGCAGTGCTCATATTAGCCCTCTCCTCAAGTCACTTCATTGGCTCCTATCCATTTCTGCATACAGTCCAAACTCCTCTTATTGACCTATAAGTGCATTCACTCTGCAGCTCCTCAGTACCTCTCCACTCTCATCTCTCCCTACATTCATCTCCGGGAACTCCGTTCACTGGGTAAATCTCTCTTATCTGCACCCTTCTCCTCCACCTCTAACTCCAGACTCCGTTCCTTTTATCTTCTGCACCATATGCCTGGAATAGACTTCCTGAGCCAGTATGTCAAGCTCCATCTCTGGCCGTCTTCAAATCTAGGCTAAAGGCCCAACTTTTTCATGCTGCTTTTAACTCCTAATTCCTATTCACTTGTTCAGAACCCTTATTTTATCATCCTCACTTTAATATTCCCTTAACTCTTATTTGTCCTGTTTGTCTGTCCTAATTAGATTGTAAGCTCTGTCGAGCAGGGACTGTCTCTTCATATCCAGTGTACAGCTCTGCGTACGTCTAGTACCGCTTTAGAAATGATAAGTAGTAGTAGTAGTCTTTGGGATTCTGGAATCTTGCTACTCTTTGGGATTCTGTATAGAATCTTATGACTCTTTGGGATTCCGGAATCTTACTACTCTTTGTCCTTGTCCCTTATTTGTCTTATTTGTCTGTCTTGATTAGATTGTAAGCTCCGTCGAGCAGGGACTGTCTCTTCATGTCCAAGTGTACAGTGCTGCGTACATCTTGTAGCACTATAGAAATGATAAGTAGTAGTAGTAGTAGCAGTAGTTATATATTTTTAATTTTTTTTACCTCTTTGAATACATATCACTTATTTTTCTTTTTTATTTATTTATTTATTTATTGTTACAAACCAAATGCAAATAAAAAAAATGTCATAAGCAAATAAAACCATAAAGTAGAAGACACACTCAAAAGAGTCCTAACAATGCCAAGAACATACAATAAAAATACACAAATTTGAAGCAGCAGGACAAAGAAAACAAAGGAAAAGAAAAAGAAAAATACACAAATAGCTCCCAGGTGCATAGCTCCCTTACCTTGGGTGCTGAGCCCCCCCAAATGCCCCCCAAGGGGGCCGGTGCTGTCCATCAGAATCTCTTACTCTACAAGGCATGTGTAGTGGGGATGAAGTGCATTTTGGTGAATTGGACACAATTAGAGGCACCGTCGTTTTGGCAATGGCGCAACAGGTGGCCTCGCGCTGCTCTTGTTGGAATTGAGAGACTTTCTATCTAGTACTAGCCGTTGAGCCCGTAAAAACGGGCTAGTATAGGAAAGGGGAGGGGGTTGAAAGCCCCTTCCCGTCGCCGCTGCAAGGCCCCCCCGCCGCCGAGCTCGCCCCCCCCCCCGAGTTGCCGCCACCCCTCCATCTGGCCCAGGCCCTCGCTCAGCTATTGAAATAGCGAGGGAACGCAGCACACAGCTCTGCTGAGCTGCCGTCGGCCTTCCTTCTTCTTCTCTGCCTGTGTCCCGCCCTCGTGTGATGTAATGTCATCGAGGGCGGGACACAGGCAGAGAAGAAGAAGGAAGGACGGCAGCTCAGCAGAGCTGTGTGCTGCGTTCCCTCGCTGTTTCAATAGCGGAGCGAGGGCCCGGCCGGGTGGAGGGTGGGGGGAGCGTTAGCGACGGTGGTTTCGGCCCTCGCAAATGCGCAGTAGAGACCTTCTCTGTTCCGCCCCCATCATAACGTATTGACGCAGGGGCGGGGCAGAGAGGGTCTCTACTGTGCATTTGCGAGTGCGTACGACACTCGCCATTTATATGTTTGATGGGAGCCTTATATTAATACTCTAGCCCCTAAAGCTCACAGCTCCATTATCAACAAGCTGAGCTTGGAGCCCGGGAAGCTAGCTATGGGTCCTGTCTGAAAGCTATTACTTTTCAATTCAATTATTGGTGTGCTGGAGACCACCCGGAATGGATAATAAGGGGGGGGGAGGGGGGAAAGGGGTAACTAATTAGGGAGGTGGGAGTTTTAGGGAGGTAGGGATTTGGGTAGGATCTCTCTAGGTTGGGGATGGGGGTGAATATGACAATAGTGCTTGGCTATAACTAGATCCTAATCTTTGTAGGTATGAAAAGGTATTAATGGAGAAATGTGATGTCTGATGATATGCTTTGTGGTACTGTTCTGGTTATGTTGTTGTGACGTTCTGAAGCTGATTTTTGTTATGATAATCTGTATGAGTGACGTGTCATCAATAAAAAATGTTATAAAGTAATGCCCCCAAACCCACTCCCCACAACTCTACGCCATTACCATAGCCCTTATGGGTGAAGGGGGGAACCTACATGTGGGTACAGTGGGTTTTGGGGGGGGGGGGGGGTTGGAGGGCTCAACACAATGAATATGAATGAGATAGATTTACATACCAAGGAGGTAGTGTCTGCAAATCAATCTTATGCATATTCTGTGTGGATATCCTGAAAACCTGACTGGCTGGAGTTCCCCCAGGACAGTTTTGGGAATCACTAGAATAAACAAACAGTAAACCCAGATAATTTTTTTTTTCATTTGTACACCATGCTTTCCCACTCATGGCAGGCTCAATGCGGCTTACAGGGGGCAATGGAGGGTTAAGTGATTTGCCCAGAGTCACAAGGAGCTGCCTGTGCCTAAGGTGGGAATCGAACTCAGTTCCTCAGGACCAAAGTCCACCACCCTAACCACTAGGCCACTCCTCCACTGTTGCTACTATTTGATATTCTACATGGAATGTTGCTATTCCACTAGAGAAGTCGGCCCTTGCAGATCACCAATGTGGCCGCGCAGGTTTCTGCTTCTGTGAGTCTGACGTCCTGCACGTATGTGCAGGACGTCAGACTCACAGAAACAGAAGCCTGCGCAGCCTTCTACATGGAATGTTGCTAGTGGAATAGCAACATTCCATGCAGAATGTCCAATAGTAGCAACATTCCATGTAGAATCTCCAATAGTATCTATTTTATTTTTGTTACATTTGTACCCTGCGCTTTCCCACTCATGGCAGGCTCAATGCGGCTTACATGGGGCAATGGAGAGTTAAGTGACTTGCCCAGAGTCACAAGGAGCTAAACCCCAGATAAATTCTTCACTTAACTTCATAATGAATATACCTGGTAAAGTAATTACAACAAAGCATGTCCCCTCCCATTCCAAAACTTTCTCTTGTGCTCCCCAAATTATTTATGTGAAAGCAGATTTCATGCTTTCCCCATAATTATTCTTCCCCTGTAGACAACAGACTGCCACACTGGCTAGGTTAATGATTTTCCAGGTGTCACTTCTGCCTGGTAGCCTGCCTGAAAGAGTCATCAGTGTGGAACTAATGAGTATCCCGGTGTGACCCTGCACCATTGGGAAGGGAGGGGAAACACTTTTAAGGCTGATGCCTCTGCACAGAGTATCTTTAAACACACTTAATAGAGTCTAGAATAGAAAATTAATCACCCATAATGATTAGGGCTTGTGAGAATATTTGATTTAATTCCATTTATAAATATTTTCCACTGAGTGATAAATGAAGCCAGGCAAGACTGGTAAGCAGACACTGAATTTTATATGAGATTTAGAAGTGTCTACGGCAGAAAATGAAGGAGTAAAGCTATCTTTTTACCAGCTGCTGCTAAGCTCCCTTTTCAAATGTTTGGGAGGCCAGATCAGTTGCTCTGTGCTCTCTGCAGCCTGTCAGACCATTAATAATGTAAAATTACTAGAGACAGGGAAACAAATTGGTCATTAAATGGCATTTACTTTCCCAAGCCTGCTATTAAACTGTTCCAAATGCTCGGCCTTGGCAACATATTATTTACAATTCCCTGTCCTCTGAAATATTATTTCTAATTTTTAATTCTCAAGGTTAACATGCATCTAGTTACCTCCCAGTTAGAAACAACCCTCAAGGCTTGCTAATCACCCACACTTAACTTGGTTTGTGTCTGCACTTTACTTTGTAAACCTTCCTGGTCCAAGGTGTTAATGCTAGCTAATGATCCCAAACAAGCAAGGTCATTGGGCCCCCTGGTTAGTCCAAATGCCTTTGTGTATAAGGAGTCTGACATTTTGCCAGTAGAAAATTCACATCATCATTAGGGTCTGCATTTCTGATTCTAGTTCCAATGCACTTCACGGCCTTTTTGTTGAAGTGCAGTAAAATCTGGGCAAAGCGGCCCCTAACGCGAGACTTTTCCACACGCTAAACCCAGAATTTATGTGGCCTTTTTAAAAGCATTTTCAATCTTATTATTTTTTGCAGGTCATGTGCTAATGTTGGTACAACAAGCAGGAAAAACAAACCTCTACGGGAAAGCAGGTGCACCTACTACTACTACTACTACTATTTAGCATTTCTATAGCGCTACAAGGCGTACGCAGCGCTGCACAAACATAGAAGAAAGACAGTCCCTGCTCAAAGAGCTTACAATCTAATAGACAAAAAATAAATAAAGTAAGCAAATCAAATCAATTAATGTGTACAGGAAGGAGGAGAGGAGGGTAGGTGGAGGCGAGTGGTTACAAGTGGTTACGAGTCAAAAGCAATGTTAAAGAGGTGGGCTTTCAGTCTAGATTTAAAGGTGGCCAAGGATGGGGCAAGACGTAGGGGCTCAGGAAGTTTATTCCAGGCGTAGGGTGCAGCAAGACAGAAGGCTCGAAGTCTGGAGTTGGCAGTAGTGGAGAAGGGAACAGATAAGAAGCATTTATCCATGGAGCGGAGTGCACGGGAAGGGGTGTAGGGAAGGACGAGTGTGGAGAGATACTGGGGAGCAGCAGAGTGAGTACATTTATAGGTTAGTAGAAGAAGTTTGAACAGGATGCGAAAACGGATAGGGAGCCAGTGAAGGGTCTTGAGGAGAGGGGTAGTATGAGTAAAGCGACCCTGGCGGAAGACGAGACGGGCAGCAGAGTTTTGAACCGATTGGAGAGGGGAGAGGTGACTAAGTGGGAGAGAACAACCAGGAACAAATAGAGGCTGATCAAAAGACGAACCACAACAGGAGATGTTGCTTGTAAACACTTTACTCAAAGCACCAGTAGGAGGACTCAACACTGGGGGAAACCGCCTGCCTCAAGGGTCAGAACAAATCACTAATAACAAAAAATTACAAAAACAGGCTTACAAAGACATACTTCACATTTGTAATTATACATGTAAAACTTCAGAAGTAAAAATCAACAAGATCAATAAAGACTAAAAGATAAAGAGTAAAAAAAAATAGAAGCAGAAAATATAAACCACTGGACTATATAAACAGATTAAAACGCACATATACTTCTAAAAAATCATATTCATTCCGAAGAAACAATTAAAAGTCAACTATAAGGTCAAAGAAAATATATCATCTTACCAGGGATATAGGGATAAGAAAAGTGGAACAAAAAGACAACAAGCCTACCCTTCTAGACAAGAGTGACAAAAGAACGCTGGTGCAAGAATTTGTGACCACACGTAAAGTATATTCATATGTCAAGAAACACACTCTCCGCATTATTTTCGAAAGAGAAAGACGCCCATATTTCGACCCAAATCGGGAGATGGGCGTCTTTCTCCCATGGGCGCCCAAATCGGTATAATCGAAAGCCGATTTTGGGCGTCTTCAACTGCAATCTGTCGCGGAAACGGCCATGGGTGTGTCGGCGGCATGGTGAAGGCGGGACTGGGGCGTGTTTATCGGCTGAGGAGAGATGGGCGTCCTCGGCCGATAATCGAAAAAAAAGGTGTTTTTAGCGCGAATTTGGGTCACTTTTTTTTAACCCTTTTTTTCACGAACAAGTCCCAAAACAGTGTCCTACATGACCAGATGACCACCGGAGGGAATCGGGGATGACCACCCCTGTCTTCCCCAGTGGTCACTTACCCCCTCCCACCCAAAAAAAAACAACTTTAAAAACTTTTTTTTCCAGCCTGTATGCCAACCTCAAATGTCATACCCAGCTCCATCACAGCAGTATGCAGGTCCCTGGAGCAGTTGTTAGTGGGTGAAGTGGACTTTAGGCAGGTGGACGCAGGCCCATTCCCCCCCCCCCCCTACCTGTCACACTTGTGGTGGTAAATGGGAGTGCTTCAAACCACCCCCAAAACCCACTTTACCCACATCTAGGTGCCCCCTTTCAGCCATAAGTGCTATGGTAATGGTGTAGAGTTGTGGGGAGTGGGTTTTGGGGGGGATTTGGGGGGCTCAGCACCCAAAGGAAGAGAGCTGTGGACTTCAGAGGTAGTTTGCTTTGCTTTTTTAATTGTTACAAGTGCCCCCTAGGGTGCCTGGTTGGTGTCCTGGGATGTCAGGGGGACCAGTGCACTACGAATCCTGGCCCCTCCCATGACCCAATGCCTTGGATTTGGTCGTTTTTGGAGCTGGGCGCCTTTGGTTTCCATTATCGCTGACAAACGATACCGCCCAGCTCAAATCCGCACAAATCCGATGCATTTGTTGAGAAGATTACACACTGTGCAAAATACAGCGGCTCATTTGGTATTTGGGCTTTCTAAATGTGAGTGCATATTGCCTTACCATGGGGCCCTTTTACAAAGGTGTGCTAGGCTCTACGCGCGTTCAAAGCATGCCCAAATGAGACTACCACCAGGCTAACACGCCCCCCCCCCCCCCCCCCCGGCAGTAATGTTGGTTTTGGCGCATGCCCATAACGCCTGGGCAATTTATTTATTTATTTCCTCCCATTTGAGCCATTTCCTGCAGTAATCCGCAGTTGGAGCACGCCGACCTGTCACTGCGCATGTAGGATATGAACTCTTACCACTGGATCACTGGGTGGTGTTAAGAGCTCAGGCCGGTTTTAGACGCACACGTTTCATTTTTACTGCATGCCCTTTTCCTGTCCCATTAAAAAAAGCCCTTTTACGCAGACGCAGTAAAAACTGGCCCGGTGCACACCCAAAAGACGTGCCTACCAGAGGCGTAGCTACATGGGGCCATGGGTCCCCATAGATTTGGCCCTGGACCCCCCTGCCGGTGACCCTCTTGACCCCCCCTCCCGCCGCCAACCCGCCATGCAGGATGTCAGACTCAGAAACAGAACGAAGGAAGAAGAGGACCTCGGCTGGTGGGGGTTGGGGTCCCCCGCCAGCAAAGGTAGGCGATGGCGGGGGCGGGTTGGCGGCGGGAGGGGGGAGTCAAGAGGGTCGTCGGCAGGGGGGGGTCAAAGTTGTTGGCGGTGGTGGCGGCGGTGGCGGGGGGGGGGGATAAAATGTGCCCCCTCACCTCGGGCTCTGGACCCCCCCCGCCCGCCGAAGTCTGGCTACGCCCCTGGTGCCTACACTACCCGCAGGCCAGTTTTTACCGCTGCTTAGTAAAAAGACCCCTATGTCAGGTCACATTGGTTGCTGGTCGAGACCAGAATTATCTCTAAACAGGTTTGGTTTTATATTTAAACTAGTAAAAAAAGGCCCGTTTCCGAAACCAATGAAACGGGCGCTAGCATGTGGCTTTTTTTGTGTGTGTGTGAATGTGTCACAGAGTTATTTTGTGTGTGTGTGTGAGGGTGTGAGGGTGCGGTGTGTGTGCAGGTTGTTGATGTGTGTCTTTTTTTGTTTTGTTTTGTTTTTTGCTTGGGGGTTGGGGGGTGTGCTGTGCTGTCCTTGGTCGCTGTTTGCTGCTGGCTGGGTCGCGGGTAATCCTTCCAGCTGGGCCGCAGCTTGTCCTGTTCGCCCATGTCCCAGATGGTGACGGGCACGTTGTTTTCCGGCTCCTCTGACTCCATGTCAAGCGATCCCAAATATAGTCTGTGCTATAGGCCCTCTGGCACTCTTCAGTACTGGCATTAGGCATTTAAAAATTTCTCCCCCCCCCCTCCCCCGGTCTATTTTTGCACATACCCACAGCAAGAATATTCTTCTCTTGTTCCAGCGGTGGTTCTGTGTTCTCCATGCTGCACAGATAATGAGCCATTCTGCTGGGGAATGCTCCTCCCTTATTGTCACGTAGTTTCCTCTGATTGGTCCGTCTTACATTGCCTAGTGTTGCCTGGGAACGGTGTTGTGATGGTCCTTTGTGTTTCAGAATGTTGAGGGTGTTTTTTCTGATTGGTCCGTCATGCGAGGGCGGGGCAGAGAGACATGGTCAGTGTTGTGACTTCACCACCATGAATCCATGAACCCTTCAGGGAGTGACTGAGTGACTTCAGAACGTTGTCTTCAGAACGTTGAGGGTGAGTTTTATTATAGTAGATTATTACAGGGTTTGGTTCCAGATTATTTTCTGGCTCTTTTTTTTTTTTATGTTAGTTCTAATGTTAGAAGGCTTGGTATTCTCATGATATTTGATTTTCCCTCAGTTAAGGGAAAAAAGTGTTTAAAGATCTTTGAAAAATTACTGGCTTTTCAAACAGCAAGGGTCTGGAAGAACTTTGTTACTTTTTTCTCAGTCTCTCAGCAGTACCTGACATTTTGAAAGAAGGTTAAAACTTGTTTATTTATTTTTTTTAATTGTTTTACAAGAAAATTAATATTTTAGGTTGTGTTTGCATTTACTTAGCAGAGTTTATATAATTCCCAGAGATTGTTCTGGCCTCTTGACATCTGTAGCCCACTTAGAAATGTGAGATTAAAGCAGGATGTAAGTTTGAAATGTAATGAAACACCTTGTTACACCCATGACCCCCTTCCATTTCTGCTCCCCCTTTGTCAGATAACCTGTACATTTTAGGCATGTAATTGCCAATTAAATCCAATGAGTGCCAATATTTACTCGTTAAAATCAATTCTTGGTGCTAATTAGATTGTTATTCAATTAAATTGCATGAATAAATTGGGCCCACGCTCAAATTTGTGCCACAATTTTGGGTGACGTATTTTTATGTATTTATTTGTTACATTTGTATCCCACATTTTCCCACCTATTTACAGGCAGTCTTGTGGGATTCTCTTCCATGGGAGGAATTTTTGCAGAGTCGAACGCTTCCATCTGCTAGTGATCTCCCAAGTGTAGGATTCAATATCTAGATTAATTCTGACTAATTGTTAATAATAAGAGGTGTGTTTCGCTAAGGAACATTTCAAGTGCTTGGTAGTTTCGATAATACGGTTTGAACTGGCCAAATGCCTTGGATGTAGCCGGGTTTGAGATGGCCGCTTTAGTTTTTCAGCGATAGTGGAAGCTAAAAGTGGCCAGATATTGGATTCTCACGAGAGGTGGAATATCCTCTACAAGGATAAGTAATATCTCATGGAAGTACCATCGTACCATTTCAACCGGAGATACAATCGGAGACCTGGGAACATTCAAAAATCTCAGGTTGTTCTCTCTCGATTGATTCTCCATACTCTCTAATTTCCAGGCACGGGAAAATTCAAAAATCTCAGGTTCTTCTTTCTCGTTTGATTCTCCATACTCTCCAACTTTTGAGCAATCAAAGATCTTTGTTTTAACAGTCAATTCATTTATCTGTTCAGCTTGTTTCTCCAATTGTTCCCTATGAGAAGTTAACAATACCCTGTGATCTTTCATCTTGGAAACTATGGTCCCAAAATCAGTTCTAAATTCTTTAAATGCCACTTTAAGATTGGAGTCCATGGCCCTAATAGCTTGCCACAGGGAGTCCAATATCTACAAGCAGAGCTCTATTACCTCCGGAGTTTGCAGTAATGATGCTCTTGCTGTCGAGCCTGTCTCTGAAGATTCCTGCTCGGCTGTCCCTCCACTAGCGTAACTCACTCTGACCTCATGGGAACGGGACGCCACACCAGTATCTGTCACCAAACCTCTTCCGGGTTGCAAGGGATTCGGACTTAGATCCTGGCTCAATGAAACCCGATCTGCGCTACGGTCTGCCGATGTACTCAGCAAGCCTCCCCAAGTGGGTTCTGCAATTTCAAACCGTCGCATCAGCGTTCCCTCCAGGGTAGCCTGTACCAGATGCTTTGGAGTTCCAGAGGTTGGAGGGTAAGTCTTCTGAGCACCTTTTCTCTTCCCCATATCAGCCGTAAGCTGTCTGAGGTTGGTAGCATCTAGGCATTAGGGAGAGCAGCACTTCAAGTGTCTACCACAGACGCCATCTTGTCTCAGGTGTACTTTTTTCTCGTGCATCTTTATGGAATATCGCTTAGCAAAATGGGCGTGCAAATCCTAATTGGAGCCAATTAATTACAATAATTAGTTGTTAATGCCCAATTATTGCTAGTTATCGGCTCATTACTCAATTAAATTGCACAATTTTGGGCACCATATATAGAACTGAGGGTTATGTAAATGTAAACAATTTATTTTCCATACTTACATTTACACCTAATTTTTGGGGTCCACACTTTTTTTTTTTTTTACTTTTATTTTTGAGAAAATTTTTACAACTTTTTCAAGGTTATACCCTTGATTCAGAAAGTGTTATTACATTTTAGAATTTTCTAGGAAAATAATATAATATAGGTACTTTATAACACTCAAGTCCACTATAATATGGATCCAAGATTTCAAAATTCAGGAAATTCAAAAGGGAAAATTTAGAACGGTTATTCAGCACCTAGGTAGGACAGAAAATATTAGAATTGTTTTTGTTACATTTGTACCCTGTGCTTTCCCACTCATGGCAGGCTCAATGTGGCTTATATATACAGGTACTTATTTGTACCTGGGGCAATGGAGGGTTAAGTGACTTGCCCAGAGTCACAAGGAGCTGCAGTGGGAATTGAACCCAGTTCCCCAGGACCAAAGTCCACCACTCTAACCACTAGGCCTTTCTAGATGGAATGTTGAGATTCTGTTGCTACTATTTGAGATTCTACATGGAATGTTAATGTTGCTATTCCACCAGCAGCAACATTCCATGTAGAATGTAGAAGCCTGCCCTTGCAGATCAGCAACCTGCGCAGGCTTCTACATGGAATGTAGATAGTGGAATAGCAACATTCCATGTAGAATCTCCAATAGTATCTATTTTATTTTTGTTACATTTGTACTCCGCGCTTTCCCACTCATGGCAGGCTCAATGCGGCTTACATGGGGCAATGGAGGGTTAAGTGACTTGCCCAGAGTCACAAGGAGCTGCCTTTGCCTGAAGTGGGAATTGAACTCAGTTCCCCAGGACCAGAGTCCACCACCCTAACTACTAGTCCACTTTAAACCCCTTCAGCTCCCTTTGAAGATATGAAAGACGATAAATGTGAAGGGTCCAAGAAGACGTATTTACATGAATTATAGCAAATGATACACTTACAAGGAAACCTTAAATAAAAAAAACACCTCCCAATTGGAGAACAGCAGGGTTTTAGTAACAAAAATTGTTTACGCCTTTTCTGGGTCTCTTTTGAGATATCAGGAAACATATTTATTCTCAGCCCCAGGAATAATTTATCCCTGTTCCTAAAGAATAGACGGAAAAGCCATTGCTTGTCAGGAATTAATGCTACAGTTGCTATCGAAGTTGCTGCTTGTACTTGTTCTGTTCCAGAAGTTTCCAAAAATGCTGTCAAATCTAGGAATTCTTTATTCCCTTGAGGCAAAGGGTCCACACATTTTATAGGTAACTGAACCCTTACACTTATTTTTTTTAAGGTATGCATCTGAGTGCTAGCCCCGCCCTAACTTTACCCTGGAGGACATCTCTTCTGCATAGGCAGGCCCTATGCCCCACGTAAGCGTGCTCATACAACCGGTGGGTAGGTTTTTTTTTTTTTTTGAGTTATTTCTGCAAACGAAGTTCTCTTTACCTGTGGAAACGTTATTGAAAATTACCCTCAAAATGAATTCAGTTCCGTATCAATTAAATGCACAGGCCTATTTGGAAATCTTTACAAATCCACACATTAATTATGCCTGCAATTATTTCATTTTACTGTTCATCTAACAAAGGCAGATGTCGACATACAGTTTGCATCGCGTGTGATAAATACCTAGAAACATTCCACCCACTTCTCCACTTCATTCCCTGGGCTACACATCAGGCATTTTTATTGTTTGCAAGCAGTGGAAATCTGTCAAAATATTGGTTACTAAACAAAGGCCTGAGAAATGCATTTTAAACAGGATAAATGGCTATGGAGAGAAAAATGGCTCATTGCTACAGGACAACTCTTGCTGCTCCCTTCAAATATGTCATAGGGACCTGGCAGGTGGCTGTTGGATGCTCCACAGCGTAGTGGTTTGGAAGCCGGTGTGGTCATGTTATATCACAGTCATTAGTTGACTTGTGCCTTGAAGCTCTGGGAGTCTGGCTGCCTGCCAGCGATCTGCTTTACATAAATATTCCTCCACACACTCAATCTACACTATTACTGTCATGACTGAGAACTTGCTGAGCATATCACACACTGCAATGTAATTTGTCTTCTTAATGCAAAGTTACTTGAAGGCAGTATGATTTTCATTTTTTTTTTAATGAATAAAGTAATGTGCTTGATGTGTTGGTCAGCTTAGATATTTGTAATTAAATTTAAAAACAGGGCGTAGGGTTTGTTTTGTCTTGAGGGCTGTAAGGTTCTGAATTTCCTAGGGTTTGTTTTTTTTCTCAATAAATATGGTCTCAATATTCAAAAGGTTTAATTGCACAGAACAGGCTCTTGCCTGGTTAAACCGTGCTGATAGGACGGGCGGGAACATTCAGCGGCATTTAACCAGGCAGAGCTGCCGGATATCTCCTCGGACCACCAAGCCACTGTCCGGGTGGTCCGGGGTGGAGCTGGGATTTATCTGGTTGGCGATGATATTCAATCTGCTAACTGGGTAAATAAGCAAAAAAAGTTAACCGGGCATTGGTCTGAATATTAGCTGGCATCCAGGTAACTTAAGCTAGCCTTGCTGACCCAGATATTCAATGCCAAACTCCATACATGGCCCAGGATTGAAAAATTCTGGGTTTGATTCAGCCCGTATTTGTCAGCAGCTTAAAACCCACCGACTGCCACGAGCTGAATATCAGCCCTTTAGTTTCTGTTCCAAAAATCCTGCTGAAAAGATCACCGAGATGGTATAGAAGAGGTTCCTGTGGATGGAAGTTCACAAGGTGCTCACAAAGGGATCCGTTTACTAAGCTGTGGTAAAAAGTGGCCTGTGCTAGTCAGGGCAGCCGAGAGACTAGGCCGGGCCCGGGGCAAGACTCCCCCCCCCCCCCACCGCCCTCCCCCCACCGCTGCTGCAGTCCCCGGTCTCACCTGCCTGCCCTCGGCTCCATCCGCCACTGGGCCCCCTGCATTAAAATCGGCAGCGCCTCAGCTGAGCTCCATTTGGAAAGGCAGATTGCCTCCCTTTGGGCCTTCCCTCACTGTGTCCCGCCCTCGTCTGATGTAACTTCCGGTTTCCATGAGGGCGGGACACAGGGAGGGCCCGAAGACTTGTTAGCTGTAAAGTCTCAATATCTTGAAGTATAACCTTGGCACACCAGAACACACCTGAAGTCTCTTTATTCTCTGAAGTTTCCTTTATTGCATAAACACAGGTAATTTACTCACAGTCAGATGTTCAGAAGTATTGCCCCAGGGCACAGAGACTCCGTAATTCTGAGAACTGTATCAGGGGTTGGAGGTTGAAATCTGAAGAGAGGCAGCTTTATTGCAGAGGTGAGAAAACAGTTGAACAGGTAGAAGTGGCTCAGAGCTGGGTGTCTGGAGAGTGCAATATCTCAATAGGAACATATATTCAAGGTAAAAAACCAAGTTTGTTCCAAGGAGTGAAGCAGGACAAGTGCTGTCTGAAGCAAGATGGAGAATGCCTCATGGCGAGGGAGAGGGAGAGGCTAAGAAGGACTCACACAGGCCCAGGGAGGAAGGGGTAAATAGACCAATGGGGACAGAGCCTGCCATTGGGTAGCCCTCGATTGGAGGGAAAGGTCGTACCTGGCTGACCTCTCAGGACAGAGATAGTAAGAATGACCAGGAAACGATAGCAGGTAGACAAAGGAGCCAAACTTGGCTAAGAAAGAGAGGAGGTCTAGGCAGCAGCACAAACCAATAGTAACAGTTCTTATACTAACAGGCAAGTGTGGCTGCATTGCCTGTGAACTACATTACACACAATGCATTGCTCACGTATCTTTGCAGTGGAAACTGCAGCAGTGAAGATCCTTAGAAGTGAGAATGACAGTAAAGGCATTAAACACATTTTAGGGTCACTATTATAAACTAGTACAAGGCTGTCGGAAGACAGAACAGGGACTGTCAATAGGAAAAGGCTACTGTATTTCTAATTCATTTGCAGTGGCTTCCTATGCAAGTTAGAATGATTTTTATTTATTGATTTTTAATAAGATTATTCATGGTTTTGTTCCTACCCACATGATTTCAACGATAGATCAAATGCTTCAGTGATATCGCTGTGATTGGCTAGTGCTTAAAAACGGAGGGTCTCCTCAAAAAGATCTTTGTCTTAAAAATATGGAACTCTCTACCTAGTCCCATCGGAATGGAAAACAGCTACCTCAAGTTCAGGAAAAGGCTAAAACCCTTTCTCTTCCCCAAGACTACTTCGTAATAATCCATCATGACTTCTACTTCCTAGTATCATCCATTAGCCTTTCCTTGAATGTTTTTAGTCTCTTGCCTTAATCCAATGGTCTCTAATGTTTCTCATACCTCACACTAACACTATCTGCTTTGGTTTCACCTAGATTGTAAACCACACTGAGGGGCCCTTTTACTAAGCCGTGTAGGCGCCTACGCTTACCCAACGCAGGCCAATTTTGAGTTACCGCCCAGCTACCACAAGGCCCGGGTGGTAATTTCATTTTTTTACGCGCATGCGCTACACGCGCCGGAAACCAGGTGGTAATTGTCATTCTACACGCATAGACGATTACCGCACGGTTACCGTGTGATACCTTACCGCTAAGTCACTGGCCAGCGGTAAGATCTCAGACCCGAAATGGATGCACGCCAATTTTGATTATGCCACACATCCATTTTTGGGAAAAAATTTAAAAAGGCCTTTTTTACAGGCGCACTGAAAAATGGACATCTATGTGCGCCCAAAACACGCGCCTGGACTAGCACTGCCCATTTTTTGGCGCACCTTAATAAATGGACCTCTGAACCCTGGAAAGGGAATATTAGCGGTATACAAGAATTGAATTGAATTGAATGGAACTGAATTGAAAATAATGTATGAGCAGATTTGAAATTATAGGGCCCTGTGCTAATTATTATTATTATTATTTATTGCATTTGTATCCCACATTTTCCCACCTATTTGCAGGCTCAATGTGGCTTACAGAACTTGGTTATGACATAATCATTCCATGATATCAGATACAGTTAGTAATGTACAAAGATTAATTAACATAGTAACATAGTAGATGACGGCAGAAAAAGACCTGCACGGTCCATCCAGTCTGCCCAACAAGATAACTCATATTTGCTACTGTTTGTGTATACCCTACTTTGATGTGTACCTGTGCTGTTCAGGGCACAGACCGTATAAGTCTGCCCAGCACTATCCCCACCTCCCAACCACCAGCCCCGCCTCCCAGCCACCGGCTCTGGCACAGACCGTACAAGTCTGCCCAGCACTATCCCCGCCTCCCAACCACCAGTCCCGCTTCCCACCACCGGCTCTGGCACAGACCGTATAAGTCTGCCCAGCACTATCCCCGCCTCCCAACCACCAGCCTCGCCTCCCGATCTTGACTAAGCTCCTGAGGAAGAGAGAAGGAAGGTGTTAGGCAGGATGGAAGGTGGACTATAATAACTGGGTGGATTGGTGAGATTTTTGTAAGGTGGTTTTGTAAGGCTATGGGTTCTCCTTGTAGGCTTTGTTGAAGAGATGTGTCTTCAAGGATTTGCGGAAGTTAGTTATTTCGTCAATCGCTAATGGATTACGTTGTCTGAAGATGTTAGAGCTTTATGAGAAAACGTGGGCTCTGGATGTTATCTGAAAACCTGGCCCTTTGAGAGATGACAGTATTATTGTTTGGAGTCTGTACTGTTTGCTTTTCTATGCTGTATGATATGATTTTCTATTACTCTTTGTTTGGCAATTGCATTGTTTTTTGATGTATGACTGCAATTTGCTTTGAACGTGTACATGGTTAAGCCAACAAGAGATGATTAAATTAAATAAAATTAATGGGCTAATCAGAGAGGTCTGTTCAGATTTTCACAGTACAGGACGTTTTTGCATGAGTACAGTACTTATAACCAAAAAAGCTATAACACAGCCCCTAAATATGAATCAGCTCATAGCACCAAACAGCATTCATATAAATACTCACTGCTTCTCATTTCTATGGCTCTGTTAAATATCCACTCCAGTTTGAATGCACGTTTTCTGGGCTAAAGAGGGCTCGTTTGTTGATTCAGAAACCCTGATTTGCAGTTTTGAAATGGAAAGTAGCTGCAAAGTTATTAGAAACATGCTTAGACGGCAAGAGAAGATTTGATTACATTGTGAAACCAGCAAAGGGTTGTTCATACCTTGAGATTTACATTGCTGGGTTCTTTCATCTGGTTTTCATTTCGAGAACCCATCTGCTCCACAGTAGATCAAGTCTTGTAAAGTATACCAGCATTAAGTAAGATGAACATAATTTCCTGGATTTCTTTTTGCCGAAACAATGTTTAAAGAAAACATTTCAATGGCATGCCAAGAGACCTTGCTAATATACCTGCTAAAAGAAATTATTTTGCTGCGTCTAGATGAAAAGCAGAACCTGGCAGTGACTGCCTAAATTGACAGCATTACTTATGTAAGCACTAGAATTTCCAAAGTGCGTGCTTACCTTGATTATGCAAAACTGTACATAAAGTCTCCATTAACCATTCATGGGAACAGTCCAGGCAGTGTCTGTTGTAAGTGAGGCATGTTCTCACGTCTCTTACAACTCTCACACTGTTCTCTGAGCATGGAAAACAGCAACAGCTAACGTGAAAAATAATCATTTTAATTACTACTACTACTGCTTATCATTTCTATAGCGCTACTAGACGTATGCAGCGCTGTACACTTGAACATGAAGAGACAGTCCCTGCTCGACAGAGCTTACAATCTAATTAGGACAGACAAACAGGACAAACAAGAGATAAGGGAATATTAAAGTGAGGATGATAAAATAAGGGTTCTGAACAAGTGAACAAGGGTTAGGGGTTAAAAGCAGCATCAAAAATGTGGGCTTTTAGCTTAGATTTGAAGACGGTCAGAGATGGAGCTTGACGTACCGGCTCAGGAAGTCTATTCCAGGCATATGGTGCAGCAAGATAAAAGGAACGGAGTCTGGAGTTAGCAGTGGAGGAGAAGGGTGCAGATAAGCGAGATTTACCCAGTGAACGGAGTTCCCGGGGAGGAATGTAGGGAGAGATGAGAGTGGAGAGGTACTGAGGAGCTGCAGAGCGAATGCACTTATAGGTCAACAAGAGGAGTTTGAACTGTATGCGGAAACGGATAGGAAGTCAGTGAAGTGACTTGAGGAGAGGGCTAATATCAGCGTAACAACCCTGGCGGAATATTAGTCATGCAGCAGAATTTTGAACAGATTGAAGAGGAGAGAGATGGCTAAGTGGGAGACCTGTGAGAAGCAAGTTGTAATAGTCTAAGCGAGAGGTGATAAGAGCGTGGATGAGGGTTCTGGTAGTGTGCTCAGAAAGGAAAGGGCAAATTTTGCTGATATTATAGAGAAAGAAACGACAGGTTTTAGCAGTCTGTTGAATATGTGCAGAGAAGGAGAGGGAGGAGTCAAAGATGACCCCAAGGTTACGAGCTGATGAGACAGGAAGGATGAGGACAATGTAAAAGCACCCTAAGCATATTAAAATAGATTACATAACAATAAATAACATGGTGGATGATGGCTGATAAAGGGCTGAACGCGCCATCCAGTCTGTCCAATAGTTGCATTCATTATCAGTTCACGATTAAGCCAACAATAAATATGGTATAAAATATCTACACTTGATCTTGACCGTTTTTTTTTCTATTTCCAGGACACAGACTATAGAAGTCTGCACTGTCCTTGTGTCTCAACTAGTCAAGATGCTGACAAAATCCACTTCAGCCTATCCTGAACTGTCCTGCCATATATGGGACACAGACCTGCCTTACGTTGTCCTTACATTCCAACTACTGAAATTGCCGTCAAAGCCCTCTCCGGCACATCTTAATCTGTCTTACCACACATGGGATAGAGACTGTGGCATTGGCCTTAGTTCTTCACAGACAGAGTTGCCATCTAAGCACCACTCAACACATTTATTTATTTTTGTTACATTTGTACCCCGCGCTTTCCCACTCATGGCAGGCTCAATGCGGCTTACATGGGGCAATGGAGGGTTAAGTGACTTGCCCAGAGACACACGGAGCTGCCTGTGCCTGAAGTAGGAATTGAACTCAGTTCCTCAGGACCAAAGTCCACCACCCTAACCACTAGGCCACTCCTCCACTGTTGCTAATATTTGAGATTCTACATGGAATGTTGCTATTCCACTAGCAACATTCCATGTAGAAGTCGGCCCTTGCAGATCAGCAATGTGGCCGCGCAGGCTTCTGCTTCTGTGAGTCTGACATCCTGCACATACGTGCAGGACGTCAGACTCACAGAAACAGAAGCCTGCGCAGCCTTCTACATGGAATGTTGCTAGTGGAATAGTGGCAGGCTCAATGCGGCTTACATGGGGCAATGGAGAGTTAAGTGACTTGCCCAGAGTCACAAGGAACTGCCTGTGCCTGAAGTGGGAATTGAACTCAGTTCCTCAGGACTAAAGTCCGCCACCCTAACCACTAGGCCACTCCTCCACTCTACATCAACATGCATCTTCAAATGCCTCGATTCTTTTGTTTGAAAATGGCTTTCCTCTGCTCCGTTAAACAAAAGTACACATGGAATGTGACGTGTGCAGTACTGACCACTGGAACAACAACACATTCCGATAGGTGTGTCTTTAGGTCAAGACTGTAAGTGAAATTTTCAAACGAGCATGCTCCGTTTTGCCCAATGGGTTTCACACAAAAAGTAGACGGAACGACTGAGGTCACTTTTAGCTCATATACTTTATCAGTCACTTCTCTGAAAATTATCATAAAGTATGCATGCCATTATTGCCCACATACTTTGGAACTAGGTGGTATTTGAAGAGTGACCCCCCCCCCCTTCTTTCCAGTTCTCAGTAATGGATTTGTGAAGCCTGGTCTGTACTATCCTCCATCCAACCAGGGTGATGAAATAGATTGTGAAATGCTAATGGGAATTAGATAGGCTACTAAATATGGAACCACAATTATAATGAGGGATTTCAATTACTACAGTATTGATTGAATGAATGTCTTATCAGTGCAAGCTATGGAGGCTAAGTTTCTTGATGCCATAAATGGAGCACAACTGGTCTTAGAACCAATGGGGTGGGGTGGGGTGGGGTGGGGTGGGGGGGGGGGGGGAAGCTACTTTGGATCTAATTTTTACAGGAATGCAGACTCTGGTGCTGAGGTAGTGATCATAATGCAATTAAATTTGAGATAATTTGTCAGTGAAGGGAAAATAATAAATAGAGGTACTAGAGTATCATATAACATTAAAAGAAGCGAGAATAATAAACTGAGGAGACTGGTTAGAAGGAAATTGGTCTCATGGAAATCGTTTAAAAACACTATTGTGGAGGATCACGTGACACCTAGAGCAAGAGCGGAGGTTGCTGACTCGTCTCCTCCATCTCCTCACCAAATCGACCACATATCCTGCATACTTTTCTTGCAAGACATGAGTAATAAAGTTTCCTTCCATTTTGCTCTACTTGTTGGTTCGGAATGGTGAAGGTTTTGATGATTTTGCTTTTGCAATGGCGTCGAGATTGACCCACAGGGCTTTGGAGAAATCATGAGGAGCTGACGGCGGCTCGATTGGCCCCACCGATTCCTTCAGTATGTTCTGAATGGCCTAAGGCGACTGTGTCAGAAGTGCGGGCTGCAGTGGAAGCTGCGTTGGATGCCAAACTACAGCAACTACATGACATGGACTTGGAGTTTGATGTGCAGCAACATCACGTGGGAGCACTGGAAGCTGGGGCTCAGAGTGCATCACACGATATAGATCAGCTTCGCCTCAGCATCCAGCAGATGGAATGCAAGATGGACAATATGGAGGGCAGAGCCCGGCACAATAACCTTTTATCTTGCTGCATCATATGCCTGGAATAAACTTCCTGAGCCGGTCTGTCAAACTCCATCTCTGGCCGTCTTCAAATCTAAGCTAAAAGTCCACCTCTTTGATGCTGCTTTTAACTCCTAACCCTTATTCACTTGTTCAGAACCCTTATTTCATCATCCTCACATTAATATTCCCTTATCTCTTGTTTGTCCTGTTTGTCTGTCCTAATTAGATTGTAAGCTCTGTCGAGCACGGACTGTCTCTTCATGTTCAAGTGTACAGCGCTAAGTACATCTAGTAGCCCTACAGAAATGATAAGTAGTAGTAGTGTTTGGGATTCCGGAATCTTGCTACTCTTTGGGGTTCCACACAGAATCTTGCTGCTCTTTGGGATTCCGGAATCTTGCTACTCTTTGTCCTTATCTCTTGTTTGTCCTGTTTGTCTGTCCTAATTAGATTGTAAGCTCTGTCGAGCAGGGACTGTCTCTTCATGTTCAAATGTACAGTGCTGCGCACGTCTAGTAGCGCTATAGAAATTATAAGTAGTAGTATTAGTAGTCTTTGGGATTCCAGAATCTTGCTTCTCTTTGGGGTTCCGCACAGAATCTTGGGATTCCAGAATCTTGCTACTGTTTGGGATTCTGCATGGAATCTTGCTACTCTGTCTTTATCCCTTATTTGTCCTGTTTGTCTGACTTGATTAGATTGTAAGCTCTGCTGAGCAGGAATGTCTCTTCATGTTCAAGTGTACAGCGCTGCATACATCTACTAGCGCTATAGAAATGATAAGTAGTAGTAGTAATAACCTGCGCCTGGTGGGCCTTTCTGAGTCCTTGAAGCACTAGCAACATTCCAGGTAGAAGCCTGCGCGGCCACATTGGTGATCTGCAAGGGCCGACTTCTACATGGAATGTTGCTAGTGGAATAGCAACATTCCATGTAGAATCTCAAACAGTAGCAACAGTGGAGGAGTGGCCTAGTGGTTAGGGTGGTGGACTTTGGTCCTGAGAAACTGAGTTTGATTCCCAGTACAGGCAGCTCCTTGTGACTCTGGGCAAGTCACTTAATCCTCCATTGCCTGCTGCATTGAGCCTGCCATGAGTGGGAAAGCGTGGGATACAAATGTAACAATAAAATAAATTGACTGGGCCCATCGGCTAGGCTCTGGGACAGGTGGCCATGCACATCCTATGGTGGTGGTTGTTCATGTTTTGATTCTGGCATACAAGCGAGCTATCATGTAAGCCTTGTGTGGTGGGCAATGTTTGGATTATGATAAACTGAAAGTTTTACGTTTCCAGGATTATACTGCTAAAGTACGCACTCAGTGAAAATCTTTTGCTCCTTTGTATGCTGAACTTTATGTTTAGAAAATTTTGTGTACCTTACTTTATTACCCAGCGTGACTTTGGATTCTGTATGATGGTCATACCCAATTTTTCATCTCTGTGGAGGCAGCAAAAACTTTTATTCAAACTCTCCCAACTAGTATGGGAACTTAGGAAGCTGCTTCTGTGGGCTTTGGATCTGCAAGTAGTTTTTGTAGGTTTGAACCATTTGTTCATTTCGTTCTTTGTTTGGTGTATTTTGCCAGAGCACAATCAGGCTTATTTTTGAAAGGGATCACCGGCGATCTTCCGACACAAATCAGGAGATCGCCGACAATCTCTCAATTCCGGCCAAATCAGTATTATCTATAGCCGATTTTGGCTGGCCCCAATTGCTTTTTCGTTGCGGCATCGGCCAACCTTCAAGGGGGCGTGTTGGTAGGGTAGCGAAGGCGGGAGGGGGGTGGAGCAGGGCGGGGTTGCGAGATGGCTGGCTTCACCTTATTATGAAAAAAAAAATGCCAGCTTGAACGAGTATTTCGCTGGGCGGACTTGGTCCATATATTTTTAGGACCAAGTCCCAAAAAGAGCCCCAACTGACCAGATGACCACTGAAGGAAAGTGGGGATCACTTCCCCTTACTCCCCAAGTGGTCACCAACCGCCTCCCACAGAAAAAAAATTAAAACATTTTTTGCCAGCTTGTATGCCAGCCTCAAATGTCATCCCCAGCTCCCTGACAGCAGTATGCAGGTCCCTGGAGCAGTTTTTAGAGGGTGCACTGCACTTCAGGCAGGTGGACCCAGGCCCATCCCCTCCCTACCTGTTCCACTTGTGGTGGTTAATGTTGAGCCCTCCAAAAAACCCCAAAACCCACTGTACCCACATGTAGGTGCCCCCTTCACCCCTTAGGGCTATGGTAATGGTGTAGACTTGTGGCGAGTGGGTTTTGGGGGGGATTTTTGGGGCTCAGCACACAAGGGAAGGGTGCTATGCACCTGGAAGCTAATTTTTTTTAAAGATTTTTTAAGTGCCCCCTAGGGTGCCTGGTTGGTGTCCTAGCATGTCAGGGGGGCCAGTGCACTACAAATGCTGGCTCCTCCCATGGCCAAATGCCTTGCATTTTGCCGGGTTTGAGATGGCCGGGTCCGGTTTCCATTATGGCTGAAAATCGGACCCGGCCATCTCATCTAAACCTGGCAATCTGCCGGAGATCCTATTCTAAACCCGGTGAGCGATTTGGCCGGCGCAAAGCGTATTTCAAAAATACGCTTGGCTCCGCCCGCTTAAGGCGCCGGCCCCTGAAGATGGCCGGCCATCGATTTCGCCAGCGCCGTTCGATTATTCCCCTCATTATGAGTTTTATATTTGATTTTTTTTTCATGTTTCTTTTATAAGCTTGTTTTAGTTTGATCAGGATTATGTGGTTCAATATTTTGTTTTTACGGGTTACCTGGGGTTGGTCATGGAAAGGTGAGGGTGGACGGGGGTGGGGGTGGGGGGGCAATAGTTTTCTTGGGTTTGGATTGGGGTTAGGTTTGGGATTGGGAGGGAGGACATGGTGATGGGTATGGGAGGTTGGGGATAAAAAATGGAAATCTGAGATGACTGCCAAAACATGTGTTTGTATATGGTTTTCACTGATTTTGCTTCTATATACTTAATTGTTTTCTTGTTTGCTGAATTTATCATCAATAAAAATAGATTTAAAAAAAATACTATTTTGGAAGCAAAGAAAAAAAAAGATATTCCACAAATTGAAAAGGGTCAAAGGAAGAGCAAGCATCTGCCAGGAGGGCGTCTTTGTACTACTGTGACAGAGGCTGAATTTTCAATAAAACTTGCTATAACGCCTTTTCTAATGAACAGGTCAGGGTGGTTTACAATAAAGAACAAAATCAAGAAAAAAAAAAAAGGAAAGGAACTCCATTAAAATTAGGACACAGACAAGCAACAAAAGACACATTTGTACTGAAAAGTAACCAAGCTCCTGACCATGACAACAACCCTAACAGACTAGTTATCAAAGGCCAGATTAAAGAAGTGAGTCTTAAGCAGCAGAATTTTAAAAATTTAGAGAATAGTTCTTTGTGCAAGGGGAGAGGAAGGGGGGGTAAGAATTAGGAAGGCTAAAGTAAAGTAGGAACAACTAGCAAAATGTCCTGACTGCACTGAAGTTGGCAAGTTGAAGCATTCTATCACCCCGCATAATGTAGTAGCGTTCAAGCCTCCTGAAATCTGTTACTGTAAGATCTCAGTATCTTGATGTATAACCTCAGCACATCAATACACCCTGAAGTCTCTTTATATTTCTGAAATGTCCTTTATTGAATAACAAACAGTTTACTCACAAGTCAGAAGAGGTGCCTCTTAGCACAGAGCCTTCGTATTCTGAAAGCTGCCTCATTGGATGGAATCAGAGACCTGAGGAAAAGGGCAGTTCTACTGCTGAGGTAGAAAAGCAGTTACACGGGCAGAGCAGCTCACAGATGGGAGATTGAAAATGCAATATCTCATGGCAAGATATGTATGAGGTAAAAAACCGAGTTCTCTCCAGGGAGTCTATGAGGACAAGTGCTGAGAGAAATAAGATGGAGACAGCTACCAAGTCAGCCAGAGAGAGAAACCTGGACAGGAGAGGGGTGGGGGTGGGGGGCTCCCTCAAGCCCACAGAACAAGATGCCAAGAAAACCAATGAGAACAGAGCCAAGTTAGGCTGAGCAAAAAAGGTCTAGGCAACAGCACACCAATAATACCAGTGTCCTAAACAAGTGTGTCTGCACTACCTGTGAACTACATTTCACATAATGCCTTGCTTATCTAACATTACAGTGACCTACAGTAAAACATTAAACACATTACAGGAATCTATCCCAACCAGGCAAGGCTGTCAAAGTACAGAACACAAACGACCAAAGGTTAAGAAGTCATTCATGTACTGACCAGAGTGAATAACCCGGAACATGGGGCAAAATTAACATTGAAAGAAATGAAGGAATCCCTTCATATTGGATCTAATGAGTCAGTACCAAAATTTTAAACTGATAAGAGATAGTAAGCCAGTTTAATCTCTTTGGAATAGGAGACATGTGGTCAAATTTGTGGGCCTTATAAAGAAGCCTGGTTGCCATATTCTGAAGAAGCTGTAGCCACTTGAGTTGGTACTCTGATGTTTCCTGCAAAGTCCAAAACGCAAGGAGAAAACCAGTGTTCCATGCAACAGCACAAGCAAACCTCAAGAGTGAAAGGAATAAAGCAGCAAGGTGGTCCAACGTGGTGAAAATCTATTCCTTGATTAATGTTGTCCTAGGCAGGTTTCACAAACTCAAATGCAGTCCCAGACAACCTCTCAAACTCAACACAGGCCGTGTTTCGGCTTATCAGTCTTCATCAGGAGTTGACTGCTGGTATGGACTATACAAATATCAGAAAAGCTCGAGAAAAAACAATTGAAGTCAGCAGTGCTACTGTTGTGTTTCTCATTGAATCTTGGCGAGATAGGTGTAGTTTTAGCATCCAGGATTTTACAGCTACCCTTGATTCTGTACTTTAGGCATAGACCGCCCATTACCGACTGAAGTATAGCTGCTAGAGGGTTTTCCTCCTTTCGAGTAAATTTAAAACGAATCGGAGAAAAGTTTTCTTCACTCAACGTGTAATTAACCCCTGGAATTCATTGCCAGAGAATGTGGTAAAGGCGGTTAGCTTAGCGGGGTTTAAAAAAAAGGTTTGAACGGCTTCCTAAAAGAAAAGTCCGTAGATCATTATCAAAATGACTTTGGGAAAATCCACTGCTTATTTCTGGGATAAGCAGCATAAAATGTATTGAACTTTTTTTTGCCAGGTATTTGTGACCTGGATTGGCCACTGTTGGAAACAGGATGCTGGGATTGATGGAACTTTGGTCTGTCCCAGTGTGGCAATACTTATGTGCTTATGTTGATTGTCGAGCTTTTCTGATATTATTCTGCTATGGGTGTTGTCAGTGCTGCCTCTTTGGCACCACTGGACTCGAGCGCAGGGCACGAGTCAGGATTCAAGCTTGGATTCCTCCGCAGACCCAGCCCTGCTTTCTAATTGTTAACGGAAGAGCTCATTCAGGACAGAAATGCTTGCAGCAGAAATAGTGTAATAGAAAAAGGCTTGCTAGGTAAATTAATCATTTGCGCGTACTGAATTTGATTATTTTGGAACTAATTTGAAACATGCTGCTTGAAGGGCAGCGAATTCACTGCTTTTCCTGAATACCAGCCCCTCGTCTCTTACCAGAAGATAAACAACTTGCAAGATCCTATTTTCAAATGAGCTTTGTCAAACAGGGAATGGGAGAAATACCTTCGGGAACAAGGCACACAGCTTTAAGGCATGTCAGTGCTAGACTGCAGTCTGCCTTCTCACACAAGTTAGTTTGATTCAGGTCAGCAGAGATGATGAACTTGTAGCATTCAGCAAACAGAGCTGCCAGCTTGTCAACTGCTCTCTTTACTACTGAAGCACGGCTTGGTTAGCAGCACACAGTAACACACCACTCCATGTTGTCTTCCTTATATGGACAGTGAAACTGCCTTTTTCATTACCTCTACTCCCCTACCAGTAGAAGATGCTCCCCAGAGATTCCTATTAATGTGCTGATCATATGATGCAAAAGGATCCAAAACACAGAAATACACACTAGACCCTTGGCCAAGTACATTTGTTTATTGCTTCTGCCTGAGTGAGGTTGTAGAGTTGTTACAATAGCTTTTCTGTCTGTCTGGTTTCCTCATTCTAATGCTGAGGTAGCACATGGCAAGTGTTAAAGCTCATTTGCCCCCAGGGAGCATTAGAGGGGCAATAGGACCAGTGATTGCCCTATGTAGTTTTTTTCCTGTTTTCTTTTACATAAGTACATAAGTATTGCCACACTGGGAAAGACCAAAGGTCCATCAAGACCAGCATCCTGTTTCCAACAGTGGCCAATCCAGGTCACAGATACCTGGCAAGATCCAAAAAAAGTACAAAACATTTTATACTGTTTATTTATTTATTTATTTATTTATTTTGCCTTACTTGTATCCCACATTTTCCCACCCATTTGCAGGCTTATCCCAGAAATAGTGGATTTTCCCCAAGTTCATTTAATAATGGTCTATGGACTTTTTGTTTAGGAAGCCGGCCAAACCTTTTTTAAACTCTGCTAAGCTAACCACCTTTACCACATTCTCTGGCAATGAATTCCACAGTTTAATTACACGTTGAGTGAAGAAACATTTTCTCCAATTCGTTTTAAATTTACTACATTGTAGCTTCATTGCATGCCCCCTAGTCCTAGTATTTTTGGAAAGCGTGAACAGACGCTTCACATCCACCTGTTCCACTCCACTCATTATTTTATATACCTCTATCACGTCTCCCCTCAGCCGTATCGTCTCCAAGCTGAAATGCCCTAGCCTCCTTAGTCTTTCTTCATAGGGAAGTCGTCCCATTCCCGCTATCATTTTAGTCACCCTTCGCTGCACCTTTTCCAGTTCTACTATATCTTTCTTGAGATGCGGCGACCAGAATTGAACACAACACTCAAGGTGCGGTCTCACCATGGAGCGATACCATGGCATTATAACATCCTCACATCTGTTCTCCATACCTTTCCTAATAATACCCAACATTCTACATATTCCTATGGGTGTCTCTAGCATTAATTTTTAGCATGCACTGAAAACTCTAGTACACTTTAGTAAATAGGGCTCTTAAAGACTTAAATATGTATACCCTAGAGGAGAAGGGATGGGGAGATATGATACAGATGAATGTTATTAATAAACAAATAGATCTTTTCCAATGAAACAGAAGCTGTAGAATTATAGTATATGGAGCTACAAAGAGGTAAACTTTAAAATATCAGGACACATTGTTTCTCATGGAAAAGGTGGTGGATGCCTGGAATGCACTCCTGGCGAGGCGATGAAGACAAAAATAGTGATGGAATTTAAAAATACATGCGAAAAACACAGCAGATCGTTAAATGGCAAATGGGATGAAATCCAAGTGTAGAGCATTTCCGCTCAATGCAAACGGTGAATAATCTTTGCACTTCATGAATGGGGGGCAAACTTGACAGAGCTGTTAAATCCCTAAACAAAGGCAGGAGAAGGTGGTTAACTTGCACAGGGCAGCAGTTAAAACTCTAACCACTGTACTGAACAGACTGCATGTATCACGCTGGTATTTATCTGCCATCATTTACTAAGTTACTATGTGAGAAGTAGTTTGAAGCGGACAAGAAGCCAGAGTAGAGTCGTTCAAAGAGGAATAAGTTGGTTGGAACACTCCCAGGTGAAGACAACGTTTGCAGCTTAATTCTGAACAAATTGTTACAGAGAATGATGATTCTGAGGTGGACCTTTAAGGAGGAGACAACAGAAGTTCAAGTGACAAAAGAGTGAATAAGAGTTTTGATAGTTTGTTCATGTAATCCCACAGATTACTAAAGACCATGCGAGAACTCTCCAGAGTTACTGAGCGGAGGGTTCTGAGGTTGTAGGTGGTGAAGGATCCAGTCCAAGGGGGTAGGTTCCTGGGTAAGTTGCAGAGGGAAATGTTTCTGCTTGTTGAATGACAGTAGGGAAGGACTTAGGAATTAATACATACTGTTGTTGTGGTTTGCACAAGGTCTTTGGTTGCCTCTACCCCTGCAGGGACCCTTGAGGAGAAGGGTGAGTCCTGGATGGGTTCAACAAACTAAGGCTGACCAAAGAGGCGGTTTCTGCAAATTCCAGTATTAACCGTGAAATGGAGGAGTGTTCCAAGTAGGAAGAAGGGGATTGGTAAAGGAAAGAGAAGAGAGAGGAAAAACAGAGAAATAAAGCTCCCAGGTCAAAACCCTATGGCCTTCTAGATTTTATCTAGCCCCAACCTCCACCCAGCTCAGTAAGTCAGAAGTTAAAGAGTAATCATCCTCCCTGTGTATGTGTAAATTGTGTGGCCCTAGTCTCGGGTGCTGACCCGTGACGAGCTAGCTGGTACCCGGACTGATGAGGCCAGGGTTACATTCAAGGTGATGGACGGACATTCAAGCAGCTAAGTCAGATAAACAGTACAAGATCTGAGGCTGGATTCCAGTTGAAAGCTACAGCACAAGTAGATAGCTCTATGAGTCACTGGTATAAAGACAGCATCAAAAAGTCATTGGAGGATATCAGGTCAGGAAGGAAACTGGTATAAAAAGAGAAGAGGGCCCATGACAGAGCACTGGGGCATACAAACTAAGAGATATAATAAAAAGTACCATCAGAGAGATTGGAGGAGAACCACAGTAGAGTGCAATTGTGAAATCCAACCAAAGACAAAGGATCAAGGAGTAGACAGTGATTTAATGGTATCAGGAGCAAAGAACAGATCAAGGAGGATGAGGATTAAAATCTCTAAACTGGTTACCAGAAACTTTGGCAGGTCATCTCAGTGGAATGTGAAGGGTGGAAACCATATGCAGAAGATCAAGAACGGCTTGGGATTCAAGGACGTGTGGATGGAAGTGGCAGGAGTAAGGTAGGATGATAGGGTGAACTAGATGCAAATCTAAAGACGCTGAGAGAACAGATGAACAGAGATTTATGCCATGAGGGAAGAAACAATGCTTGAAAGAGGATGGAAGAATCAGAAATGCAGAGTATAATGTAAAGTAAATTGTTCCACATGGTTTGGAAGTCTAACAATAATTATAAACAGTTTGGGTGATGAGGTTTATCTTATCTTGTGCCATTTTTTTTGTGCATATCTGGCTGCATATCTAAAGAAATAAACAGAAGAAAGATATATGCAGGGGAACTCTGGAAAATATTATAGAAACCTTCTGAGCAAGTGAATTATTGTGGCTCAGATACTCACCACATTTGTCAAGTATGTTTCTCATTTTCAAATTGCTGAGATGTAAAAATGATATCATAAACAGACATTCCTTGAAAAAAATTGTAACGTTAACATAGCAGATTATGTGAATATAAAAAAGTACCCCAGAGGCTGGCACAGGACGATAAAAAGATATCTTAAGAGCAGTCTTCCTAACGTTCTGAGTACTCTCACCTTGCTTGGAGAGGATAGTCCAGCACCTGGAAGAGTGGTTTCTTCACAAGTAACTTCTGCAGTGTAGAATATCACATTTTAAAGAGCCAAAAGATGATCTTCGTTTAATCTTATAATAAAAGCCAGAGTTGTTATAAAATCCATAGGGTGCTATAAAGCAATTGTGGGAATCCAAAGGAAACATGCAAAACGCCTTCCAAGTCTCAGGTCAAGTAACACCATCTTAGAGCGACTCAAGATTCTCACAATCCATATTCATCAACATATACAAAACACTGAAATAGGGAAAATGATGGCAGATAAAGACGATTCCTATGCTTGGAATAAACTTCCTGAGCCCTTACGCCAAGCCTCCTCCCTACCCATCTTCAAATCCTTGCTCAAAGCCCACCTCTTCAATGTTGCTTTCGGCACCTAACCTCTACACTGCCCCAATTTGATGACCCCTACTTGACTAACTGTACATTTGGCCTTTAGATTGTAAGCTCTTTGAGCAGGGACTGTCCTTCTATGTTGAATTGTACAGCGCTGCGTAACCCTAATAGCGCTTTAGAAATGTTAAATAGTAGTAGTAGATAAAGATGATATAAGCTATCTAATCTTCCCATCTATGCAAGCACTATTGTAAAATCTCTTCCTCTACCTCAGAGATCATCAGTGCTTGCCCCATCTTTCTTTGAATTCAGATACAAATCTTGTCTCTACCATTTTTTCTGCAAAGAAATAATTCCATCAGATTCCTCCTGAGTCTACCACCTTTCACCTTCATTCTATGAATCCTCATTCCAGAGCTTCTGTTCTTTTGAAGGAGGTCCATCTTGTGTGCATTTATATCTTGAAGGTACTTAAAGGTTTCTATCAATTATTTAATTGTAAAAAGATTATTTACAAAACAGTCCTGTCTGCTGACTTCTCCTATCAATGTTAATCTTGAGAGCCAAGTAAACACCGTAACAAAGAAAATGTTTTATTCAATGTGGAAACTCAAATGAATAAAACCTTTCTTTCCAAGAGAAACTTTTAGAAGCCTAATACAATCAATGGTCCTAAGCCATGCAGATTACTGCAACGGAATCTATGCGGGATGTAAAGAACAACTCATAAAAAAACCCCAGACCGCCCAAAACACAGCAGCCAGACTGATATACGGTAAAACTTGATTCGAAAATGCTAAACCCCTTTGAGAAAAGCTGCACTGGCTCCCAATCAAAGAACGGATCACCTTCAAAATCTGCACTTTGGTCCACAAAATTATCTACGGCGTAGTCCCGGGATACATGACAGATCTCATTGATCTACCAACCAGAAACAGAATCGGATCATTGCGATCATACCTAAACCTACATTACCCAAATTGCAAAGGACTTAAGTACAAAACAACTTACGCATCCTGCTTCTCTTACATAAGCGCACAACTATGGAATGGACTCCCAAAAGCTGTGAAAACAATTCACGACCACCTAAACTTCAGGAAATCACTAAAAACCTTCAAAAAGGCCTATCCCACCGGCCCAACGTAAATCCCCACACCCAGGAACACAGCATATCAAATGATTGTACTGGACAATTACAATCCTCATTCCCTTCGACCCTCAAGATGCTCGACTCATACCTACCTCATTGACCACAATATAAGCTTGTATAAGTTATCAACCAATTGGCAAATGCCTTTACGGTACTATGTAAGCCACATTGAGCCTGCAAATAGGTGGGAAAATGTGGGGTACAAATGTAACAAACAAATAAATAAATAAATAAATAAATAAATACATGTACTAATTGGTGGAATCTTCTTCCAAGGGCTGTTAGATCTGTACATGATCACAGTTGCTTTCAGAAATTATTTTAAAAAACTTTTCTATTCAAAATGTTCTTGCAACAAGATAATGGAAACAGGAATAACCACTTTTATGCAAAATACTGTTTCAAATTTTATCCTGTATAACTGCTTATAATTTGATGTTTGCTTCACCACAAACAGATCAGCCATTTTAGTCAGCTCTCTTTGCATCAGCTCCATATCATTTCTATTCTTTTAAACTTGCTGTCTTCAGAATTCCACATTGTAGCTTAAATGAGGTCTAACCAGAGACACTCACACCTCCTTTTCCCTGCTGGTCATTCCTTTTTGGGGGGTTTACAACCTTGACGTTGTCAGCTGATAACATCAGCTGAGCCTAAGCTGATTTTTAGCAGGAGGTAAACACGCTAGCATATCTTAGTAAAAGACTCCCTTAGCTTGCAGCTCCTGAACAGTCTTCTGAAAATCATGTGAGTCCTACTTCATTTCCATTCCTATTTCCATTTGTCTTCTGTACTCCTATACCCAGCCCTTCACCTGTGAACGTAGAACAGAAATACTTGTTAACCAATTCTGCCTTTTTCTCATCAGCTTCTGCATGTTCCTCCCCTTCACCCTTCTGTCTCACAGTGCCACTTTTGAACTTCTCCCTATCACTAATATATCTTTGTTTTTTTAAAGTCTTGCATTCTTCATTTTACTGTTTTAGCTATTTTTTTCTTCTATTTATATTTTTGCTTTTTACCGACTGCTTTGCCACATTCTCTTAACTTTATGAAATAATGTTGTCTGTCTTCTCTTTCATCTACTTTCTAAAATCATTGTGGCCTTTTTAACCCTTGTCTATATTTACTTTCCAAACAAAAGCATGTATTGCCCATTGCTTTTCTACTCCTTCTACGTGAAAGCATAGGAGCCAACTCTGGGGGTGCCAGAGCACCCCCAATATTGAGCAAACTCCCTTGACTGTGTCCAGGAAGAGCTCATTTCCATTGGGTTTAGCACCCCCAAACATTTTGGAAAGTTGGCATGAAAGTATTATTAGTTTTAGATTTGCAAGAGACCTGACATATGACGTTCAGGGAAAGTTTTTGCCAATCATTGAGTTTTGAGCCAGTAAGCGGTAGTGAGTATGAGGGCACCAGTCAGGGGTGTGCTGGTAATTTTTAACAACAGGCTCTTTCTCCGGACGTAGCCAGCTCTGCAGGGGCGGCCGGGGGGGGGGGGGGGAGCAACACTTGCCTCTCTCTCCTTCCTCCCTTCATGCGGGCACGCTAGGCATACCTTTGCTGCCAGCCAATAAATGGACTGCCACCACTCCCAACCTCTTGCTCTGAGCAGCATGCTGGAACTTCTCTCACATGCTGGAAACAAGGAGCGGGGAGCAGCAGTAGTCTATTTACTTGGCTGGCAGGGCTCAGCATCCCCACCAGCAAAGTAAAAGAGAATTCAGCAGGGGGCCCAAGCCCACATTTTGGGAGCCGGTTGTTAAAGTAGCCATGGAGGGCCCTACTTTAACAACTGGCTCCCAAAATTCTTAAAAACTTAACAACCGGCTCTTGCGAGCCTATGAGAGCCTGCTCCAGCACACCACTGGCACCAGCAGAATTCCTCCTCAGGAGGAATTAGCACCAGACTACTCAAAGAAGTGTCCAGTTTGCGTTTGTGGAGCCTTCTGGCCAGAATGGGGGGTTATCCTCTCTAGAATTTCTCTCCCAGTGGTACAGTTTTGTTATGGGAGGACAGAGTAAGTTCCTAGAGCAGAACGGAGCCTGTGTGTAAAGGGAAACTGAAAGGTTTAGAGTGATCCAATATTGTTCTGACTCAGGAGTCCTCTTACAAAGCTGCGGCAAAAGGGAGCCTGCGCTGGCGTCTGCGCATGTTTTTGATGTGTGCTGAGATCCCCTTTTACCGCACTGGGTAAAAGGCAGGTTTTTAATTTTTTTTCAAGAAATGGCCATGCAGTAGCGGTAAAGGCTGCCGCTCTAACCCAGCGGTAACCAGGCAGCCCGTGGCACTGCCCGATTACCGCTGGATACACACCGGCACTACAAAAATTGAAATACTTAAATGGCGCTCGCTGGGGGAGGGAACTACTGCCGGGCTGCTGCTATAGCCCAGTGGTACTTCAGGCTTCGTAAAAGGCCCCTCAATTTGCCTAGGAACATGATAATGTCACCATTAGAGATGTTAAATAAACACATCTTGGAAAGTTTAAAGTTTAGACTGGAAATATCACTCAAAACATACATGCCTGGGTCAATCCAGTAGAAGAGTCATTAGGTACACTGAGCTCTCCAAATATCATAAATCTGATATTCAATGCCGGGCCATATCTAGGCTCTGGCATTGGATTTCCAGGTTTCTGGAGCCAGCTAACGCATGGAGGAGCATAATCAAATGGGGACGACCTTCTCTAAGGGCGTCCATCTCTAAGGATGTCCCGGCGAAGGGGCGGGGAAACCCATATTATCGAAACAAGATGGCATCCATCTTTCGTTTTGATAATACGGTCGGGGACACCCAAATCTCAACATTTAGGTCGACCTTAGAGATGGTCGACATAAATGTTGAGATGGTCGACCTTAGAGATGATCGTCCCCAGTTTTCGGCGAAAATGGAAACCGAGGACGCTCATCTCAAAAATGAACAAATCCAACTGATTTGGTCGTGGGAGGAGCCAGCATTCTTAGTGCACTGCTCCTCCTCACATGCCAGGACACCAACCGAGCACCCTAGGGGGCACTGCAGTGGACTAACTGATGCACTAAGTGAATGGAAAAAGCCCTTCCCTTACCGATCCCTTAGCGATTCGGAAAGGAACGGGCATGCATGAAGGAAATCACATGCAAATGAGCTGCTCACTGTTAGCTCATTTGCACACAATTTCCTTCCTAAGGAGGGGAAGCCAGGGCAGAGCAGCCAAGCATTATGTGTGGCTGCTCTGCGCATGCCAAAGACGGCTTCATACACACAGAGAAGCTGCGTGTATAATAGCCGTGTACAACCTTAAAAAAATTGCCATCTACAACCTTAGAAAAATACAAGTCCAGGTGAAAATGTCCAAGTGCTCGTCAGGGATGTCTTTTTTTTTTAGAGTATGGGTGAAGGATGTCCTTTGCTATGCCTCAAAATGTTGATGTTTCTGTGAGAAGGACATCCATGCTTGCTATGCCTCTGACAACCCCTTTGTTTATTTGGATTTTGGATCACAAGTAGCAGCAGTGTGATTTGAACCAACCACCTCTGGATTGCAAGACCAGTGCTCTAACCACTAGGCCACTCCTCCACTCCACTCCACTCCCTTGAAATCTGGCTGTCCCTGTGGGGGGGGGGGGGGGGGGCAGTTCAGCACTTCCAAAATGTTTGAAAGAAGGACGTCCATGCCTTGGCTATGCCTCCGCTGACACACGCATACCTCCCCTCCCAGGGACCTGCATACTGCTGTGATAGACCTGAGTATGACATTTCAGGCTGGCAAAGAAAGTTTTTAAAGTTGTTTTTTTCAGGGTGGGAGGGGGTTAGTCACCACAGGGGGAGTAAGGGGAGGTCATCCCCGATTCCCTCCGGTGGTCATCTGGTCAGTTTGCGCACCTTTTTGAGGCTTGATTGTAAGAAAAAATGGACCAAGTAAAGTCAGCCAAGTGCTCATCAGGGACGCCCTTCTTTTTTCCATTATCGCTCGAGGATGCCCATCTGTTAGGCATGCCCCAGTCCCGCCTTCGCTATGCCTCTGACACGCCCCCAGGAACTTTGGTCAATCCCCGCGATGGGAAGCAGTTGGGGACGCCCAAAATCGGCTTTCAATTATGCCGATTTGGGCGACCCTGAGAGAAGGACGCCCACCTCCCGATTTATGTCGAAAGATGGGCACCCTTCTCTTTCGAAAATAAGCCTGATAGCTAGTTAAGTCCGATTCTATTTTTGTGGTGACCTTGGCACTTAACTGGCCAAGTACCGACTCCACCCCCAGAATGTCCCCAAAATAGCCAATTTTCAGTTCAGCTGTAACCGGTTATTTTCAGGAGTACTAACTAGTTAAGAGCAGCAGAAAATGAGCAGTTAGCCCCAAACAGGCAACTTAACCAGCTAGGAGCCATTTCTAGCCAATTAAATCATGTTGAATATCAACCCGATTGATATCCCAATTGACGCGGGCGCCATTTTCCTCCTGTGTTTGTCTGGGTCCTTCCAGGGGAGCGATCATTCTCCAACACGCTTGAGTTTGTTTTTGAGCACTCTTTGTAGAACTTTTTTTTTGTTTTTCAGTCTATGTGACGTTTTAAGTTGAGTTTTTTGTTTTTTGGTTCACAGAATGAAAGCACAGATAAGTCATAGTACTATTAAGATAAGTGTTAACTCACGAGGACTGTAAAAATGTACGGCACCGATGTGTTTAAGTCTTGTTGCATTTTTGTAGAGGAGGTTTTTTGACCCATTAATCAAATTTTTTACTGTGCGCAAGTATATCCGCCGACTCAGCGGTTCGTTTTATGGTGATTTTCCGCAGTATTATGAGGCCTATTTCCGCCTTTATTTTTGCAAAAAAAAGTGTTAGTGCTTGCTTTTTTGATTCACTTGTATGTTTTGAGTTTTCACATAAATGCCAGTGAAAACGGAAGCCAGGAGAGGGGTGATATGAGGGGTGTTATGAGCATATCGGTCCGCCTAGACCGATATGCTCATATCACCCCCTCCTCAAGTCACTTCACTGGCTTCTGATCAGGTACTGCATATAGTTCAAGCTTCTCCTACTAACCTACACTCAATCTGCAGACCCTCACTACCTCTCTACCCTCATCTCCCCTTACGTTCCTACCCTTAACCTCCGCTCTCAAGACAAATCCCTCCTTTCAGTACCTTTCTCCACCACCGCCAACTCTACTACTACTACTACTACTACTTAGCATTTCTATAGCGCTGCCAGGGTTACGCAGCGCTGTACAAGTTTAAACACGGGGAGGGACAGTCCCTGCTCAAGAGAGCTTACAATCTAACGGTAATAGACTACGCAGTCAGTGTAGGTAACAGGAATGGGGAAGGTGGTTAGGCGCCAAAAGCAAGGGAGAAGAGATGGGCCTTGAGTAAGGACTTGAAGATGGGCAGGGAGGGCGCATGGCGTATGGGCTCAGGAAGTCTGTTCAAGGCATAAGGTGCTGCGAGGCAGAAGGGGCGGAGTCTGGAGTTAGCGGTGGTGGAGAAGGGTACTCTAGGCTCCGCCCTTTCTGCCTCACCTCACCCCATGCTTGGAATAAACTCCCTGAGCCCATACGCCAGGCCCCCTCCCTGCCCATCTTCAAATCCTTGTTCAAAGCCCACCTCTTCAATGTCGCTTTCGGCACATAACCATTGTACCTCTATCCAGGAAATCTAGACTGCCCCCAATTTGATTGACTGCACTTTTTGTCCTTTAGATTGTAAGCTCCTTTGAGCAGGAACTGTCCTTCTTTGTTAGATTGTACAGCGCTGTGTAACCCTGGTAGCGCTTTAGAAATGTTAAATAGTAGTAGTAGTAAACGCACACCCCTACCTCCGGGTATCCACAACCTGCACAGTGCCCCTGCCAGTGTGACTAATTCTGTTTCCCTGTCTCTTAAAACCCTTAAGGCTGACAGATATTCCGTCAATCGATAGTGGCCCAAGTGTTGGATTTTGCTATGTGAATGACTGCTTGACCATTGTCTGGTGAAGCCTGTAGGTGTTTCCTGATGGAAGAATCCAAAAACCGTTTCAGAGGGGCATTTTTCTCCTTGGGTTTTATCAAAATACTTTAACTTAAAAAGCCACAGTGATTCCAGCATTCTTTGTAGAATCAGCTGTACAAGGACACACCTAGCTTTCTTCAAAGGAATATTATATATGCACACTTTTTTATTATGGAAAAAAATAATTCACAGTGTACCTTTCAACCTCCTGCTTTGGTAATGAGTCAGGCTGTGTGATATGAAATAAATCCTATATAATAATAATAATACGAAAACACTGTGCAGAGCTGTTGAAGTCTTTCTAGATGAACAATAGAATTTATTTATTTATATCGTAGGCTATATTTACCACCTTTTTGAAGAAATTCACCTAAGGTGGTGTTCAGCTAGAATAGGTCAAAGAGCCATACAGGGCTGCTGACCACATTAACCTCTCACTAAATGGAGGAGAGTGTTGTGTGGGAAAGGGTTAATGTAAAATCACCTGTCTTCAGCCAGCCCAACTCCTAACACTGAAATCTGTTGAGCGAGTATGTCACTGAAGGTCACCTCAGCCACTGGTATATTGGTGGGCTGCCCTCCTCCCAATACAATTAATGCCTACATATACCGATTTCCAGTCTGTCCTCAAAGCCTTACTCTTCAAGGATGGCTATACTCTCTGATTCTCCTGTGAGGGATTCGTTGCTTTGGCCAAGTCCCCTGCTTCTGGCATTGGCCGAGGAATCTACTATAGTACAGTGTGGGTTTGCATGTATCAGCACTCCGTCCCGTCACCACTGGAAGAGGGTCAGACCAGAGTAGGGTCTGAGCCCGCAGAGAGGAGGAGAAACAGCCACTGAGAAAAGGACTGTCCTGCAGGATAGGCATGGACAGGTGAACTGCATATATGTTCATATTTGGTGACCATGAGGTATCTCTGTAAATATACCTGAGAGGAGGTGGTATAGGAGATCCCCTGAGGAACACCAGAAGGATTGGATCTAAGTTGGAGTTTATATGCTGTTTGGACTGCGTAATAAAGGTCTGAAGTACTTCCTGTTGCAGAGTTGGAAGAAATAAACAGTTTGAGTTTGCTTAAGCCGTGACTACAGTGTAACTTTGGATTCAAGCTATGAAAATAAAAGTTTTGTATGAAGAATGACATTGAATCTACATTCTTTCAAGTTGGATGTTGAGTTGCATTGTAATTTTGTCCTCATATCTATTTTTTGAGTATTGGGCTTGTTGTTTGGATATACAATGTATCTTTGATCACGAGGGTGCAATTGTCTACCAAACCCCTGGATCGCTATTCCGGACCATAAGCCCACTCCCAAGCTTGACTGCAGGCGAACTGGAATGGATGCGTGAAGTGACAGTGGCCCTGGATTGAAACTGAACTGAACTGACTGAACTCTGCTTTGTGGCCCGGGGCTAGCAAACATGTAAATTGTTTTAAGCTGTTTTAATTTTTTAATGATGTATGTTTTACGGGTAATCCACCTTGAACTCTGGAATAAAATTGTTTTTAAATAAATAAATAATGCCTAGTAATTATCTCTTCATTAACTGTTAGACACATTCCCCACTCATCCCCTACCCTTTTTCACATTAGGAAGTTAACCTTCGTGCATTAGTGGAGACTAATTATCCCATCTTCTATTTTATCGTGATAACGTATGCATCTACTGGTCTGGAACTCTGTATGGCACAGAATCTCTACTGTTCTTTCCACAGACAACACTATTTCCATCTGTTATAAAATTATTATACATTGATCTTCCATTCCAGAAATGATGATCTCACACCTTTACAGTAAACTCTCCAATGCAATGATCTCCCATCTTATTGTCTGCAATTGGAAAGACAACTCAAAATTGAATATGTACGACGAGTGGAGTCAACTTTGCTTAATAAGAAGATAGATCCACTCAACGTTTGCCTCTGAATTCTAATTCTATGGTAACTATGGCAAACCTCTATGAAACACACAGCTATTAGTTGGGAAGTTAGGGACTTCAGATCCCCGGTGCAAGCTTCCTGAATGTTGAGAAGCACCACTCTGCTCTGCCGCTGGATCTCTACGTTCCCAGTGCGGATATAGGCAGGAAACCTCATAATTCCTTATTCCTCTCTTATACATCAATTCTCTAAAAGATTTATATAGTAGGAGAATTGATGTATAAGAGTTTTACTCATATACCGAGCCGACGGTGGCCAGCGTTTTGCACAGCTGCTTCAGGGTCCAACCGCCACCTGAAACTGAACATGGCCAAGACCGAGCTTATTGTCTTCCCTCCCAAACCCACTTCTCTTCTCCCTCCACTCTCCATCTCAGTTGATAACACCCTCATCGTCCCCGTCTCATCTGCCCGCAACCTCGGAGTCATCTTCGACGCCTCCCTCTCCTTCTCTGCGCATATCCAGCAGATAGCCAAGACCTGTCGCTTCTTCCTCTATAACATTAGCAAAATTCACCCTTTTCTCTCTGAGCACACCACCTGAACTCTCATCCACGCTCTCATTACCTCTCACCTTGACTACTGCAACCTACTCCTCACTGGCCTCCCACTTAACCATCTATCCCCCCCTTCAATCCGTTCAGACCTCTGCTGCCCGTCTTATATTCCGCCTGAACCGATATACTCATATCACCCCTCTCCTCAGGTCACTTCACTGGCTTCCGATCAAATACCGCATACAGTTCAAGCTTCTCCTTCTTACCTACAAATGCACTCAATCTGCAGCCCCTCATTACCTCTCTACCCTCATTTCCCCTTACGTTCCCGCCCGAAACCTCCGCTCACAGAACAAATCCCTCCTCTCAGTACACTTCTCCACCACCGCCAACTCCAGGTTCCGCCCATTCTGCCTCGCCTCACCCTATGCTTGGAATAAACTTCCTGAGCCCTTACGCCAAGCCCCTCCCTACCCATCTTCAAATCCTTGCTCAAAGCCCACCTCTTCAATGTTGCTTTCGGCACCTAACCTTTATACCTTTCAGGAAATCTAGACTGCCCCAATTTGACTGCCCCTACTTGACTGACTGTACATTTGTCCTTTAGATTGTAAGCTCTTTGAGCAGGGACCGTCCTTTTTATGTTAAATTGTACAGTGCTGCGTAACCCTAGTAGCGCTTTAGAAATGTTAAGTAGTAGTAGTAGTAGGGTCTCGGTTTTGCCTTTCTAAGAATGAACAGCACGATGTATGCGTTGGGACGTCGTGCTGTTCATTCTTAGAAAGGCGAAACCGAGACCCTGAAGCAGCTGTGCGAAACGCTGGCCACCGTCGGCTCGGTATATGAACAAAAGAGAGTGGAGCACAGCACAGTATGCAACGCTGTAGAAGCACCTACTGAAAAGATAAGTAGCGGTGCTTGAAAGATTGTGTAGAATGTGTAGATGCACAATTAATCTGTATGAGACTAATTTAATCAGCAGGAAAGTTAGTACAGTATCAGGTTTTTTGAGCCAATGATGAAGGCAGGGTCGAGGAACCCACATTAGCTTCAACAGATTAAACTTGGATCTGGAAGCTCTTTGAGGCTATTTTTCTTGCCACGTAAATACCCTGCAGTAGAGGCAGGTTAATGAGTGTCATTATAAGGCAGCAGATTTTTTTTGTAGTATTAACGATTATTATAGCCTGTCTGCAAACGGACTGTGTATTTTATAGTATCTTCTAATCAAAGCCAATTAACTGCGGTAATTGGTTGTTAGTGCCCAGTTATTGCTAGTTAAGGGCTTGTTAATCGATTAAGTTGTGTGTGCATCTTTGGAGCACATCCAAATTTTGATGGGTAATTTTGGGTGCGATATATAGAACCTGGGGGATTCTGCAGTAGCAGATCACAGTGATCAGTAGTTTATTTGCATTACATCTGTTTTAATTGTGTTAATTCTGTTTATACTCTTGTGTTTATATGCCTGTTAAAAAAAAACACAATAAATTTAATAGAAGAAAATAAAAACAAATTAGGAAGTTAACACTATAATTAATGAATGCTAACTGCTAACGTATTGTGGTGCCCTTTTACCAACACGGGCTTACCACTTGCTCTTCAGGGACTACCACAGTAGTCCTGCCCTGAGCGCGCGCCATTTCAGGTGGAAAAACAAAACCCCCAGAAATGGCTTGCGTGGCTTTAACCTAATGGTAATCGAGCATCGCCGAGTGCTATCCGGTTACTGCTGGCTTAGCGCGGGAGCTCTTATCACCACCTCAACGGATGGCAGTAAGGGCTCCCCGCCACATGGCCACACGGTAAGAATTCTGTCACTGCATGGTCATTTTTGGGGAGCAGAAGGTTACCGGCCGCGGAAAAAAGGGCCATGGTGCGCGGGGAAAAGTGGCCTCCACATGTAGCGCAGGGCCCTTTTTCCCGCATCGTAGTAAAAAGACCCCTGTGTTAACTGTTAACCTGGAGTTCGCTCTGACTGTTAACGCCGTAATGGTTGCATTTACAGCTAACGTGACTTGGAAAATATATCCCCGAGATTTCTAATGAAATAAGGCCAGGAGATAGCTTCTCGTCAAAGAACATCATGCAGTTGAGGAAAGATGAAAAGCTGATTTGGAAAAAAAAAGACTGCAGATTAGAATTCCTCTACGAATTTTATAAAGTGATTTCCATATGTGTTTTGATTGATTCCACCGAGAAGGAGGTAAGCAGCATCTGGCTTTCTATTTGTCACCATTACGTCTCAGTTTTATTAGCCCAGCTTTCATTCATATAATGTTTCAGTTAATGAGAAATGGATTATTTTTGAGAACTGGTACAAAGTGTAAAAATGAATTTCTTGATTGCTTCAGACATGTAGAGAAAATCCTATTCCTGAATGTGCTCTTCAAGCATGTCTGTTTACCCTTTGATCCTCAGGAAGCTACATTTCTCCAAAAGGATAGAATTTCAAACGCTAAATTCAGCTAGTGAAGCTTAGGGAACAGTTCCAGCTTTTACATCTCGGAGAAATATTCAATCCTCCATTAATATCTCCTGGAACACTCTAACGAGACTGTTTACATCAAAGGACCCAAGAGAAAATCACTTGAACTCCTTCATAGCCAGCTTCTCAATGGACTGTTCGTTATTCACATGCATTTGTGGAATATGTACAACCATGTCCTACAGGCAAATAGTTCATGGCAGTATCACATGGAAAATAATTATGGCGCAATATTTATCTGGCTATATCAGACAATCCTCTCTACTGTTGGATTCACTGAAGGTCAAACGTGGCTCACCGTGTTGTAAGTCATACAGAGAACGTGCTAGTGGAGGAAAAAAGCCTCAACAGACTCCTTTGTAATAGGCTCAAAAGTCCATGGAGTACTTGCTGTCATCGTTGGCTCCAAAAAACCTCCAATAGTTATCAAATTTTTTTTTTAATGTTTCAAGTTTTAAAGTTCACCAAACTAAAAAAAGTATCTTATGTAAGTGCACAGCGTCTTCACTGGACAATGAATCACTTCTGATCTTAATATTCTCAGGTGACTTTCATCTAGGGTTGTCAACTAGATCTAGATTCGCCTGACAGAGTTGATCCAGCCCTGGGCTTACCCAATTGCATGCAGGGATTTGTAGTTCTGATTTCCCCTTTGGTTTCCCTAAGAAAAGCAAGGCTACAAGTCCCTGCATGGATTGGGGGTAAGCCCAGGACTGGATCTACCCTGTCGGGTGAATCTAGATCTAGTTGGCAGCCCTACTTTCATCCCAGAAGGTGAGATTTAGACTCACTGTTCCCTCTAAGCTGAATGGGGGTCCTCCAACTACACTGCTGCCAGTAGGGAGCGGTGCTTCAATATTATATTTGCAATCACTAAGGACTGGTCAGGTTCCCTGGAATCCTGCAGAGCTTGCCTGTCTCTTACTATCAGACCTGCCAAGACTCCCGCTTTTGCAAGCCATCTCACGCCGGAGTGCCGGGATCTCCCGCTGAACTGCTCCGTTTCCACTTTCCGGGGACTGCAGGAAATGTCTTCATTAAACATCATCTCCTGCTGCCGCTGGTCTTGCAGCAGCAGGAAATGATGTTTTTACCAGGTGTTGCCTGCTGTCCCTGGAAAGGGAGGCTGTACCAGGGCAGAACTGTGGTGGTTGTGGGTGGAGCTGTGGGCGGTCCTGGATGCAGCTGTGGGCAGTTCAGGGTGGAGCTATCGGCGAGCCCTAAATCTCCCGCTCTGGAGGCTGACCCCCTTGGCAGCGCTGCACTATTGAAAATGTCAGAGTGAAACAGCACCCCCCACAGGCAGAAATATAGGTGGAGGACTCCTGTTCAGCTTAGAGGGAACAGTGTTTCGGCTACCTTTCACAAGTAGTCTAAAAATATAAGGAGCACATTGTCAGTAATGGCCAGACAGTCTGACTTAACTGACAGGATTTTGGCTGGAGAAGTTAATACATTTTCACTTGCAATAGTTTGTAGCTGACAATGTGGCTACTCAAAATCTCGGCAGCTCCATTTAGGCCCTGCCATTGCAGTACCTAAAGTAGATTTAGCATCTTTCTACTTAGGGAGCAAGTCTGTAACTGCCCTGGGCCCCCTCCCTTTTAGGCTTCACTAGGGGCGTAGCCAGACTTCGGCGGGGGGGTCCTGAGCCCGAGGTTAGGGGGCACATTTTAGCCCCCCCAGTGCTGCCGATCCCCCTGCCACTTTTGACCCCCCCCCCCCCCCGTGCCGCTGCCCCTCCCCCATCCTTTTCGACCCCCCCCTCCCGCCGCCGCCAACCCTCCCCTGCCACTGCCAGGTATCTTTTCTGGTAGTCTCTGAGTCCGGCGCGTTCGCTGATCTGGACTCTGTTTCTGTGAGAGGACTCACAGAAACAGAATCCAGATCAGCAACGCGCTGGAGACCGGCGCTGAAGAGGACTTTGGCTGGCAGGGGTTGGGGACCCCCGCCAGCAAAGGTACCTGCCGACGGCGGCGGTGGTGGGGGGGTCAAATATGGAAGGGGAGGGTCGGCGGCGGGGGGGGGGGTGAAAGCAGGGGGGCAAGGGCTAAAACAGCGGGGGCCCATGCCCCTGTGGCCCCACCTCGCTACGCCCCTGGGCTTCACAACAGAGCATGGTCCATGAGTCTCACGTTTCACTGAGCATATGAACAAATAAGTGGTCTTTTTTTTTGTATATCTTTATTTAGAACAACAGAACAGAACATATAGCTATAGAATAACAGAAGACAAAAAGCAGCAAATGCAAAAAAAAAAAAAAAGGATAACAGACAGAGTTATAACAATTCACACCCTTAAACTTATCACAATCCTGTCTGATGGCATTTTAAAGATAACCCCTCTTATGCCCTAACCATTACGCTACTCCACCACACAATCAAACAGTAAGCAAACACATACCCCTACCTCCCTCCCACCCCCACCAGAAGGCCTCAAGTATCAAGCGCAGGGGAAGGGAAACCATCCAGATATTTGCGCCATAAAGCAATGAATTGGCGCAGCTCTCTCGTACCATGCTTACGATAAGCAGAAATTTAAAATTGGACCATTTCCCACCTTCTATGTTCTCACCTGGTCACAGGAAGCGCTTCCTCAGACACCCAATATTATAAGATAGTTTTTTTCTTTTTTTTACTAGCAGCATTGAAATATAAAGAAATTTTATTTTGTCTAATAATTTATTAAGCAAGGCACATTTCATTTATATGGATGCGCTGTTGTCAGCGGGAGTGTACTAATGTTGGTCAGATGAAAGACAGCAAAATATATTCACCCTTAAGTGTAATTACAGTCACTATATAAGTGATTTATGTTTCTGAGGGCTACCATTTACTTATTAATTATTTTTTTAGTTTGATAATCGGGCACAGTTAGAGCTTTACTTTACATACTGATCGACAGCGATAGCAGTTTACAGAATGCCAAAGATGCTAGGCTGCATAGAGAGGGGTATAACCAGCAGAAGAAAGGAGGTGTTGATGCCCCTCTACAAGTCGTTGGTGAGGCCCCACTTGGAGTATTGTGTTCAGTTTTGGAGGCAGTATCTTGCTAAAGATGTAAAAAGACTGGAAGCGGTGCAAAGAAAAGCTACAAAAATGGTATAGCACTTGCATTGCAAACCGTACGAGGAGAGACTTTCTGACCTGAACATGTATACCTTGGAGGAAAGGAGAAACAGGGGTGACGTGATACAGACGTTCAAATATTTGAAAGGTATTAATCCGCAAATCATCCTTTTTTGGAGACGGGAAGGTGGTAGAACTAGAGGACAAGAATTGAGGTTAAGGGGGGCAGACTCAGGATTAATGTCAGGAAGTAATTTTTCCACTGAAAGGGCAATAGATACGTGGAATGCCCTCCCGCAGGAGGTGGTGGAGATGAAAACAGTAATGGAATTCAAACATGTGTGATAAACACAAAGGGATCCTGTTTAGAAGGAATGGATCTACGGAATCTTAGCGGAGATTGGGTGGCGACACCGGTATTTGGAGAGTAAAACCAGTGCAGGGCGGACTTCTACGGTCTCTGCCCTGAGAAAGGCAGGGACAAATCAAACTCAGATATACATATAAAGTATTACATACCACATAAAATAAGTTTATTTTGTTGGGCAGACTGGATGGACCGTTCAGGTCTTTATCTGCTGTCATTTACTATGTTGTGTTACTATATAAAGCATGTCCACATTTGCACAACCATATATAAGGGAAAGGGAAATGGGAGATGATATACCACCTTTCTGAGGTTTTTGCAACTACATTCAAAGCGGTTTACATACATTCAGGTACTTATTTTGTACCAGGGGCAATGGAGGGTTAAGTGACTTGCCCAGAGTCACAAGGAGCAGTAGTGGGAATTGAGCCCACTGGCAACATGCCATGTAGAAGCCTGCCCTTGCAGATCAGCAATGTGGCAGTGTAGGCTTCTGTTTCTGTGAGTCAGAAGTCCTGCACATTCCATGTAGAATCTCAATTAGTAGCAACAGAATCTACTACTACTTAACATTTCTAGAGCGCTACTAGGCTTAAGCAGCGCTGTACAGATTAACATAAATTGACATAAGGGACAGTCCCTGCTCCAAGGAGCTTACAATCTAAAGGGCGAAATGTCAAGTAGGGGCAGTCCAGGTTTCCTGAATAGAGATGATGGTTAGGTGCCGAAGGCGACATTGAAGAGGTGGGCTTTGAGTAAAGATTTGAAGATGGGCAGGGAGGGGGCCTGGCGTATGGGCTCAGGGAGTTTATTCCAGGCATGGGGTGAGGCGAGGCAGAAAGGGCGGAGCCTGGAGTTGGCGGTGGTGGAGAAGGGTTCTGACAGGAGGGATTTGTCTTGAGAATGGAGGTTACGGGTAGGAATGTAAGGGGAGATGAGGGTAGAGAGGTAGGGAGGGGCTGTAGATCGAGTGCACTTGTAGGTTAAAAGGAGAAGCTTAAACTGCATGCGGTACCTGATCGGAAGCCAGTGAAGTGACTTGTGGAGAGGGGTGATATGAGTGTACCGGTTCAGGCGGAATCTCAATAGTAGCAACATTCCGTCTAGAATCTCCAATAGTAGCAACATTCCATGTAGAATCTCAAATAGTAGCAACAGAATCTCAATAGTAGCAACATTCCGTCTAGAATTTCCAGTAGTAGCAATATTCCATGTAGAATCTCCAATAGTAGCAACATTTCATGTAGAATCTCAAATAGTAGCAACAGAATCTCAATAGTAGCAACATTCTATCTAGAATCTCCAATAGTAGCAACATTCCATGTAGAATCTCAAATAGGGAAAGGGAACTGGGACTTGATATACTGCCTGTTTGAGGTTTTTGCAACTACATTCAAAGTGGTTTACATATATACAGGTACTTATTTTGTGGGTTAAGTGACTTGCCCAGAGTCACAAGGAGCTGCAGTAGGAATTGAACTCAGTTCCCCAGGATCAGAGTCCACTGCACTAACCACTAGGCTACTCCTATCACACACATATTTATGACAGCTCTGGTACTTTCATGGGGGGGGGGGGGGGGGGGGGCATTGTGGCAGAGTGGAGAGCAGATGTGATGGAGACAGACTCATCCAGGTACCAGAAAGCAGACTGTGTGAAGACAGCCCCACCCTGAGACAAGAGTAAGTAGCATCTGCTGAAATCTATTCTGAATGCCAATACACTGAGATGAGAGATGAAACACAAAGCGCCTGCAACATCCCATTTAACCGTAACAGCAGGACCGTGGCACAGTATATAAGCACACAACTATGGAACGCGCTTCCGACCGCCCAATCTTCCGGAACATACGACCACCTAATCTTCCGGAAACTCCTAAAGACTTACTTGTTCAAAAAGTCATACTCCAACGACTCAACCTAAATGCCTAACCCTGCAATATATCAATACATCAATATAAATGTTCATGTTGGACATAGCCTAACCTACTCTTCCCCTGACCCCCAACATGTCTATCAAATCTGATCATTAGCCCGTCTTAACCTCACTTTGTATCTGTTTGCGCCAGTATTGGCGACTGCCACTACTGCGCTTTGTAAGACACATTAGGCCTGCAAATAGGTGGGAAAATTTGGGATACAAATGCAACACATAAATAAATAAATACAATTAAGTATTAAGGCGAATTCCTTTAAATTGAAGCTCAACACAGAGAAAACTCATTGCCTTCTACTCACATCACCTTACAACAAGTACAATCCTACCACCTTAACTGCACCTGGACTTGACCTGCCAATCTCTGCGTCTCTGAAAATTCTAGGAGTAATACTTGACAGAAATCTTAACTCTAGTTGATCACACTAATGCAGCCGTGAAAAAAGCATTCTTCTCTCTTTGGAAACTGAAGCGTATAAAACCTTTCTTCCCTAGAGAAGTGTTTTGCAATTTAGTGCGGTCTCTTGTTCTGAGTCATCTTGATTACTGCAATGGTATCTATGCAGGGTGCGTGGACCTGCTTCTTCAAAAATTGCAGACTGCTCAAAATACCGCTGCAAGATTGATCTACGGTAAATCGAAGTTCGTCAGCTCCAGGCCAGTGCGAGAAAAGCTGCACTGGCTACCTGTCAAGGAACGTATAAATTTCAAAATTTGCGCCCTGGTGCACAAAATCCTTCACGGCGAAGCTCCAGCTTATATGGATAATCTTATCCTCTTGCCACCAAGGAACTTGAGCAAATCTTCCCGATCCTATTTACGTCTCCACTACCCCTCGTGCAATGGCCTCAAGTATAAAACCAGCCACGCATCTACCTTTCCCTACATCAGTGCACGTTTGTGGAATGGTTTGCCCAACTCAGTAAAAGCTACCTCTGAACAACAGGCTTTCAGAATCTCCCTGAAGACCGCTTTATTCAGGACAGCTTACCCTGCAGCTCAGCACTGCCTTATGCGACCATACTGCATTCCTTACCTCCTCTCTCACTTCTCTCCCTCTGTCGCTCCCCACCAACTACCTCACCCTTACTGTGTCTGTTTATTACTAGATTGATGTGTCCTTTTATACTGCTGTTAGCCTTTTTGAACTAATGTAAGCCACATTGAGCCTGCCCATGGGCGGGAAAGTGTGGGATATAAATGCTTAAATAAATAAATAAATAAGGGGGGTAAGAGCACCATGCAAAGTGTGTAACTTATAATATTGTACGAATTACGTGCATGAGTTGGAAATGTGCTCATAACCTACCTATACTTCACTCACAAACACATGGAGAAGGAGCCTCATGGTCAGTGCAATGGCCTGAGAACCAGAGGAATGGGATTCGATTGCCACTGCAGCTCCTTGTGACTCTGGGCAAATCATTTAACCCTCCACTGCCCCGGGTACAAAACAAGTACCTGTATATAATATGTAAACCGCTATGATTGTAACCACAGAAAGGTGGTAATACCAAGTCCCATTCCCTTTCCCCTTGAAATTACACTGATTAATCAATTTACTTGAACTTGCCAGTTAATTTGACGGCTCTTATAGTTATATTATTACTTTTGCAATCTGCTTTATACCTCACGGGATTTGCGGAATAGAAATCCCAGATTAGATTAGATAGTGCCTACTGCACTAACTGTAAACGTTGGTACTTGTGATGCATTAAGTGATGCCTAAGTGTAGGCGACAAGTCACAGAATTGCCCTTGAAGGGTAATTCTATAAAGTTGCATGCCAATTTTGCACCCTATTAGCACAAGCTGAGTGGCAATTCTATAACGGGGCCTTGGCACCAAGATTCCATTAGAGCAGCAGTTCCAAAACCTGGTCCTGGAGGGACCCCATCCAGTCAGGTTTTCAGGATATCCAAAATGAATATTCATAGAAGATACCTCCACTGCATGCAAATCTCTCTAGTGAATATTCATTGTGGATATCCCAAAAAAAAAAAAATGGCCCCTTCTGCTAGCACAGGACCCTTTTTTCCCCCTCAGCTTGGTAAAAGGACCCCTTTAGGTGTTAATGTACTGCCGCCATGCTATTGAGGGAAATTAATTTTGCATTACACGTTAATGTCCGTTTTAATCTGCATGTAAAAATTTAACTAAGTTGCACAGTGAAACTTTTGTAGCCTGAGCTTTAGGATAGAGTGGCTGAAAATATTTTAGGCATTGCATTATTCCTGAGGTAAAATCAAGGATCACTCGGCAAACAGTGATAATGATACACCTACCTTCCAAAGAGCTCTGAAATCTTGCAGAACTGGTGTAATGAATTCCTTCATTATTTGACATGTCAAATGAATTCTAAGCACTGCAGTCATCTCAGTTGTATAATGCTGTTTTTCAGTACAGGTAATTACAGGGAAATATGTGTGACTTTTATTTCAAACATTCAATAAAACGATCACAGAGCGGTGTGCGGATGGACATTGTGCACAGACTAAGTCACGTTATGATGTGGTCCATTTGCCATGGGAGAGCAATACATAATGCAAAGCAGGGAAGAAGGAAATGTACCACAGAGCAGAAATTTTAGAGGGATCCGATGAATTCAGGCACCACTGTGAGCCTGGCAAGCCGTGTGCAATGTGCATATTGCAGGGTGAAGTGACAGCTAGTTATTAATGCTGAAACCCAGAACTTACTTTGCTCCAAAGATCAATGAGATGATATAAATATTAACTCAACTGTGCCGTTCATTGACTAGAGCCTGGTCAGAAGTTAAATCCTCCATGCCACAGCACTCTCAGTGGGCCATACTGATAAGGTTAATTATTTTCAAGTTCAGCTGGAAAGCTTCAAGGGTCAAGTTTCAAACCGGCCAGTTGGCTGAAATGGTCATAGGTTCTAGCATACCTAGGGTGGGGTGGTGGGGATGGTGTGCCGGCAGCGAGGGGGTGTGCAGAGCAGGCATGTGCTTTCGGCTCTGCTGGTCTCCTGTCCTGGAATAGGAAGTTGACATCTGAGGGGGGTAGTGGACCGGCAGAGCTGACAGCTCGCGCCTGCGCTGTGTAACCCCTTGCTTGGAGGAGGGGTGTGTACGTTACTTGGGGGGGGGGCTGCATGTGTGCTCTGTCCCGCTCCAGGTGCCATATAAGTAAAGGTACGCTGCTGTCCAGGGCCGCCGAGAGCCGGGGCCGGGCCCGGGACAAGACAACCCCCGCCCCCCCCACCCGAGGTCGCCGCCCACCTGAAGTCGCCGGGCCCCCCCTCCACCCGCTACCGGGCCCGGAACTAACCTTAAGTCTCCTTCTTTCACTTCGCGCAAGCAGCAGCAGGGCAGACCTCTCCTCCTTCCTTCCCTGCCTCCCACCAGCTCTGGCACAGACCGTATAAGTCTGCCCAGCGCTATCCCCGCCTCCCAACCACCAGTCCCGCCTCCCACCACTGGCTTTGGCACAGACTGTATAAGTCTGCCCAGCTCCATCCCCCCTCCCAACCACCAGTCCCGCCTCCCACCACCAGCTCTGGCACAGACCGTATAAGTCTGCCCAGCACTATCCCCGCCTCCCAACCACCAGCCCCTCTTCCCCCCACCGGCACAAGTATTGCAGTTTTAAAGACATTTTAAAAACGGCTTTTTCCTGAACATTTCTTACAAATTCTACTGCTTATACCTGAAGGCAATGGTGATTATGTGCTTATTTAACCCATAGTCCGTGTAATGATTGATTGGATATTGAATGATAGATATTAGCCTCTACCTGAAAGGAAGTGCCAGTTGAAAAATTTGCATTATCCCAGCATCCAACAGTGCTTTAAAAGCTGCTCCTAGTCGCTGTGCTTTTAGTTTAACTAGGGTTAATCAATGGTCAAATCCCAAAGGCCAAGAGTTCAGGCACTGCAAAGTGCAAAAACTTCTAATGAACGGCAATGGGATGCAGTTATCCTCAAACTTTTATTCAGCAGGGAAGCACTTTGTCGGAGGCGGCAAAGCATTATTGCTTCCTTCCACTGGGATTAAAATAACATTAATCAAGGGGAACTAGTGACAACACCAACCCCAAAAAGGGAAACTAATTATATAGAGATGGATATCAGCAAGTTCTGACACCACAGAAAACCCAAAAAATTGAGAAGGATTTCAAAACCTCACATGAAACAGTAGGAGTCTTGGAGATCCGAGATTTGACAGTATACCCTCTGTCTTTTTTTCTGGAAGCTCAATTATTAATAACACATCCCATTTCTAAAGCATCACCTGATACACAGCACTGGACACATTTAAAACATCCTTCGTCCCGAGGTTGCACTAACTAGACAAGATAAACAGAGATAACAACCATGGCCTTGATATTCAGCCAGCGGCAATCAGAATTTTGTCGGCTGCCACCTGGGGTGGATTGCTGCTGTGCACCTCCCGCAGCGCCGTCCCCACCCTCCCCGGCGCATCACCTCCAACCCCACTCGCTGCATTGCTCTTACCCCCTGTGGTGCTGGGAGCAGCCACTCGGCTGTCAGCTCCGCCGGTTCCCTGCTCCCACTGCCCCGGAACAGGAAGTAACATCAGAGAGAGAGCAGGGAACCAGCAGAGCAGACAGCTGCGCGGCTGCTCCATGTACCCCCTCCTGCAGCGTGCACCTGGGGCAGACCGCCCCGCCGTTCAAGAAGGGTTCCTACATAAACATGGCCTACCTTAGTGGAGCCTGTGCAGCATATACTTCTGTGGAGGAGGCATAGGGTGGAAGAATTCTCTTCTCTCCTCTGGGCCTCCCTGTTCTGTCTTGCCAGAGGGCTTTTAACCTCCTACTCCAGTGATGTCGAACCTAGGGCACGCACAGCCCTCTCTGTTGGCACGCACGCTGTCGCTTCACACACTGGAAGTTCATTCCCTCATCCCTTCGAGTTCCAGGCCCCCTCCCTCCAAATTTTAAAAGTTATCTATTTTACTTTGTCGGGGTTAGGGTGGCAGCATGCAGGCTCGGCTCGGTGCTTAGTTCAGTTTTCCCTTCTCTCTCGCTCTCTTTCTCTCAGCTCTGGTCCCGCCCTTGCGGAAACAGGAAATGAGGGTGGGACCAGAGCTGAGAGAGAGAGAGAGAAGGGAAAACTGAACTAAACACCGAGCCGAGCCTGCATGCTTTTTACCGCTGCTGCCGCCCTAACCCCGACGAGGTAAGATAGATGACTTTTAAAATTTGGAGGGAGGGGGACCCTGGAACTGGGAGGGAGGGAGGGGCCTGGTACTCGGAGGCAGAGGGAGGGGGGACAGGAGGGGAATGAGGGGGAGGGGATCAAGGGGGAGGGGGGACAGGGGGGATGAGGGGGAGGGGGGAATGTGCAACCTGTTAAATTGCCCTGTTGGCACTTTGCGAGATTTTGGGTTGCTGTTTGGGCACTCGGTCTCTGAAAGGTTCGCCATCACTGTCCTACTCTCTCTGAGCCCCTCCTGACTGACTGAGCAAGCTACCTGAACTATTCCCTGCTTCCAGGAAGCTTTGTTCTAGCCTCAGTGAGGGAGTGGCCTTAAGGAAACCCTGCCTTCTACCACCCACTCCCTGACATGGAAGCATCCACTTATAGAATTATCCTCATAGGGGTAAATTCAAGAAAGGTGTTAAGTAGAGGAGTGTGGAGGGGGAGGGGGTCAAGGGGGAGGGGGGACAGGGGGGATGAGGGGGAGGGGGGAATGCACAACCTGTTAAATTGCCCTGTTGGCACTTTGCGAGATTTTGGGTTGCTGTTTGGGCACTCGGTCTCTGAAAGGTTCGCCATCACTGTCCTACTCTCTCTGAGCCCCTCCTGACTGACTTTATAGGATGAATAACTCTTCTGGTCAAAGCTACCCAATGAGTAATTCCCAGGTTCCGTTTACAGGAGTCTGGCTAAACCAACTTCCTAGCTCTGTCCAGGGGTTATATATTATAAAGGAACCTGGCTGTTCTGGGCCTACACCAGAACTTTTCTTCTGTTAGAGAGAACTGGAAAGGTGTTGAAATTAGGTTCTCGGATGATGCACGCTAAGGATCAAATTTTAAAAATAAGATTGAAAAAAACAGCACACAAAAAAAAAATAACACACCAAGTGCTATTGTAAAAACAGTGCTGAATATAGGCTCCGTTTATAGAATATGTTTAGCGCTGGGATCAGCACCTAACTTTAGAGGCGAGGATTTACACCAAGTAAACCCTGGTATAAATATTCGCATCTAAATTAGGCAAGGATCTCCTTTATTCTATAATAGCGTGGATAAATTGTAGGAACGCCCCTGATCCAACTATAGCCCTACCATGGCCACGCCCCCTTTTTGGAGTTGTGCGTAAAATTGGAGAAGGTGCAGAGAAGGGCGACGAAAATGATAAAAGGGATGGAACAACTTCCTTATGAGGAAAGACTGAGAAGATTAGGGCTCTTCAGCTTGGAGAAAAGGCGGCTGAGGGGTGATATGATAGAAGTCTACAAGATAATGAGCGGAGTAGAGCGGACAGATGTGAAGCGTTTGTTTACACTTTCAAACAACAACAAAACCAGGGGACACAAGATGAAGCTAGAATATGGTAGATTTAAAACAAATAAGAGAAAGTTTTTCTTTACTCAGCGTGTAGTAGGACTCTGGAACTCGTTGCCGGAGAATGTGGTGGCAGCAGCTGGCCTTATGGAATTTAAAGGGGGTTTGGACAGATTCCTGAGAGAAAAGTCCATTGAACATTATTAAAAATTATTTTTTTAATGTGTTTTGCCGGGTTCTTGAAGCCTGGATTGGCCACTGTCGGAGACAGGATGCTGGGCTTGATGGACCCTTGGTCTTTTCCCAGTATGGCAGTGCTTATGTACTTATGTTAACTAAAAATGCATGTGTAAATTTCAATGAATGCCAATAAGTGCTGATACCTGATTCTTCAATTCCTAGGACTGTTTACAAAATTTTCGTGTGGGGACTATACATCACATATGGTCAAATCTCACCGCCAATTGGCTTGTTATTCAATTAAATTGCGTGTGCAAATTGGGTGCGTGCCCAAAGTTACACATGCAGCTTTAAGTGCCATTGATAGAATTTCAGGGTAGACATGAATTCTCAACAGCTGTTGTAAGTGCTCTCACCTATAGGTGCATAACTGATAGTATTCTAAAGCCCACATGTGTAACTCATAGGCACGTCCCAACCCACCCATGACCCTCCCAGGTCCATCCATCCCTCTTGCAGTTGAGCTCTATGGAACTGTGCACCCAGTTTATAGAATATTGACTAAGGTCCATTACGTGCCTAACTGCCAATTAGAGTCAAGTAGTACCGGTAGTTGGCAATTATTTATTTTATTTAATTTATTTAATACATGTATACCCCACATTTTCCCACTAGATGCAGGCTTATACAGAACCATAGGGAAGACTACAGTACAGAAAAGTACAATTAAGCAGTGTAAAAGAAAGGTAATAAACAAATAGGTATCATTTAGTCAACGAAGATAGCAAAAGATAATACAAGGTTACAGGTAATAAGGTCCATGAATCTTGCTGAAACCAGGAATGGGTAGGTTAGGTTGAGTCTGAAAAGTAAGCCTTCTTGAATAGGATGGTCTTCAATAATTTTCTGAAATTTAGATAGTTCTGAGTTGATTTTACGGATTTGGGTAAAGCATTCCATAGTTGTGTGCCTATGAAGGAGAAGTTGGAGGCGTAGGTGGATTTGTATTTAAGGCCATTACAATCAGGATAGTGTAAATTTAGATAGGATCAGGTAAAACTGGAACAGTTTCTAGGTGGTAAGTCAACCAGATCGAGCATGTATTCGGGAACTTCACTATAAATGATCCCGTGAATCAGACCTTAAAGGCAATACGTTCTTTGATGGGAAGCCAATGTAATTTTTCACAAAGGGGCTTGGCAGATTCAAATTTAGATTTGCCAAAAATCAGTATCGCCGCTGTTTTCTGGGCAGTCTGAAGTTTCTTGACTAGATGTTCTCTGCAGCCTGCATAGATTCCGTTACAATAATCCATATGGCTTAATACCATTGACTGTATTAAGTTGCGGAAAACATTTCGAGGAAAGAAAGGAAAGAAAGTTGCTAAAGCCAATTAGCATCTCATTAAACCATTAATTAAGGCACGTAATGGCCTTATTCTAGAAACTGAGCACTCAGTTAAGTGTAAAGTTGGGCACCCCCAATTTGCGGGTTAGTGTACTATAAAGAGATGGTTGTAACATAAAATGAGCCTCAAAAAGCTGAGTTTTCAGACTAGATTAGAATATGACCAGAGAGGGGACATGACACATTGACTCATGAAGTCTGTAGCATGTTGAAAGTGCGGAGCCAGGAGTTGGCAATGGAGGCATTAATAAGAATGAGTTCAGAAATGAGCGTGCATGGAGAGAGAGGTGAAGGTAAGCATTCAGGAGAAGCTTGACACTCACACACACTAGGAGTGACACGGGCTGCAGGGCTTTTTTTGAGGGGGTACTCGGGGGTACTGAGTACCGGCAACTTTTCTATTGTCTGCTAAAATTGACCCATGGTCCCCAAGTTTTAATGAAAGAGCTCAGGCTCTACATACCAATTCTGCCTTGTCACAAATTCTGTGACTGGTGGGGCCTGGCTATTGCGGGGTGGGTCTGTGACCCGTCAGTGATTACCCCACCCCTGAAGGGTGGCCTAGCATTTGAATACCGGAACCTTTTTTGCTAGAAAAAATGCACTGAAGGGTTGTACATACTGCATCAGGATATGTTTATCCACTCCTACCCTAGCTGAAATAATATTTAACCATCTCCCTGACCTCATCTGCACCTTTCTTTAAATTAGTCGCCTTACTTTCTAACTCCTCTTACTCTTTTACCTATCTATATGTTCCATCTTTGCTTTACCCTTCACCGTTCTGTTACCTATTGTGTTGACATTGTAAGTAGTATAGTATGCCAAACGTTGTACTGTGATTTGAATATTTTTACTGCTGTAATTGCCTATTGCTCATGTTCAACCTATTCTTACTGTACACTGCCTTGAGTGAATTCCTTCGAAAAGGTGGTAAATAAATCCTAATAAATAAATAAATAAATAAATAAACACATATGGAAGAGGATGTGGGGCCAATAGAGGGGCCCTTTTACTAAGCTGCAGGAAAAAGTGGCCTGCACTAGTACAGACGCACGAAATCGGTGCACGCTGGGACATTTTTTTACCACGGCGGATAAAAAGGCCCATTTTAAAACGGGGCCGTAAATGACCGTGCGCTAATAGTAAAAAAAATAGAGCACGGCTATTTATTGCCTGAGCCCTTACCATCACCTATTGACTTGGCAGTAAGGGCTAACGGGCTACTCATGTAGTAATCGGGCAGCACGCGGCAATGCGGCTGCGTTGCCGATTCCCGCTGGGAACGCCCCCTGCGATAGAAAATAGAAAATTATTTTCTACCAGGGGAAACTTTAGAATTACTTGCAGGCACCCAGGCTACCCCGGCAGTAAGGTCAATTTTGTACCTGCTACCTGCTCAGTAGCCCTACAGCGGCTTAGTAAAAAGGTCACATGATTGATTTATTTATTTAACACATTTATACCCCACATTTTCCCACTAGTTGTAGGCTCAATGTGGCTTACACAAGACCGTAGTGCTGGCTACAGTTCAGTAAAATACAATTAAACAATGTAATAATAAGATAGTAATCGTATATGCAACGTATAAAACAACAGAGATAATAAAATGTATTTATTTATTTGTTGCATTTGTATCCCACATTTTCCCACCTATTTGCAGGCTCAATGTGGCTTACGTGGAGGGGCATAATCGAACACGAACGCCCATCTGCATGGGCATCTATGTCCGAGAACGGGTACGTGAAGGGGTGGGACAGACCGTATTTTTGAAAAAAATGGGCGTCCATCTTTCGTTTAGAAAATACGGTTTGTACGGACCAAAATGCCATGGATTTAGTCGTTTGTGAGCTGGGCGTTTGGTTTTTTTTAGCAATAATGGAAAATAAAAATGCCCAGCTCAAAAACATCCTAATCCAAGCCATTTGGTCGTGGGAGGGGCCAGGATTCGTAGTACACTCGCCCCCCTGACATGCCAGGACATCCTGCTGGGCACCCTAGAGGTCAGTGCGGTGGACTTCAGAAAACGCTCCCACATGAATAGCTCCCTTACCATGGGTGCTGAGCCCCCAACCCCCCTCCCACAAAACCCACTACCCACCAATGTACAACACTACCATAGCTCTTAGGGGTGAATGGGGCACCAACATGTGGGTACAGTGGGTTTTGGAGGCCTCCCATTTACCAGCACAAGTGTTACAGGTAGGGGGGATGGGCCTGGGTCTGCCTGCCTGAAGTGCACTGCGGTACCCACTAAAAGTGCTCCAGGGACCTGCATACACGCAGGCCTCTAGGACTTGTTGCTGCTGTATAACCTTGGCACACCAGTTGACACCTGAAGACTAATCTCTTTGAAAAAGTCCTTTATTTGAATAAGCACGTTTACTCACAGTTGTGCCCCACTGGCAAAGAATCTTCCTGGTACTGAGATTAGCAGTAGGTCAGAGCTGGCAGAATGCTGTACAATGCCCTCTTTCAGCAACATTCAAGGGAAGAACTAAGTGCTATAACGTGGCTAACACATGAAAGGGATCTAAAACTGTGTTACAAAAATGACCACTACCTCATGGACTACCAGAAACAAAACAGGGCACACTCTGACCCAGTAAGCAGGGGGAAAAGCACCATGGGAGTAGAGCCTACCAACTACCAACATCGTGAGCATTTAACGCAAGCTACTGGAATCACGGAGCCCAATACCCTACACCCACCACAATGCATTGCTAAGGTGTCACACTCACCCGAGAGCCACATCAGAACCAGGGAAAGGCTGTCACAGGATAGAACACATTCTACTGTCATGGAGGTGGGTACGGCATTTAAGGCTAGCATAGAGGCTGGAACAAAAAGTTTTTAGAGTGGGTTTTTTTTGGTGGGAGGGGGTTAGTGACCACTGGAGGAGTCAGGGGAGGTGATCCCCGATTCCCTCCGGTGGCCTTCTGGTCAGTTGGGGCACTTTTTTGGGACTTGGACCTGAAATAAAAGGGTCCAAATAAAGCGGACCAAATTCTCATCAAAAACGCCCTTCTTGTTTCGATTATCAGCTAAAGACGCCATCTCTCCTCGGCCGATAACCACACCCCAGTCCCGCCTTCACCACGCCTCCGACACGCCCCCGTTAACTTTGTTCATTCCTGCGACGGAATGCAGTTGAAGACGACCAAAATCGGCTTTCAATTATACCGATTTGGTCGCACACGGGAGAAAGACGCCCATCTCCCGATTTGGGTCGAAATATGGGCATCTTTCTCTTTCGAAAATAAGCTGGATAGTACCGTCAAAGGCGTTTGCCCAGTCGGAGGATAACAAATACAAAGTTGCATAGTGATCGTATGAGGTATAAGTAAAAGATAAGAAAAGATAATAGAGTCCGTGAATTTTGCTGTAACAAAGAAGAAGTAAGTTAGGTTGAGTCTGGAAGGTGATGACTTACATGGTCATAGCAACACTGAAGGAAGATACTGTAAGTCAAGCAGATGAATTTCAAATAGATAGTTTGCGGAGAAAAATAGTTCCATGGGAGACCCACAGAATCCAGGCTGCAGTAGACCTAGTGAGAGGTAAGAAGAGAGTGAATTAGTGTTTTGGTAGCATGTTCAGAAAGGAAGGGTTAGATTTAGAGCAGCGGTTCCCAAACCTGGTCCTGGAGACACCCCAGCCAGTCAGGTTTTTAGGACATTCACAATGAATATTCATGAGAGAGATTTGCATGTCCTGCCTCCACTACATGTACAGATTTGGGAACCACTGATTTAAAGGAAGAAATGACACATTTTGGAGGCAAGTTTAGAAGGTAGATGTTGGATTTACATGTATTCATGGGGTTACATAGTAACATAGTAACATAGTAGATGACGGCAGAAAAAGACCTGCACGGTCCATCTAGTCTGCCCACGATAAACTCATGTGTATACCTTACCTTGATTTGTACCTGTCTTTTTCAGGGCACAGACCATATAAGTCTGTGCAGCAGTATTTCCCGCCTCCCAACCACCAGTCCCGCCTCCCATCACCGGCTCAGACCCCGTATAAGTCTGCCCTCCCCCATCCTAGCCTCTCAACCACCAACCCCTCTTCCCCCCGCCACCCAATTTCAGCTAAGCTTCTGTGGATCCATTCCTTCTGCACAGGATTCCTTTATGCCTGTCCCACGCATGCTTGAATTCCGTTACCGTTTTCATCTCCACCACCTCCCGCGGGAGGGCATTCCAAGCGTTCACCACCCTCTCCGTGAAGAAATACTTCCTGACATCTTTCCTGAGTCTGCCCCCCTTCAATCTCATTTCATGTCCTCTCGTACTACCGCCTTCCCCTCTCCGGAAAAGATTCGTTTGCGGATTAATACCTTTCAAATATTTGAATAAGTAGTAATTTTAGTACCTGTAAATGAGGTAGCATGCTGAGATCTAAAGGGGGCATATTCCAGATACGGTGTATGAGGCCCTTAAAAGTGTACATGTATTGTGTATTTTAGATTAGCAATATGTGCATGCCTCAATAAATTTCCCCATTGGTATTTATACCTTCTTTGAGTCACACAGTTCTTGATTGGCTTCCTGTTTGGACCTAGGACTTGGAGGAGAGCTTGAGGGGGAACTGTGTTCACCATGGAGGGGCATAATCGAACGGCGCCGGCCAAATCGATGGCCGGCCATCTTCGGGGCCGGCGCCGTAAGTGGGCGGAGCCAAGCGTATTTTTGAAATACGCTTGGCGCCGGCCAAATCGCTCGCTGGGTTTAGAGAAGGATCGCCGGGTTTATATGAGATGGCCGGCTTCGTTGTTCAGCCATAATGGAAACCGGGCCCAGCCATCTCAAACCTGGCGACATGCAAGGCATTTGGGCGTGGGAGGAGCCAGCATTTGTAACATAGTAAATGAAATGACGGCAGAAAAAGACCTGCATGGTCCATCCAGTCTGCCCAACAAGACAAACTCATATGTGCTACTTTTTGTGTATACCCTACTTTGATTTGTACCTGTCCTCTTCAGGGCACAGACCGTACAAGTCTGCCCAGCACTATCCCCGCCTCCCAACCACCAGTCCTGCCTCCCACCACTGACTCTGGCACAGACCGTATAAGTCTGCCCAGCACTATCCTCGCGTCCCACCACCAACTGGCTCTGCCACCCAATCTCGGCTAAGCTCCTTAGGATCCATTCCTTCTGAATAGGATTCCTTTATGTTTATCCCACGCGTGTTTGAATTCTGTTACCGTTTTCATTTCCACCACTTCCCGCGGGAGGGCATTCCAAGCATCCACTACTCTCTCCGTGAAAAAATACTTCCTGACATTTTTCTTGAGTCTGCCCCCCTTCAATCTCATTTCATGTCCTCTCGTTCTACTGCCTTCGCACCTCCGGAAAAGGTTCGTTTGCGGATTAATACTTTTCAAATATTTGAACGTCTGTATCATATCACCCTTGTTTCTCCTTTCTTCCAGAGTATACATGTTCAGGTCATCAAGTCTCTCCTCATACGCAAATCCCTTACCATTCTCGTAGCTTTTCTTTGCACCGCTTCAATTCTTTTTACATCCTTCGCAAGGTACGGCCTCCAAAACTGTAGTGCACTGGCTCCCCTCACATGCCAGGACACCAACCGCTCACCCTAGTGGGCACTTTAAAAAATTAAAAAAAAACAACCAAAACAGCTTCCAGGTGCATAGCACCCTTACCTTCAGTGCTGAGCCCCCCAAATCCCCCCAAAACCCACTCGCCACAACTCTACACCATTACCATAGCCCTAAGGGGTGAAGGGGGGCACCTCCATGTGGGTACAGTGGGTTTTGGGGGGTTTTGGAGGGCCAAGTGTTCTTCCCCCCCCCCCCCCCTTCCCACACTAAAAACAAAATATCTCAGCTGGCGTGAAAACGCTTCTTTCCACCTTGGCGGTCTGCAGCAGGCATGCACTGAAAACTGAGCATGCGCAGGTACCAGTATCATGGAGAGTAGGGTTTTCGTTACCATCAGGGGGAAGTCTTCAGCTGGTGGACCTTGGGATCCCCACCAGCTACCGCTAAATGTGTGCTACTGTTGGGTGGGCCTGAGCCCTAAGTGGGTGGGCCTCGGCCCACCCAGGCCCACCTGTGGCTATGCCACTGCCTCGAGGACTGGACTTGGACAAGCCCGCTCTAGAATGACTTCCTTAGGCTCATAATTTCAGCAGAAATTGCAGCACCTTACACAGGGGCTTAATTTAAGTGCTCAGCTTTCTTTTTGAAGTACTGGCCTCACTGATTTATGTTTTCATGATATTTTTTTTTGTATTTCAAATGATTCTCTCTGTTGCTATTAGCAGGCTCTTGCAGCTGATTTGTGGAATGTATTAGGTTTACACAGAATTCAGTCGTACCGCAAAGTAATTAAAACATTTCCACGGAACTGATGTCTGTCAAAGAACAACAAAAAGTGTGAAAGATGCACAAGGGTGCAGTAATTTTCCAAACTAAGTCATTTATTTACAATAGGAATTGGCAAGTGTAATTAATTCTACTTCTTCCCAGCAATAAGCAGAATGCATTTAGCAATCAAATTGTAAATACGTGTTGAAAAGGTATTAAAGTGAATGCATGCTTCAAGCAGGGGGTGGTTCAATAACTCACTGACTTTCAGGCACATTATTTTGCTGTTTGATTAAATGAAAACACTTCTTAATTATCAGTATGCTTGTTAGCAAATAAAATGCCAGATTCTTGCTTGAATACTTTATGATAAAAGTCTAATCAGGTGCCGCTCACATAAACCAAAACAATTGCTCTGTGATTCCTGTTTGAAAAGTGCACCGATTCTGCTACATGTTTCCACAGATTGCCCCAAAGATGAAGCCAGAAGGGAAGGCAAGAAGGGAGACATCATCGCTCAAAACTGGCAGTGGCTAAGGTTAATCCACAAGAGATCAGATACATATTTGATCGTCTAAAAAAATGACCCCCCCCCCCCCCCAGCAGGGCCAGACTAGTGGGTTAGTGACATCCCTGTGTATGGGCACGGCAGAAGAACTGGGTTCAAGTGCCAGATCAGGGGGAAATGGACATGGGGGTGGATGCGAGGGAGGGAGAGGTACACAGTGGGTGGTGAGGGGAGAAAGAGGGAAAATTCTGGACCATGGGGGAGAGGGCAAGAGGGAGAGGAGGGGGTAGCAAGGAAATGATTGAGAGATAGTGATTACGGAGGGCAGAAATATGGTAATGTGGAGTAGATTTAAGATGAAAGAGAAAGTAGGGCTGGGGAGGAGTAAGATGGGGAATGGGACAGCTAGTGGGTGAAAGAAGAAGATGGTTGAAAAGTAAAAAGGAGGAGAAGAAGGGTGAGAGAGAGGCAGTAAAGAGCTAGAAAGGAATGATCAATATGTCAGAGGCAGGAATAGTGAGGGAACAGACAGGAGAGAGGAGAAAAGACAAATGGACTGCAGCTGCTTGAAGAAGAATTAGCAGACGACACAGAGGAAAGCAGAAAAGAGAAACTGGAACCAGCAAGATGGAAGAACAAAATATCCAGACAACAAAGGTAGAAACAAAGCATTTTATTTTGAATGTTTTAAATGGAATACGTTAGCTTTTGGAAATGTGCATAGCAAATGTCTTTGTATTGTGTTCTGTAGAAAAGGAAATGCATCTCTGTTTTATGTCTCCAGTGTTGCAGTAATGTTATGTTTAACGTCTTGGGGTTCCCTTTCAATTTTTGTCTAAATATTTTTATTTCTGATTTGTGATCCCTTGTTCTGTATTTGGTGAGGGTCTGTTGGTGTGATAATAATGGCAGGTGGGAAAGGAGGGCAAGAGGTGCCAGCTGCATCGGGGGAGTGGAAAGAGGGAGAGAGGTGTTTTATCTGAATTGGGGGGGGGGGGTGGCAAGGATGGAGAGAGGTACCAGCTGCATCAGGAGTGAACCCCCCACAGCAAGGGTGGGCATGGATTTCTAAGGTTTTAAGGTTAAATCCCAGAATATTGCATTGTAATTTGTTTGATATGTTTCCAAACTGTGCTGTACTGCTTTTGGCTGAAAATACAGGTTATATGATTTTGTATTAAATTAAATTAAATTAAATTAAATATGTTACCTTTTATATCAATGCTGGATATGGGAAAGCTGCAAGAAGAGAAATGGAAAGGGATCAGTAAAGTTATAGATGAGTTGGGGATACGTAAATCATTTGAGATTTTGAAGGTAGGGGAGGGGTTTAAACAATAGTTATCATCATACTTATCTCCAAGGGAGACATTGTGTTCCGTCTCTGGGCTGTGTTTCCTTAACTGAGGAAAATTGGGAGTGGAGGAGTGGCCTAGTGGTTAGGGTGGTGGACTTTGGTCCTGGGGAGCTGAGTTCAATTCCCACTTCAGGCATAGGCAGCTCCTTGTGACTCTGGGCAAGTCACTTAACCCTCCATTGCCCCATGTAAGCCGCATTGAGCCTGCCATGAGTGGGAAAGCGCGGGGTACAAATGTAACAAAAATAAAATAGATACTATTGGAGATTCTACATGGAATCTTGCTACTACTGGAGATTCTACATGGAATGTTGCTACTATTGAGATTCTGTTGCTACTATTGGAGATTCTACATGGAATGTTGCTATTCCACTAGCAACATTCTACGTAGAAGGCTGCGCAGGCTTCTGTTTCTGTGAGTCTGACGTCCTGCACGTACGTGCAGGACGTCAGACTCACAGAAGCAGAAGCCTGCGCGGCCACATTGGTGATCTGCAAGGGCCGACTTCTCCAATAGTAACAACAGTGGAGGAGTGGCCTAGTGGTTAGGGTGGTGGGCTTTGGTCCTGAGGAACTGAGTTTGAGTCCCACTTCAGGCACAGGCAGCTCCTTGTGACTCTGGGCAAGTCACTTAACCCTCCATAGCTACATTGAGCCTGCCATGAGTGGGACAGCACAGGGTACAAATGTAATAAAAAGATAGCATATGGGTTACTTTTAAAGAGGATTACGAGAGTCAGACTACCCATATTTCAAATAATTTTGACAAATCTTAAAGCTCCTTGGATCAGTGAGAAACAGCAAGGAACTGATTCCCGACGTGGGAGATGCTCCTCAAAAGTTTAGGAGAGATGCTTAAGAATCTGGTGAAAGATGTGAAGATTTTAACTACATTAAGTCAGCGGTATTACAGAAACAGACATTTTTAATGCCCTTCTAGATTTCTCTCAGGCAAGCTCCTTTTGCACATCTTCTGAATAGAGGGGACTGCCCTAAATGCTCACGAGAACAGGCAAGCTGTTTTGGGGTTGTGAAATAATCCGGTGTTTCTGAGTTGCATTAACAGATTTTCTGAGTGTGTTTTTGGATCTTCGAACAGTGGTTGCCCTTGGGTTGCCAACTATTTGATCATCTGAGCCTAATATTGGTCTTACGCAGAGGAGAGAGATTGCTTTTTGCTCTTGTGCAAGGCTTTCCTTTTGGGATGAAAGTGTATGCTATTACAATGGAGAGTGAACGAGCCTCCTTTTCTTATTCATTGGAGAAATAAGTTATACCAGATGTTAAAGTATGAAAAAAGCAGATACTTTAGACTGCCACATCACTAGAAATTTCCAAACAATTATGGAATAATTACTGCAGAGAGCGAAGGGACAGGCTGAAGAACCTCAACATGTATACGCTGGAAGAGAGGCGAGAGAGAGGGGATATGACAGAGACGTTTAAATACCTCAGTGGCGTCTATATACAGGAGTTGAGCCTTTTTCAAATGAAGGAAAACTCTGGAATGAGGGGGCATAGGATGAAGTTAAGAGGAAACAGGCTTAGGAGGAATCTAAGAAAATACTTTTTCATGGAAAGGGTGGTGGGTGCCTGGAATGGCCTCCCGGTGGAGGTCGTGGAGACGAGGACTGTGTCAGAATTTATGAAAGCGTGGGACAAGCATGTGGGATCCCTTAGGAAAGGACTGTTCACGCTTTCCAAAAATACTAGGACTAGGGGGCATGCGATGAAACTATAACATAGTAAATTTAAAATGAATCTGAGAAATATTTTCTTCACTCAACGTGTAATTAAACTCTGGAATTCGTTGCCGGAGAATGTGGTAAAGGCGGTTAGCTTAGCGGAGTTTTAAAAAGGTTTGGGCGGCTTCCTAAAGGAAAAGTCCATAGACCGTTATTAAATGGATTTGGGGAAAATCTACTATTTCTGGGATAAGCAGTATAAAATGTTTTGTACTTTTTTGGGATCTTGCCAGGTATTTGTGACCTGGATTTGCCACTGTTGGAAACAGGATGCTGGGCTTGATGGACCTTTGGTCTTTCCCAGTATGACAATACTTATGTAAGAGTTAGTGGTTACTGAGGATAGGCAGACTGGATGAGCCATTTGGCTCTTATCTGCCATTATGTTTCTATGAATGTATAAATGGTGTGGGGGGGGGGGGGGGGGGGGGAAGTGTCAAAGAGTGTAGACAAGATTTCCACAGTATAGTTTTCGGAAGAAGTGGTGCTTGGAATTGAAGAATGTCCTGGATATTGTGGAAATCTATATCCATTTCCTTTAACATATCTGAAGATGCCAAGTCTCTACTGGATTTTCTCCTCACTGTGGCTCAAAAATTGATCATCTCTCATTGGAAGGATAACGTGATACTCAATGTGGACATGTGGTGGAACTGGACCTCATTGTTTAAGAAATACGAAGAATCCATAGTTTTTCATTCCTTAGGCGTACCAACTCGTCTAAGTAAATGGAAATTATTAGGGGGTCCTTTCACTAAGCCAAGGGAAAAAGTAGCCTGCGGTAGTGTAGGCGCACGTTTTTGGTGTGCGCTGGGCCAGTTTTTAACGCATCTGCAAAAAAGGACTTTTTTAAAAAGTGGGACGGGAAAAGGGCATGCGGTAAAACAGAAACTAGCGTGCGCCTAAAACCAGTCAGAGCCCTTAACGCCACCCATTGATATAGCGGTAAGGGCTCACGCACTACACGCACGGTGACCGGTCGGCGCACACCAACTGCTGATTACTGCCGGAAATGTCGTGCATGGGAGGAAATAAATAAATAAAGCATCCAGGTGTTATGGGCATATGGCAAACCTGAAATTACCACCAGTGGGTGCGTAATTTTATTTTGACACGTGCTGCACGCGCGTAGAGCCTAACGCATCTTTATAAAAGGACCCCTACATGATTACTTAGCATATAAGCCCATTATTTATTTATTTATAGCATTTATATCCCACAATATTCCCACCCATGGGCAGGCTCAAAGTGGCGTACAACAGTCTTCAAAAACATACAACAATTCTGCAAGCAAATAATCAATATCGTAAGAGAGAAAGGGGAAAGAGTAGCGGTGATCAGTATGTCGCTACGACAGTTGTAATTCAGAAGGAAGAGACACCGGAAGGGTTTGAAGCGTATGCTCTACCAAAAAGGAAGGTCTTGAGGCGCTTCTTGAAGGTCGGGTGATCAGAAGTAAGTTTAACCAATTGAGGCAGCCCATTCCACAATTGAGTGCTAAGATAGGAGAAGGTGGATGCATAGGTGGTCTTATACTTGAGGCCACAAAAAACTGGGTAATGGAGATTTCAGTACGAACGAGCTGATTTGTGAGAGTTCCAAGGTGTCAGGTTAATTAGGGTGTCCATATAAGCAGGGGCTTCACCATAGATGATTTTGTGCACCAAAGTGCAAATTTTAAAAGCGATTCGGTCCTTCACAGGAAGCCAGTGCAGCTTCTCACGCAGTGGCCTTGAACTATGGAATCGCGATTTACCAAAGATGAGCCTGGCCGCTGTGTTCTGGGCAGTTTGTAGTTTTTTTTAGGAGCAGATCTGTGCACCCCCCATATATTCCATTGCAGTAATCAAGGCGGCTTATGACTAGTGATTGAACTAAATTGCGGAATACTTCTCTAGGGAAATAAGGTTGTGTACGTTTAAGTTTCCAAAGAGAGAAGAACATTTGCCTGGTTGTAGAGTTCGCTTGTTGCTCCAGGGTTAAGGTTCTATCAACAATGACACCTAATATTTTTAGGGACTCCGAGATTGGCAAGGCAAGCTCAGGAATGATTAATGCTGGGGGCGTGAATTTGTTATACGGAGAGGAGAGAATTTTCTCAGTATTGAGCTTGAATTTAAATGAGTTGGCCCAGTCAAGCATGGTGTGTAATCCTAGTCGTATTTCACTGGTAATTTCGCTTAGGTTTTTTTAAAAAGGAATAAAGATAGTGATGTCATCTGCATAAATAAACGGGTTGAGCCCAAGCTTGGAAAGGGCCGTGGCCAAAGGAATCAACATTATGTTGAAGAGAGTTGGCGAAACTGGGGAACCCTGCGGCACACCACAGTCTGCTTTCCAAAGAGGTGATAAGCTAGTGCTGGAGTTAATTTATGCTTTGAATATGCTTAAACTGTCAGAACTTCCTTGTTACATATTGTTTTCTTCATGTTTTTGATGTTGCTTTTATATTATAGAAGCAACAAAGCCCGTTTCATGAAAAATGAAACGAGCCCTAGAAGGCTCTCGTCTAAGCGATTTCTCCTCTCTCTCCTGCCCTCCCATCCATGTCCAGCGATTCTCCTCTACCCTGCCCTCCCCTCCCATCCAATCCATGTCCCGCGATTCTCCCCTCCCCTCCGTGTCCCGCGATTCTCCCCTCGCCTCCCATCCCATCCATGTCCAGCAATTCTCTCCTCTCATCTCCTACCCTCCATGGCCAGTGACTCTGTCCTTCCTGCCGCCCTGCCATTCATCTTACTTCAGGTCGCAGCGGCGGCAGGCTCGGTTCACGTCGCCTCCAGCCTTCCCTTGCCTTCCCTTTCAGTGTCCCGCCCTCCTCTGAGGTCATTTCGTCTTTCCGTGAGGGTGGGATACTGAGAGGGAAGGGAACGCTGGAGGCGAGCTGACGTCAGCGTGCTGTTACGAATCAAGCCAGCCAGCCATCCAGGGAAGTAGAGTGACCAATTATTATATAGATTCTTCTATAAAATCAATTTTAAAATATTTATTTAAAAAAAAAGTGTAGCCAAGGCTTCAATAATGGTTACAGAGAAGAGTTAACAGGTGATCGATTCGCTATATATCAGAATGTGGGAGGGGTTACTCTGTTACCATCAAGGGGTCTTTTTACAAAGCTGTAGTAAAAAGTGGCCTTTGGATGTCTTTACACGGGTTTTTCCCATGTGATAAGATCATGGGAAATCCACCAGGGGCGTAGCCAGACTTCGGCGGGAGGGGGGTCCAGAGCCCGAAGTGAGGGGGCACATTTTAGCCCCCACCCCCGCCGCTGCCGACCCTCTCCCCCGCCACCACCAACTTTGACCCCCCCCTGCCGACGACCCTCTCGACCCCCTCTCCCGCTGACAAACCTCCCCCGCCGTCGCCTACCTTTGCTGGCGGGGGACCCCAACCCCCCGCCAGCCGAGGTCCTCTTCTTTCTTCGTTCTGTTTCTGAGTCTGACATCAGGATGTCAGACTCAGAAACAGAACGAAGCCTTGTGCTGGAAGAAGAGGACCTCGGCTGGCGGGGGTTGGGGTCCCCCGCCAGCAAAGGTAGGCAACAGCGACGGCAGGTTGGCGACGGTGGGATGGCGGCAGGAGGGGGGTCGAGAGGGTCATCGGCAGGGGGCTCCAGGGCCAAATCTACAGGGGCCCATGCCCCCTTGGCCCCACATAGCCATGACCCTGAAATCCACTAGTGTTGTCATTAGCTTACGGCCATTACCAAAAATCAGCGTGTGAGCTCTTACAGCCACCTGCTTTGTAGACGGTAAGAGCTCATGCCCTAATATTGCACTAACCTGAAACCACTTAAATCTCCCTTATATACAAAATTCTTTGGTAACTTAAATGCTCTTCACATATCCAAAGATGAGAACTATGAGAATGTCCACAGCCTACTGTGGACATTCTCATAGTTCTCATCTTTGGATATGTGAAGAGCTAATATTGCACTAGTCAGTTAGCACACTGCAGTGTAATTGCAGAAATGCCCGATCTCCACCCTAGAAGCGCCCCCCTCTCAGAAAAAGAAAAAAGGGTTTACCACATGGTTTGCATGCGCACATTCAGAACTTTGGGGTCCTTTTACTAAGCTACAGTCAAAAGTGGCCTGTGGTAGTCTGGATGCGTGAATTTGGTGCCCGCTGGGCCATTTTTTACCATGGCTGGGGAAAAGGCTATTTTTTTCATGAGGCGGTAAGTGGCCATACACTAAAATTAAAAGTAGTGCGTGGCAGGGGCGTAGCTAGGTGGGGCCTCGGGGGCATGGGACCCCACAGATTTAGCCCTTGCCCCATGCTTTCACCCCCGCCGCCGACCCTCCCCCGCCACATTCGACCCCCCTCCTCCCACCGCCGCCAAACCTCCCGTGCTGCTGCCGTCAGGTACCTTTGTGGGCGGGGGTCCCCAAGGTCCCCTTCAGCGCTGGTCTCCGAGTCCGGCGCGTTGCTGATCTGGATTCTGTTTCTGACATGAGCCCTGGCGTCCTGCACGGGTGCAGTGTCCCTCCCCCCAGCACATCACTTCCAAGCCCCTCCCCCCAGTGCATTCTTCCTACCTGCTGGGAGCAGCTGTGTGGCTGTCGGCTCTGCCGGTTCCCTGCTCCCTCTGCCCCGGAACAGGAAGTAATAGCAGAAGGAGCTGTCCTCTCCTGGTTCTCCTCTTATCTCTCCCACCGCACCTTCAGGGTACACTCCCATGGATCTTCCTCCACTCCCATCCCACTATCTGTTGGAGTTCCCCAGGGATCTGTCCTTGGACCCCTTCTCTTCTCAATCTACACCTCTTCCCTGGGCTCGCTGATCTCGTCTCATGGTTTTCAGTATCATCTTTATGCTGATGACACCCAGCTATACCTCTCCACACCTGACATCACCGCGGAGACCCAGGCCAAGGTATCGGCCTGTTTATCCTACATTGCGGCATGGATGTCCAACCGCCACCTGAAGCTGAACATGTCCAAGACCGAGCTCCTCGTCTTTCCTCCTAAACCCACTTCTCCTCTTCCTCCACTCTCTATCTCAGTTGATAACACCCTCATCCTCCCTGTCCCATCTGCCCGCAACCTCGGAGTCATCTTCGACTCCTCCCTCTCCTTCTCTGCGCATATCCAACAGACTGCCAAGACCTGTCGCTTCTTCCTCTTCAACATCAGCAAAATTCGCCCTTTCCTCTCTGAGCACACTACCAGAACTCTCGTCCACGCTTTCATTACCTCTCGCCTTGATTACTGCAACTTACTCCTCACCGGCCTCCCACTCAGCCATCTATCCCCCCTTCAATCCGTTCAGAACGCTGCCGCACGTCTTATATTCCGCCAGAACCGATATACTCATATCACCCCTCTCCTCAAATCACTTCATTGGCTTCCGATCAGATATCGCATACAATTCAAGCTCCTCCTCCTTACCTACAAATGCACTGTCTGCGGCTCCTCACTACCTCTCCACCCTCATCTCCCCCTATGTTCCCGCCCGTAACCTCCGCTCACAGGACAAAGCCCTTCTCTCAGTACCCTTCTCCACCACTGCCATCTCCAGGCTCCGCTCATTCTGCCTTGCCTCACCCTATGCCTGGAACAATCTTCCTTTACCCATACGCCATGCCCCCTCCCTACCCATCTTCAAATCTCTGCTTAAAACTCACCTCTTCAATGCTGCCTTTGGCGCCTAACCGCTTGAGAAATATAGAATGCCCCAATCTATCCACCCTATCAGATTAACTGTTCACTCGTCCTCTAGATTGCACACTTGTCTTTAGATTGTTCTCTTGTCTTTTAGATTGTAAGCTCTTTGAGCAGGGACTGTCCTTCTATGTTTAAACTGTACAGCGCTGCGTAACCCTAGTAGCGCTTTAGAAATATTAGTTAGTAGTAGTAGTAGTAGTAGTAGTAATAGCAGAGGGAGCAGGGAACCCAACTACAATAGCCATTATGGATGAAGGGGGCACCTATATGTGGGTATAGTGGGTTTCTGGTAAGTTTTGAAGGGCTCACAGTTTCCAACAGAAGTGTAACAGGTAGGGGGAGTTACGGGCCTGGATCCACCTGTTTACAGTGCACTGTACCCATCACTGCACTACTCCACAGGCCCGCATGCTGCTCTAATGGGCCTGGCTAGAACTTCTGAGGCTGTCGTACAGGCTGGTGAATTCTATTTTTATTTACATTTTTGGGAGGTGGAAGGGGGTCAGTGACCACTGGGGGAGTAAGGGAGTGTCATCCCTGAAACCCTTCAGCGGTCATCTGGTCATTTAGGGCACCTTTTTGTGCCTCATTCATTTTGAAAACAGGTCTAGACCAAAACATTGAAGGTTTCATCCTAGACGTTTTCATTTTGTTCCATCATGGCTGTAAAACGTCCAAGTGTTAGGCGTGCCCTAATCCTGCCTACGAAACGTCCCCGACACGCTCCCTTGTGATTTGGACACACGGCAGATCAAATGCATAAACAGACGTCTGCAAAACAGGTTTCAAAAATACCAATTTGGACGTTTTGAGAAGAAATCCATCTAAGTGGTGCTTTAAGACACTTTAGGGACATTTTGCTCTTTTGAAAATGAGCCTCACAATAGAATTACAAAACCAGTAGGCGCGTTTTTAATAAAATGCCTTTTCTGCAGTGTTCCCTGTGGTCCCTATTTATTTATTTAGTTAGTTAGTTAGTTAGTTAGTTAGTTTTTGCTCACACCTTTTTCAGTATTTATTTTATTTATTTATTGCATTTGTATCCCACATTTTCCCACCTCTTTGCAGGCTCAATGTGGCTTACAATACATCGTGAGTGATGGAAATATAATAGAACACAGAAAAGGATCTCCACAGGAGAAGCAGCAGCGGCCGGACAGCGTTAGTATTGGCAGCTGTGGGTGGCGAGGGAGTTGATGTACCTGAGAGGGGGGGTAGGGGCTTTGGTGATGTGCCGGGGGGAGGGGCTTGGGTGTTGCATCGAGGGGGGTGTAGGGGCTTGGGTGCTGCACCAGGGCGGAGGGACTTGGGTGTTGCGCCGAGGGGGGGCACTGAGAGCTGATTGGTAGGCAGGGGGAGGAGTAGGGAAACACGCGGAGCGTGTTTCCCTACTCCTCCCCCTGCCTGGCTCACGGTTTTGCAGGGCAGGGGCTTGGTTGTTGCGCCGAGGGGGGGCACTGACAGCTGTTTCCCAGGCAGGGGGAGGAGTAGGGAAACACGACATCACTGATGTCAGTGCATTCTAAACTGCCTAGCAGACCACCTCCGAGGGAGCCACGGTACCAGGCACATTAGAACGTTGGAGGTGAGAATTATTATATAGGATAGTTCTGAATTTATGTGGAGGAGTTGCGTATATTCATATTGGTTGATCTTTGTGACATGCCTTGTTAAAGAGATGAGTCTTTAGTAGTTTGCGAAAGTTCGTTAGTTCACAGATCACTTTTAAGTTGCGCGGCAGTGCGTTCCATAACTGTGTGCTCAAGTAAGTAAAGTTTGACGCGTGCATTAATTTGTATTTTAGACCTTTGCAGCTGGGGAAGTGCAGATCAAGGAATGTGCGGGATTATCTTTTGCATTCCTGGGTGGTAAGTCTATCAGGTCTGACATGTAGGCTGGTGCATCTCCGTGAATGATTTTGTGAACTAGGGAGCAAATTTTGAACGTGATGCGTTCTTTAAGTGGGAGGCAGTGTAGTTTTTCTCGTAGGGGCTTAGCACTTTCATATTTTGTTTTGCTGAATATGAGTCTTGCTGCAGTATTCTGGGCTGTCTGAAGTTTCTTGATTATTTGCTCTTTGCAGCCGGCGCAGAGTGCGTTGCAGTAATCTAGATGACTGAGCACCGTGGATTGTACCAGGTTATGGAAAACAGTCCTTGGGAAGAAAGGTCTTACTCTTTTTAGGTACCACATTGAGTGGAAGTAGCCAAGGTGAGTTACATTCAGGTGCACTGGATATTTTTCTGTCCTTGGAGGGCTCACAATCTAAGTTTGTACCTGAGGCAATGGAGGGTTAAGTGACTTGCCCAAGATCACAGGAAGCAGCAATGGGATTTGAGCTGGCCACCTCTGGATTGCAAGACCGGTGCTCTAACCACTAGGCCACTCCTCCACTCCCATTGCAGTTCAAACCCAGAAGATAGATACTCTACTAATACTTGGCTGCAAAGACACAGAAGGTTCACCAAAGCAGCAGTCAAAACGGATTGGCGTATGCATTGTTATTATTTAACTTATAACAATGACAAGTTTCCTCTCTGACCCTGCAATGGCTACATACAGCATTAGTAATGTGATGTATGCTTATGCACTTTATCCCCTTAAACGTGTCTTAAAGGAGGTGAGGCAAGGTGGAAGACAGGAAGATGCTAGAAGGAAATGTGCTGGAAGATAATCAGATCCTCCCACCCCTATCCCCTTCACCTTCCTTGAGTACACATTGCAGGCACCAGGATAGGAATAATTACAGGGTAGCCTTTTGCTATAAGTGTGTGCAATGGGGAACATTAATATGACTCATTCTTCAAATGGACTGCTTGAGCCACTCAGATGCAAACATTTGGCAAAAAAAACAATGAATAATGCAACAGGGCCCTTTAACGGTTCACGGAGGAACACTAATAAAACATCTGTCCTATGAATAACTCCTTGGAGCCTAATATGCAAATATTGATGGCTCAGTAATCACTGGACCCTAGTTTTCTATAATGGTTTTTACCTCTATTATCCTTTATTATTCTCCATAAGAAATCCATTCTCAGCTATGAAATCTGATGCACACAGCTTAGTGCATATCAAAGGTTTAATGGTCTGCCTTTCAATAAATTGAATTTAATCTCTTTTATGTGGTAATGATTCTTAAGAAAGACCAAAAGATAATCAGACCAGAGAAACAGGAATCTCATGATGATTCTTGGCCATTGAAACCTAATACACTGCGTAATTGGCCGTCTGAAGCATGCAGCGTCTAAGTCATGGCATCTGTTTGGGGGGGGGGGGGGGGCTCACATAAATATTGATAGATTAGTTTTCTAACTATATCAACAAGGAAAGGATTCCATGAAAGAAGATATTTGTCATCAAACAAGGAATGCATGGGGTAGAATTGCCACAAATAACCCTACTGTTTTGTTTCAAAGTCGGGTAATTATTCAACTCCATATGGCCCAATATAGATGTTTCAAATGTATTAAGGAGTCTAATAAGAAGGAACAGGCGCCCATCCTATTAATAATTCTTACCCCATCACACTTCTATTAATGTAACAATTTTAGAAGCTGGATTCTGATAATCTTTATTAGAACCTGTAAAAAAAAAGAGGCCAGTTTCGAAAATGAGTTGCACCTTTATCAGTTACAAGTAAACATGTGAGGTCACGTTAGTTAGATAGTTCATCCATCCCTAACATTTCATGTGGAAATGACCATGTCTAGATTTTGACCATCGTCTTAGGAAGGCAGGTAAGCACATAAGAACATACGAGCATAAGCACTGTCATACTGGGTCACGTTGAAAGTCCATCGAGCCCAGTATTCTGTTTCCAACAGTGGCCAATCCAGGACACAAGATCTCAGAAGAGTAAACACAGATTTTATGCTGATTATCCCATGAATAAACAGTGGATTTTCCCAAGTCCATCTTGGCTCATTGACTTTTCTTTTAAGAACTTGTCCAAACTTTTTTTTAAACCATGCTAAGCTAACTGCTTTTACCACATTCTCTAGCAACAGATTCCACGGTTTTGAATAAAGAAATATTTTCTCTTATTTGTTTTAAATTTACTGCTTGGTAGCATCATTGCGTGGAAAAAGTAAACAAATGATTCATGTCTGCCCATTCCTCAGTATTTTATAAACTTCTTTTTTTTTTTAGTTCATTCTGTTTATTGAAAAATGTCAGTCCAGAAATATGAGCTTAGTATAAAAGGAGTAACAATACAAACGATGAGTAATACAGATATTCAAACTAAGTGAGAACTAAAACAATCTCAACCTTAACCAAATCTAAATAGGGAACAATCGCAATCATAGAAGTAAGATACCAGATCAAGAAGAAAGATTCATGCATGGGTCTATGGGATGCCAGGTTTTCTATACAGTCAAGGATCCCTTATAATGTACTGCACTGGCTGTTTCTAATTTTCTAGTTAAACAACTAATTTCCACCAATTATCTTTCCGTATACCATCAATATGCTTCCAAGATGATAAAATAGTCTTGAGTGCTAATGCGATCTGAATTTTCAGCAATTTGCCAATATGTACTTCTTAAATCAATAACTGGAACTTGCTTGAAAAAGTACAACAATTTATAAGTCCACTGTTAGCAAGTTGATCTCTCAGGTGATAACGTTCTATGTTAATGTAAATCGAGGAAAAGACTTCAGATACCCGGCTTAGGCCACTCTATTCAGTCCTGAAAACCGAGACGCTCAGCATTTGCTCTGGAATAATTTTATTCCTTTAAGTAAACCTGCTGGCGAGTATTCTCATAAGTCTGAAAAACCTCAATACTCAATTTTACACTTTAGGATATACAGTGGGGGAAATAAGTATTTGATCCCTTGCTGATTTTGTAAGTTTGCCCACTGACAAAGACATGAGCAGCCCATAATTGAAGGGTAGGTTATTGGTAACAGTGAGAGATAGCACATCACAAATTAAATCCGGAAAATCACATTGTGGAAAGTATATGAATTTATTTGCATTCTGCAGAGGGAAATAAGTATTTGATCCCCCACCAACCAGTAAGAGATCTGGCCCCTACAGACCAGGTAGATGCTCCAAATCAACTCGTTACCTGCATGACAGACAGCTGTCGGCAATGGTCACCTGTATGAAAGACACCTGTCCACAGACTCAGTGAATCAGTCAGACTCTAACCTCTACAAAATGGCCAAGAGCAAGGAGCTGTCTAAGGATGTCAGGGACAAGATCATACACCTGCACAAGGCTGGAAAGGGCTACAAAACCATCAGTAAGACGCTGGGCGAGAAGGAGACAACTGTTGGTGCCATAGTAAGAAAATGGAAGAAGTACAAAATGACTGTCAATCGACAAAGATCTGGGGCTCCACGCAAAATCTCACCTCGTGGGGTATCCTTGATCATGAGGAAGGTTAGAAATCAGCCTACAACTACAAGGGGGGAACTTGTCAATGATCTCAAGGCAGCTGGGACCACTGTCACCACGAAAACCATTGGTAACACATTACGACATAACGGATTGCAATCCTGCAGTGCCCGCAAGGTCCCCCTGCTCCGGAAGGCACATGTGACGGCCCGTCTGAAGTTTGCCAGTGAACACCTGGATGATGCCGAGAGTGATTGGGAGAAGGTGATGTGGTCAGATGAGACAAAAATTGAGCTCTTTGGCATGAACTCAACTCGCCATGTTTGGAGGAAGAGAAATGCTGCCTATGACCCAAAGAACACCGTCCCCACTGTCAAGCATGGAGGTGGAAATGTTATGTTTTGGGGGTGTTTCTCTGCTAAGGGCACAGGACTACTTCACCGCATCAATGGGAGAATGGATGGGGCCATGTACCGTACAATTCTGAGTGACAACCTCCTTCCCTCCGCCAGGGCCTTAAAAATGGGTCGTGGCTGGGTCTTCCAGCACGACAATGACCCAAAACATACAGCCAAGGCAACAAAGGAGTGGCTCAGGAAGAAGCACATTAGGGTCATGGAGTGGCCTAGCCAGTCACCAGACCTTAATCCCATTGAAAACGTATGGAGGGAGCTGAAGCTGCGAGTTGCCAAGCGACAGCCCAGAACTCTTAATGATTTAGAGATGATCTGCAAAGAGGAGTGGACCAAAATTCCTCCTGACATGTGTGCAAACCTCATCATCAACTACAGAAGACGTCTGACCGCTGTGCTTGCCAACAAGGGTTTTGCCACCAAGTATTAGGTCTTGTTTGCCAGAGGGATTAAATACTTATTTCCCTCTGCAGAATGCAAATAAATTCATATACTTTCCACAATGTGATTTTCCGGATTTAATTTGTGATGTGCTATCTCTCACTGTTACCAATAACCTACCCTTCAATTATGGGCTGCTCATGTCTTTGTCAGTGGGCAAACTTACAAAATCAGCAAGGGATCAAATACTTATTTCCCCCACTGTAGTTAATAATGTAGAATAACTAGTACTTAGCTTCTGTACAGCCACGGGATTGCTGGGAACGCCCGACAGCGAGCTCCTGTTTCGCAGATGCTTCTTAAGGAGCTGAACCCACCCGTACTCTACATTATCCTGAAATGAAATCAATATCAAGCATTAAATCTTTCTGAGAGATTAGAGAGCACAAGGAATAGCTATATCACTAAATTAATGTTACCTGATTCGTGTGTCAGCTTGACTTTGTGTCTAGCTACAGGAAAAATGGCGACGGAAAAATGGCGACTTGCTGACCTGAACATGTATACCCTGGAGGAAAGGAGAAACAGGGGTGATACGATACAGACGTTCAAATATCTGAAAGGTATTAATCCGCAAACGAACCTTTTCCGTAGATGGGAAGGCAGTAGAACTAGAGGGCACGATACGAGATTGAAGGGGGGCAGACTCAAGAAAAATGTCAGGAAGTATTTTTTCACGGAGAGAGTGGTGGATGCTTGGAATGCCCTCCCGCGGGAGGTGGTGGAGAGGAAAACAGTAACGGAATTCAAACATGCGTGGGATAAACATAAAGGAATCCGAGGGAATGGATCCTCTGAAGCTTAGCTGAGATTAGGTGGCAGAGCCGGTGGTGGGAGGCAGGGCTGGTGGTTGGGAGGCGAGGATATTGCTGGGCAGACTTATACGGTCTGTGCCAGAGCCGGTGGTTGGGAGGCAGGGATAGTGCTGGGCAGACTTATATGGTCTGTGCCCTGAAAAGGACAGGTACAAATCAAGGTAAGGTATACACAAATGTAGCACATATGAGTTTATCTTGTTGGGCAGACTGGATGGACCATGCAGGTCTTTTTCTGCCGTCATCTACTATGTTTTTTTTTTTTTATAACGCCTATAAAGCCAACCAATCAGAATGAACCAATTTCTTAAAGGGGACTTATCTCCTATCTAGTGGCCTATCTGTAGAAACTCATATGTGAACCTTTATGATGAGATGTTACAAAAAAAACTTTCCATTCTAATCGGTTATTTAACCCTATCGGAGTTAAAGATTTCAATCTATAAATCCAACGTTGTTCCTTTTGTATTAGTTGTCTATCTCTATCACCCCCTCTCACTGCTTCAGGGATGTGATCAATCACTAAGCATTTATAATCCTCGAATTTATGTGATTTTTCAATACTATGAACAGCTACCGGTGCCTCCAGGCATGAATGTTTAAGGTTGTGCTTGTGGTCACTAAGTCGTTGTTTAAGAGATCTGGTCGTTTTAAGCAAAGCGTATACTCGGAATCAAAATTTAAAGGAAATCCTTTGAGAAAAGACACAGCCCATATTGACTGAACAGATCCGAGGACATGGACAATGCATGAAATGCAGTTTTTGCCTGACGATGATGACTACGAGAACATGTATTAATCCGGTGGACACAAAGGAATATCAGCTCAGATTTAACACCGATTGCGAAACTACACTTGTTGTGTATATTTTGATATGCACTTGCCCAAAGATCTATGTAGGAAAAACGACCAGATCTCTTAAACAACGACTTAGTGACCACAAGCACAGATATATTTTGGATGTGGGGAATCTCCACACACTTATTCACGCCTTGTTAATTTCTAGATTAGATTATGGCAACTTGGTGTGTTGGCCTATAATGTGAAATGGTTACAAACAATGCAAAATGTGGCAATTCACTTTTTAGGGAATAGGAGAAAGTTCGATCGTGTGATGCCCTTTCATGTACATCATCATTGGGTGCCGATGGTTTATACACTAAGATTTAAGATCTTGATTTTGCTTCTTCTTGGGGCCGATAATTGCTCTGTATAAGCCAGCCCGGACGTTGTGTTCTGGGTCTCAGTGTAGAATAGTGATTCCTCCTTTGTTGTCTGCCCGGCGTGTGGCTATGCAGGCTGTGGCATTTTTTTGGGTCGGTGCCATCTCTTTGGATTCAACTTCCTTCTAATCTTAGTATGGAGGCATCTTTGAAGCGTGTTCAGGTATCGATAAAGACTTGCTTTGGTTTGATTTTTGGTGATGTGGGGTCAGGGTGATGGGAGACTGCTGGATGGACTTTGTCGCTGGAAGATGGGGAATGTATTTTTTTCCCCGAACCTTTAATATGTTTTTATTTTGTGTTTTGTTATGAGCGTTTTAAGCTGTCCTGTTTTTAATTGCTGTTCTTTTTTCCTTTTGTTTTTTTATTGTATATCACCAAGATCTTTTTTTAGCTAGGTGGTATAGCAAATATGAATAAACTATAAACAATATTGAGAGATGGTAGGATGAGCAGGAAAGAAGAGAACAGATTAGACTCCAGAAGAAAATAAGGGGGAGTTTGAAGGTGAATTAATTAGAATTGGAAAGTCGAGAGCACGGGAAAAGGAGATGGGGGAAAACACGGGGAAACCGGGAGGGGAAGCTGCCATATGACCAATTAACTATTGATCTGCTGAAATAGCCAAGTCCTCAATAGGATTTTGAATATTGGTGGGGAGGAGGTTCCACAATTGTGGACCTGTTAACAGAATGAAGTTTTGCGGGTTATATCATACCAGAGGCAAGAGGGAGGTGGCAGGGTAAGAAGGGCAACTTGGAGGACCACAAACTTTAAAGTATGTCTGGAGCACAGAGTGTAAGAAAGTTACAATAAATTGCCAGGCCTTAACACTAGACAAGAAATAATATTTTTCTCGATGCATTGAGCAGGCTACAAATTCAAGCAAGCAGCTATTTTGTGGTTTTGCTACCCTAATTTCTTTCTTCATCCCTCTCAGCTTTCTTTCCTTATCTTTGCAGTTACCTCTTCGGAGATTCATATAGATTTCCTTGTCCTCTTGATTTTACTTACTTTCCTGACATAAAGCCATGTGAAGAATATAACTAAGAAGATGTTTCAATCTATGTGGAAACAGAAGAATTAAACCTTTCTTCCCAAGAGGCATTTTTCGAAATATGGTACAATCTATGGTGCTGAGTCATTTAGACTACTGCAATGCGTTATATGCCGGTTGTAAAGAGCATGTCATCAAGAAACTTCAGACAGCCCAGAACACCGCAGCTAGACAAAATATGAAAGTGCAAAACCCCTTAGAGAGAAGCTTCATTGGCTTCCAGTTAAGGAACGTACTATGTTTAAAGTTTGCACTATGATTCATAAAATCATTCATGGAAATGCTCCAGCATACATGTCAGACCTTATCGATTTGCCACCCAGAAACGCTATAAGAACAGCACGCACATTCCTGGGACTTCATTTCCCTAGCTGTAAAGGTCTAAAATACAAACGAATACGTGCGTCCTGCTTTTCCTACATTGGCACTCAGCTGTGGAATGCATTACCACTTGATCAGAAAACTATTTACGACTTAATCAACTTTCGAAAAACACTAAAAATTTTTCTCTTTAACAAGGCTTACCATAATAATCAACAATAGGAACTCCAATACATCACTAATTACTTGAAAGTTTGACCGTTTTTTGATTCACTGAATTGATTATATCCAATATGTTACACTTGTTTCTCTGTATGTAACCAATTGCTTATCTGATTGGCGCCTGCCATGATGTAATATTGTAAGCCACATTGAGTCTGCAAATAGGTGGGAAAATGTGGGATACAAATGCAACAAATACTACTCCATTTTGCCAAATGAAGTCTGTCCCCCCCAATATTCAGCACTACTTACCAGCCAGAACAGCTGCTGACTGGTTAAACAGTGCTTCACTGGCTCTTCGCAGATATTCGGCTATCCCCCCACTGAATATACCTGGTTAGCGGCTAGCAGATATCCACTGATTTTTAAACCGGATTTAGCAGACATATTTGGCCACGTGAAAGTGTGGGATGTCTTTGGCTGGTTTAAAGATAACAGGCTAAGTTGATATTCGGACTTAGCCGGATATCTTTAAACTGGCCAAAAATAAACCGGGTAGTCAATGTCGGTCACCGGAAAATGCTCGGCATCGAATATCCAGGTTCAGTGCTGACCGCAAGAGACAACCAGTCTAACTCTCACAGTTTGAATATTGGCCACTGTGTCTTTGAAATATAAGAATTGAGTTTGGTGTGATTGGATTCCACATTGGCTCTTATATCAACCTGTACTGTCAGTAATCATTGCCACCCAGGTGGGCCCTCACCTGGTCATTAGACGCACTCGTAAACCCAACAACAACCCTTCCCTGGTGGTTTCCCTTACCATTAGTCTAAGCAAAACTGCTTGTAAGACACCTACTCTCTTTCTATTGCTTTCCAGATAGGATTATTCGATTTACATCCAGTTTAAAATCACCAAGCATCAACACCTCCCCTTTTACTCCCACCTTTGCAATGTCATAGATTGTCTCTTCCATTTGAGTTGGGGGGTTTCTGAATGAGGAAAGGAAGATACATAGGCTGAGTGAGTACTTCGCTGGCAAGCGTGGTTTCTTTACCAAGGGTCTTTTTAAAGACCGTTATTTCAATCCACTCTAACCAACAGATTGGATAATCACTGCATACAGACGGATAATCCTGCACCTTATAGCATCAGCGTACAACTAGCTTCTGTTCGAACAGACTCCTGATGCAGGCCTAGCGGCCGAAACACAACGTTTGTGTCGAGTCTTTTTACTCATTAAACATTTGATCTCAAGTGCACATCTCTCCAGTCTTTGGCATCCGTGGTCAACCTCCCACTTTTTTGTCTTATCTCTGTGTTTTCCCGTGGGGCGTTTGAGTTCTCCGCTTCAGGCGGATTCTCTTCCTAAAGGAAAAGTCCATAGACCATTATTAAATTGGACTTGGGGAAAATCCACTGTTTCTGGGATAAGCAGTATAAAATGTGTTGTACTTTTTGGGGATCTTGCCAGGTATTTGTGACCTGGATTGGCCACTGTTGGAAACAGGATGCTGGGCTTGAAGGACCTTTGGTCTGTCCCAGTATTGCAATACTTATGTACTTATGGGTTAGAAGCCATTATGCAGGAGACACAGGTAGAAAGGAGCTATGAGAAGGAAATACCCCCTCCCCAATTGAGCACTATTGAAAATATCTGGTGTCCTAGTCAAGATATGTGAAGCAGATGTGATGGAGCATGCTCTTGAATTTCAACAGTAAAATTATGCAAGTCTTGCCTATCATTCACTTTTGGTATTTTGATTTTTTTTCCTTTAATTGCTTTGCCTTCCATTGTAATTTCCTATCTTTTGAATTATGCTTTAATAAAGGAGTCATATATAGCAAGTGTGTTCTATTCTGTAGTCTTTTCCCCAGATAATAGTAATCTCTGTGCATTGCTCATAGATTACACCCTGCAACTTGGCTTCAGCTCTGCAATGTAGGTTTGCTGCCACCTATAGACCAGGATATGCATCAGCAAAACAAATGCGAAACTAATTTTTGAAAACTCATTCATCCACTCCTTACGAATAAGGTGCCTGGATTGAACAGGTAGTATTAATTCAACAAGTTTCTCAGATGGGACTTTTAAACAAACTTTACCACAGAAAGCATTTACAAGAAAACCAGAAAAGGTCTCGCAATGGGATGCATCAAGTGGTTTTCTTGAACACTGTTAATGGGGGAAAAATGGCTAGGTCCTTAGACAGAATCCAACTTAGCGGGTATACCTGCTTACGGCGACAACCATGTGTAACGTTAGTAAGTGATGGCAGATAAGGACATGAACGGTCCATTCAGTCTGCCCAACACTCATTATCGATTAAATCAACAATGAATGTGATATCACATATTTTATCACGTCTTTCTTTGGTGTTTCTGGGTCATAGACCATAGAAGTCCGCCCAGCACTGTCCTCGGTTCTAGCTACTGAAGTTGCCATTGAAGCCCTTTCCAGTCTACCCTAAACTGGACACAGACCTACAAAGTCTGCCCAGCACCAGCCTTACTTCTTCACAGTCAGGGTTGTCGTCCAAGCGTCACTCACCCATCCACCCACCTGCAGCCATTTAAGATTTTTTTTTTGTTGTTGTTTAATGTGTACCATCTAAATATCGTTCCTCTGTGTTCATCCCACACCTTTTTGAGATCTGTCACTGTTTTCATCTCTACCACCCCCTTAGGGAGGGCATTCCAGACATCGACCACCCTCTCCGTGAAAAAGAATTTCCTAACATTACTCCTATGTCTACCATCCTGCAACCTCTGTTCATGTCCTCTAGTACCAGGGCTTTTTTTGAGGGGGTACTTGGGGGTACTGAGTACCGGCACCTTTTCCATTGTCTACTAAAATGGACCCATGGTCCCCAACTTTTAATGAAAGAGCTCAAGCTCTACACACCAATTCTGCCTTGTCATAGATTCTGTGACTAGTTGCAGGGGGCCTGGCTATTGTGGGGGGGGGGGGGGGGCTGGCTATTGTGGGGTGGGTCTATCAGTGATCACCCCACCCATGAAAGGTGGCCTGGCACTTGACTACCAGCACCTTTTTTCGCTAGAAAAAACACACTGTCTAGTACTATTTACCATTTTCCCTTCTCTGGAAGAGATTTGTTCCTATATTAATACCTTTCAAGTATTTAAATGTCTGTTTCATATCCCCTGTCCTTTCTATTCTCTAGGCTATACATATTCAGGTCTTCCAGTGTCTTCTCATATGTCTTTTGGCGCAAACCCCATATCATTCTTGTTGCCTTCCTCTGGACCCGCTTCTCGTCTATTTACATCCTTATCAAGATACGGCCTGCAAAACCGCACGCAGTACTCGAGTTGGGGCCTCACCAGCGACTTGTATAGGGGCATTAACACCTCCTTTCTTCAGCTGGTTACTCCTCTCTTGATGGAGCCTAGAATCCTTCTGGCTACAGCCACTGCTTTGTCACACTGTTTTTTTTTTTTTTGCTTTAAGGTCCTCGGACACCATCATCTCAAGGTCCCTCTCTCCGTCTGTGCACATCAGCCTCTCACCTCCTAGGACATACAGCTCCCTTGGGTTTCTACTCCTCAAAAGCATCACTTTGTACTTCTTTGCATTAGATTTTAATTCAAAACACTTAGGGTTCTAGTTGTTTCTGTCTGGTATCATATACAATATTATAATTGCCCACTTTCATACCAGTTGTAACTAGGGGCGTAGCCAGACCTCATGATGGGAGGGGGGCCAGAGCCTGAGGTTGGGGGCCGATTTTGAGTGCCGCCCCGCTGCGCCCGCCATACCTCACCTCGCCTCCTCGCCCCCCCACCACCACCTCAACTCACATAAAAAAGAGGCCCTTTTTACAGGTGCGCTAAAAAAAATGGATTGGCGCGTGTCCAAAACCCACGCCTGCACTACCGCAAGCCATTTTTCAGCGCGCCTTTGTAAAAGGACCCCTAAGTTACTTTCCTGGCACCTTAAGTGCAGATGAACAGTTAATTTTATTGGAACAGAGCAACAGGGTGACTGAGACATGCTACTGCACGTTCACTTTACCATGCTGTAATTTATTTATAGAACTGAACAGAATGCAGTCGCTGAAAAATAAAATCAGCAAAAAGGCTCTTACGTTGTATGTTAATAGACATTAGTAGAATAAAAAGGTCTGCGATTCTGGCCCCAGTGTTGTTTTTGGTGGCCTAAATTTATAGAGAAGTCAATGGCCTGGACTGTGACATATGCAGGGCTTTCTCAGAAGCCTGTAAAACAGGCCTCTTAAATCAAATCCTCGTGTACCTGGTGTTCATGTGAGCAGGGAGCAAGTAAGATCAGGTGTGATAGGGTAATGCAGCAAGAGGAGACAAATGAGGTCAGACTAAATTTATTATTGATTTCCATTTGTTCTTTCAACTCAGTGGAAGGAGTTCTTGTATTAAAGCCAGCAGGCTACAAGACTAAATCATAGGCTCTCCATGTTAAAATTACCGACTCTATCCTGTGGTGGGAACGTGCTATTTCCTTTGAAACAGTTCACAAACCAATCTGAGAAACCCATGCTTAGTCCTTAGGGTCAGGGAATCATTTTACAAAGGTCTGGTACAATGATAAGCAAGAGCGGTTCTATGCCTTGCTGCCCCAGGTCATTTCTTTGTTTTCTCCCTTCTTGCTTCCTCTTCCAGCATAGGGTAATGTAGGGGGAAGTCACGTACTTTTTCTACACCTACTGACTTGACTCTAGATCTTTTGAAAACTTTGTGATTTACGAAAGTGGCATTCTAGATCCCGCCAGGATTGCAACCCTAGCTTCTTCTCTACGTGTAATCCCAATGCATTTGGAAGTTATTTATTTGTTAACTTTGTTCCCCCACATTTTCCCACCTATTTACAGGCTCAATGTTGCTTACATAGTACCGTAAAGGCATTTGCCAATTCGGTTGATAACAAATACAAGGTTATATTATGGTCAAATGAGGTAGGTGTGAGTTAGGCGTCATGAGGGTCAAGGGAATCAGATCGACTCTACACTTGTCTTTTAGATTGTATACTTGTCTCTAGATTTACACTTGTCTTTTAGATTGTAAGCTCCTTGAGCAGGGACTATCCTTCCATGTTAAAATTGTACAGCGCTGCGTAACCCTAGTAGCGCTTTAGAAATGTTAAGTAGTAGTAGTAGTAGTAGTAGGGAATGAAGATTGTAAATTGTCCATTACGATCATTGGTTATGCTGTGTTGCTGGGTGTAACAAATACAAGGTTATATTATGGTCAAATGAGGTAGGTCTGAATTAGGCGTCATGAGGGTCAAGGGAATGAAGATTGTAAATTGTCCAGTACGATCATTGGTTATGCTGTGTTGCTGGGTGTAACAAATGCAAGGTTATATTGTGGTCAAATGAGGTACGTGTGAATTAGGCGTCATGAGGGTCAAGGGAATGAAGATTGTAAATTGTCCAGTACGATCATTGGTTATGCTATGTTGCTGGGTGTGGGGGATTTACGTTGGATTGGTGGGATAGGCCTTTCTGAAGAGGTGGGTTTTTAGTGATTTCCTGAAGTTTAGGTGGTCATGGATTGTTTTCCCAGCTTTTGGGAGTCCATTCCAAAGTTGTGCGCTTATGTAGGAGAAGCTGGATGCGTAAGTTGTTTTGTATTTAAGTCCTTTGCAATTTGGGTAATGTAGGTTTAGGTATGATCGTGATGATCCGATTCTGTTTCTGGTTAGTAGATCTATGAGGTCTGTCATGTATCCTGGGCCGTAGATAATTTTGTGGACCAAAGTGCAGATTTTGAAGATGATCCGTTCATTGATTGGGAGCCAGTGCAGCTTTTCTCGAAGGGGTTTAGCACTTTCGACCTGTCTAATAGCTGTGGCCTCTTCTGATCTATTGGCATCGGCACCTGCAGCAATGGATGGGCTGTTCAGGTGCCTGGAAAAGACAGCTGGTTCTCTCCTGGGAGGTTCCTGAGACAGCTGCTGCCAGTACTCCTGTGTCTGTAACTGTGCCCTGTGCATTCTGGGAAACTGGAAGCAACTATGGCCCAGGGATTGATGATGGACCATTTAATACTTGTCTCTTCTGAGTTGGTTAGGAAACCTCACATAACATTTGGTACTGGTTTTTCTAGTGCTTATTTTTTTGCAGGTCAAGCTAGTTTACTAACCTAGAATATTTTCAGCTACTCACACAAAGAGCGGGCTACTGATCACCATATGCAGATACTTGTAGCACTGCAGTGGAACCTCAGAGCTAGGGAGGAAGAAGCTAGGTCACTGCTGCCCCAGGGGCAAGTGGCATCTCGCTGCATGTTATAAGAAGAACCCAGGCAGATCATGGCAACAAGATTATGCACCCCCCACCCCTAGGGTTACCATATTTGTGGAGGTAAAAAAAAGAGTATAGATAAAATAAAAATGGTTGCTACCGTTCCTAAATAAATATTTAATTGTAATTATTGAACACACATCAAACAGTGACTTACTTACATTACAGCAGAAGACATTCTACTTTTCAAAAACTTCTAGATTTGAGTTTGACAGAGTCTGAGCCTAAGCGTACTTATAAGAGCTCATATGTCTTTGGCTGGCTTCTGAGATACGTGTGAAAGTCTTTGCATGACATGTGCTTAAAATCATTCTGCGCAAACAAAATTCCTTTGACAAATTCAACCAGCAGGGGAGCAGAGAGGGGATCAGCAATGCCTTTTTTGCTCTCTAGCACCCCCATGTGTCCAGACTGACTAATAAGCCAGAGATGGTTTCTCTCATTATATGGGTAGGTGTGTTGGTCATAGGCACATAAAAGAAAAAGAGGACATTTCCCTAAAAATTAAAAATCCTGTAGGACATATCTGAAGATGTCCAAAAAGAGGACATGTTCTCTTAAAAGAGGACATATGGAGAGGCATAATCGAACTTGGACGACCATCTCTAAGGGCATCCATCTCTAAGAACATTCAGGTGAAGGGGCGGGGCAACTCATATTATTGAAATAAGATGGACGTCCATCTTTCGTTTCGATAATACGGTTGGGGACGCCCAAATCTTGACATTTAGTTCGACCTTAGAGATGGTCGTCCTCGGTTTTCGGCGATAATGGAAACCAAAGATGTCTATCACAAAAACGTCCAAATCCAAGCCCTTTGGTCGTGGGAGGAGCCAGTATTTGTAGTGCACTGGTCCCCCTCACATGCCAGGACACCAACCGGGCACCCTAGGGGGCACTGCAGTGGACTTCAGAAATTGCTCCCAGGTGCATAGCTCCCTTACTTTGGGTGCTGAGCCCCCCAACTCCCCCTCCCCCCCCCAAGATTCGCCTGCCTGAAGTACACTGCATCCACTACAACTGCTCCAGGGACCTGTATACTGCTGCGATGGACCTGAGTATGGCATTTGAGGCTGGCATAGAGGCTAGCAAAAAGTATTTTTAAACTTGTTTTTTATGGTGGGAGGGGGTCAGTGACCACTGGGGGAGTAAAGGGAGGTCATCCCCGATTCCCTCCGGTGGTCATCTGATCAGTTGGGACACCTTTTTGAGGCTTGGTCGTGAAAAAAAATTGACAAAGTAAAATCGACCAAGAGCTCGTCAGGAACGCCCTTCTTTTTTCCATTATCGGCCGAGGACGACCATCTCCTAATCACGCCCCAGTCCCGCCTTCGCTACCCTGCCGACATGCACCCCGTGAACTTTGGTCATCCCCGCGACGGAAAGCAGTCGAGAGTGTCAAAAAAATCGGCTTTCGATTATGCCGATTTGAAAGACCTTGCGAGAAGGGCGCCCATCTCCCGATTTGTGTGAAAGATGGGTGTCCTTCTCTTTCGAAAATAAGCGTGAGTGTAAACCCCCCCCCCCCCCCCCCCACACACACACACACACTCACACCTAAGAAACTGTAACTCAGGCCATTGTCACTCAAGACAACTAGAATTATTTCCATATCTTTCTGCCATATTTTCTTAGCCTCCAATTTCTTAATACTTGAAGATCTTTAGTCTCTCCACACAATAATCACTTAACACAGATGCTTCTGTTATCAATGACATTCTTGTGTTGAGCTTCTTATCGGTTGGAATAGGAAGGTCCCAAGTGATCACAATTAATTTATCTCCACAGTTCTCTTAGGATTGTGATCCTAATGCTATTCTTCTACAGCAATGTTACAGTGTTTGCACAGTTGCAGATGATGAGAAATATTCCACCTATTTAGATTTTCTCCTCTCAGCAGCCAGCAACTTATTTTACTATATTATTTTGAGGGGCATTTTCGAAAGAAATGTCTAAGTCGGAATTTGAACGTTTTACAAAGACGTCCAAATTCCGAGGCAGGGAGAAGGTCATATTCGAAAATGGACGTCCTTGGATTTGGACGTTTTGCAATTTGGACATCTTTGATTTTTGGCCATTTTGAAAACAAAGACATTCAAGTCTAAAATGTCCAAAGTCAAGCCATTTGGACGTGGGAGGAGCCAGCATTTTTAGTAGACTGGTCCCCCTGACATGCCAGGACAGCAATCGGGCACCCTTGGTGGTACTGCATTGAACTTCATAAAATGCTACCAGGTACATAGTTCCCTTACCTTTTGTGCTGAGCCCCCCAAAACCCACTACCCCCAACTGTACACCACTACCACTACCCTTACGGGAGAATGGGGCACCTATATGTGGATACAGTGGGTTTCTGGTGGGTTTTGGAGGGCTCACAGTTTCCTGCACAATTGTAACAGGTAGGAGAGGGTGGGCCTGGGTCCACCTGTCTGAATTCCACTAAATTACTCCAGGGACCTGCATGCTGCTGTCATGGACCTGAATATGACATCTGAGACTGGCATAGAGGCTGGCACACTTTTTGGGGGGTGGGAGGGGGTTAGTGACCACTGGGGAAGTAAGGGGAGGTCATCCCTGATTCCCTCCAGTGGTCATCTGGTCATTTGGGGCCTTATTTGTAATAAAAACAGGTCCAGCTCAAAACGTCCAAGTTTTAGTGCTGGACGTTTTTGCTTTGTTCCATTATGGCTCAAAGACGTCCAAGTCTTAGGAACGCCCAAGTCCCGCCTTGAACACGCCTCTGATACGCCCCCTTGAGATTTGGACGTCCTTCCGACGGACTTCAGAGAAAGACGTCCAAAATGCAGTTTCAATTATACCGATTTGGGCATTTCTGTGAAATAGGGCGTTTTCTAGCTAGACTTGTTTCAGACACTACTAAGTGACAAAAAGGTGCCAAAATTGACCAGATGACCACTGGACGGACAAAGGCATGACCCCCCTTTAATCCCCCAATGGTTACTGACCCTCTCCCACCCCCCTAAGAGGTGAAATTGACACTACATACCAGGCTGTATGTCAGCTGCAGATATAATGTTCATTCCTCTTAGAATAGCAAGCAGGTCCCTGGAATAGCCTAGCGGTTAGTGCAGAAGACTGCAGAGGAGGGAATCCAGTCCCATATCTCACTCTAACTAGTACACTTGTGGTGGAAACTGTGACCTCTTAAACACCTACTGTATCTACATAGAGGTGACACCTGCAGGCTTAAGGGCTATTATAGTTGGGTACAGTACATTTTTTGCTATTCCTGGAGGGCTGATCATACAATATAAAGGGATTCTGATGTGATGTGTACCTGGGACTTTTTATGTAAATTTCACTATAGTGCCTCCTAGGCTTCCCCACTGCTCTGCTGGGAAGTCTGTGTGGACAGTCTAGTAAGACAGCTGGCCCACCAGACATCCCAATAACATGTTTTTGCATCTTTTCCCCTTACAAGTTTTTATTTTCTTAGAAAATGACCCTTAAAAAAAATGATGCACTGAGCACAAAAAAAACCCATCTAAATTAGGGTGCTTTTCAAACCAAAAGGATAGACGTTTTTCTGGTTCCAAAATAACTGTTTGGCACTGGATATTTGGACATTGTTTTGCAAAACGTCCAAAATCGATTTCAACATCATATCGAAACTGCCCCTTTAAACGACTGCAGAGAAAGACCAGCATGGCCCACCCAGTCTGCCCCAAAATATAGCCAGAGTTCTACCTGCAACTCCGTGTGGGTTACCCTCCCTTTGTCTTTAGGATTGTAACTGATGCCTTGTGCAGTCTAATCAGTGCTTTTTTTGTAGAAAAAAAGGTGCCGGTACTCATTATGGGCGGGGTCACCACATATGACTCCACCCCTATGATAGCCACACCCACATTAACCACACCCCCTATACCAGCCATGGCGCATATAAACAGACATCATTGAAAATATTATAGTACTATAGGAGAAAAAAATAACGTGATTTTTTTTCATGATAAATAATCTCTGTAAGCTCTTACAGCTCCAGTATACCCAGTTCAAAATAAGACAAATTCCAAACGCTAAAATGAAAATAAAATGATTTCTTTCTACCTTTGTTGTCTGGTGACTGTTTTTCTTTCCATATTGGTCCCAGTCTGTGATTCTGCTTTCTTTTCTTTTCGCTTAACTCTTCTGTGCCATTTGTCATTTTTGTCTCCTTTTTCTTTGTTTTCTTCAGGCTCTCTCTCTGTCCAGATTTAATTCATTCTTACTATCCATTCTTTAATTTCCTTCATCTACCTGTGGCTTTTCATCTTTTCCTCACCCTTGTTCTCCCCATGCCCCTTCCTCTTATTCTCCAGTCTTTCTCTATTCCCCTTTTCCATCCAGCAGCTCTGCTTTCTCTCCCCATCCTTCCAGTGTCTCCCCTATTTCTTTCTGCATTCTTCCATCCAGCGTCTTCCCTCTTTCTCTCCCCATCTTTCCGTTTTCCCTCTCTCTCCATCTGTTTTTCCCCCTCTCTCTCTCCCCATCCTTCTATCTGTTTTCCCCCTCTCTTTTCCCATCCTTCCATCTGTTTTCCCTCTCTCTCCCCAATCCTTCCATCTGTTTTTCCCTCTCTCTCCCCATCCTTCCATCTGTTTTCCCTCTCTCTCTTCCCATCCTTCCATCTGTTTTCCCTCTCTCTTTCCCCATCCTTCCATCTGTTTTTCCACTCTCTCCCCAATCCTTCCATCTGTTTTTCCACTCTCTCCCCAATCCTTCCATCTGTTTTCCCCTCTCTCCCCAATCCTTCCCTCTGTTGTTTTCCCTCTTCCACTCTCTCCCCAATCCTTCCCTCTGTTGTTTTCCCTCTCTCCCCAGTCCTTCCCTCTGTTGGTTTCCCTCTTTCTCTCTCTCCCCAATCCTTCCCTCTGTTGTTTTCCCTCTTTCTCTCTCTCCCCAATCCTTCCCTCTGTTGGTTTCCCTCTTCCTCTCTCTCCCCAATCCTTCCCTCTGTTTGTTTCCCTCTTTCTCTCTCTCCCCAATCCTTCCCTCTGTTTTCCCTCCCTCTCTCTCTCTCTCCCCAATCCTTCCCTCTGTTGTTTCCCCTCTTTCTCTCTCTCCCCAATCCTTCCCTCTGTTGGTTTCCCTCTTTCTCTCTCTCCCCAATCCTTCCCTCTGTTGTTTTCCCTCTTTCTCTCCCCAATCCTTCCCTCTGTTGTTTTCCCTCTCTCTCTCCCCAATCCTTCCCTCTGTTGGTTTCCCTCTTTCTCTCTCTCCCCCCCAATCCTTCCTCTGTTGGTTTCCCTCTTTCTCTCTCTCCCCCCAATCCTTCCCTCTGTTGGTTTCCCTCTTTCTCTCTCTCCCCCCAATCCTTCCCTCTGTTGGTTTCCCTCTTTCTCTCTCTCCCCCCAATCCTTCCCTCTGTTGGTTTCCCTCTCCCTGCCAAGTTTCCCGCGAACGGCGCGAAGTCGCGACGCACGCGGCACCAGCCCCTATTTCCGGCCGCTGCTGCTTCTCTTGTTGTTGAGCAGCAGCGGCCGCTACACAAAGAAAAAGAAGATTAAAAAAAAATTTGAAACCTGGCTGAAACGCGGCACCCCGGCATTATAGACAGCCATTAGGCATTGGCTGTTGCCCCGCAGCTGCTCCTCCTCTTGCCTCTACGTCACTGCCCCTGGAGGAAGACCCCGGAGGAGCGCAGTGACGTAGAGGCAAGAGGAGGAGCGGCTGCGGGGCAACAGCCAATGCCTAATGGCTGTCTATAATGCCGGGGTGCCGCGTTTCAGCCAGGTTTGAAGTTTTAAAAAAAATCTTTTTCTTTGTGTAGCGGCCGCTGCTGCTCAACAGGAGAAGCAGCAGCGGCCGGAAATGGGGGCTGGCACTGCGACTGCCTGCGGGACATGGACTCACTGGGTGGGGGGAGCAACAAAAAAAAGGTGCCGGTACGCCGTACCGTTGCGTACCGGCACAAAAAAAGCACTGAGCAGTGTGTTTTTTTCTTCCAAAAAAGGTGTCGGTACTCAAATGCCAGATCACCCTTCAGGGGTGGGGTGATCACTGAGGGACCCACCCCACAATAGCCAGGCCCCTTACATCCAGTCATAGAATCTATGACAAGGCAGAATTGGTGTGTAGAGCCTGAGCTCTTTCATTAAAACTTGGGGTCCATGGGTCAATTGTAATAGACAATGGAAAAGGTGCTGGTACTCAGTACCCCCAAGTACCCCCTCAAAAAAGCCCTGCTTTTATCACATGTAGCAGTTGATTTTGATTTCTACAGGCATTTCTTTTTTCTTTCATCTAGGGGACTTATCAACATGAGTTATTGTTAAGACGTGTTATTTTACTGTTAACCCCTGTAATTAGCTTGATTGTTCTATACTTGGCTCACTTTTGATAATGTGATGTCATAATGCCTCATTCCACCAATGCCTAACAGCCAACCTCATCAGTGATGTCATAATGGCCTGATCACCTACACGTGGGTCCCTTTATCCAGTGCGTTTGTTCTAGCAAAAGAGGTGCCGATACTCAAATGCCTGGCCACCCTTCAGGGGTGGGGTGATCACTGAGGGACCCACCCCACAATAGCCAGGCCCGATGCAACCAGTCACAGAATCTATGACAAGGCAGAATTGGTGTGTAGAGTCTGAGCTTTTTCATTAAAACTTGGGGACTATGGGTCAGTTTTAGCAGGCAATGGAAAAGGTGCCGGTACTCAGTACCCCCAAGTACCCCCTCAAAAAAAGCCCTGATTATGTCTCTTTGTCAGTGCATTTTATCTAGCGAGAAAGGTGCCGGTACTCAAATGCCAGGCCATCCTTCAGGGGTGGGGTGATCACTGAGGGACCCTCCCCACAATATCCAGGCCCCCTGCAACCACTCACAGAATCTATGATAAGGCAGAATTGGTGTGTAGAGCCTGAGCTCTTTCATTAAAACTTGGGGACCAAGGGGCAATTTTAGCAGACAATGGAAAAGGTGCCAGTGCTCAGTACCCCCACAAAAAAAAAGCCCTGCTTTTCGGTTTCCCTCCTTGCAACTTCACCTCATGCTCTCTAGTTCTACAGCTTCTTTATTTTTGGAAAAGGTTTGTTTGTTCCTTACTGTCTTTCAAGAATTTAAATGTCTGTGTCATCGCTCCCCTGTCGCTCCTGTCCTCCAGTGTATACACAATTCAAGCCTGCTCAATAGAGAGTCTTTCTGCCTCTGCACCATTTGGTTTCCAGAGTTTGTTTGCATTTCTGAGGAGACTTTGTTCATTGGGTCCTTAGAGGACATACACTGATTGGCTTCTATATTATATTGCATTCCAGCAGGGCTGAAGCGAAAGGAGCCTATCTGTTTTCTGCGGATAACAGTGAACAGCTCCACCTAATCCTGCTGGGGATCCTGAGAGTTTCTGACCCTTTTTAGTGTGTTATTTGCCCCTGAAGCAGCCCCTGTGTAGGTGAAATGTTGTTCACGTTGGGTAATTTTATTTATAAAGAAATTGTAACCAGCACCACTCTTTGACCCGCTGTTTGTGCCATCTACACATTCAAGTCTCCAAGTCTCCTCTTATATGTCTCCCACTGCAGACCTCATACCATTTTGGTTGCTTTCCTCTGCATGGCTTCAAGTCTTTTTATATCCTTGGCAAGATATGGCCTCCAAGACAGGGGCGTAGCTATGTGGGGCCATGGGGGCCTGGGCCCCCGTAGATTTGGCCCTGGACCCCCCTGCCGACGACCCTCTAGACCCCCCTCCCCCAGCCGCCGTCGCCGTCTGCTACCTTTGCTTGTGGGGTCCCCAACCCCCGCCAGCCGAGGTCCTCTTCTTCCGGCGCAAGGCTTCGTTCTGTTTCTGTGAGTCTGACGTCGTGCAGGACATCAGACTCACAGAAGGACGTCAGACTCACAGAAACAGAACGAAGCCTTGCGCCGGAAGAAGAGGACCTCGGCTGGCGGGGTTGGGGTCCCCCGCCAGCAAAGGTAGGTGGCGGCGGGGGAGGGTTGGCGGCGGGAGGGGGGGTCAAGAGGGTCATCAGGGAGGCACTTAACTTAGGATACATTTTGTTCCGTTTTGAATAGGGGCTTCACATGGGAAATGAGACCAGGTTGGAAGTTCGAAATGATTCTAAGCGGATAACAACTTAAGGGGTCCTTTTACTAAGGTGCCCTTAAGTTCCATTAGTTAAGGAACAGTACAACAAGGTTATTAAGTGAAGTTCTAACTCCTGATCATATTAACTTTTATAGATATCAATCTCACTAAAACAGTAATGTTTTAAATGCTCATCAAAAAGAATAGTAAAGCGATAATCTCCTAATAGTTAAAGGTAAATTATTCCACAGTTTGACACCCTGATACGAAAAAGATGATTCCAGTATTGATTCTTTTAAACACCTTTCAAGGTAGGATAGTTCAACTTCAAACAGCGCTCGGATCTTACGAAGGCAAAAGAAGAAGGGAAGCCCAAATAATTAATCGACATTGGAGTACTCCCCATATAATGATTTTTATGCCATACAAATAATTTTAAACTGTATTCTTAGATTAACTGGAAGCCAGTGTAATTCCTTTTATAAATGTGACACCTTATCATATTATCCCAGACCATATATCAGCCTAGCGGCTGTATTTGGCCTGTATAGGAGCTTTTTACTATAACTCCCAAGCAATGAGTTACAGTCAGTGGCATAGCAAGGGGGGGGGGGGAGGCGGGAGGGGCGGTCCGCCCCGGGTGTCAGCTCAGGGGGGAGTGCTCCCTGCCAGCTCCCCCCCCTCGGCGCATCGACACCCCCTGACCAGCTCCCGCACCCTACCTTTAAAAAGAATATCGGAATCCGAGGCGAGGCGCAGCGCCTCGTGCCTGCCCTGCACGTAAAAGAAATGTGGACTGTCGGGCCTTCCCTCGCTCTATCTGTCCCGCCCTCCGCTGATGCAACTTCCTATTTCCGCAAGGGCGGGACAGACAGAGCGAGGGAAGGCCCGACGGTCCACATTTCTTTTACGTGCAGGGCAGGCGCGAGGGGCTGCGCCTCACCTCGGATTCCGGCATTCTTTTTAAAGGTAGGGTGCTGGAGCTGGTCGGGGGGGGGGTGTCGATGCGCCGAGGGGGGGATGTCATCGTGCTGCACCCGGGGGGGGGGGGGTGCAACGGCGAACCGCCCCGCCCCGGGCGGCAGCCCCCTCTGCTACGCCACTGGTTACAGTAATCAAGATACGGGAGCAAAATTGTTTGCACTACTGCTCTAAAGCTATTCAAACGAAGCTTAGAGCAAATCGCTCTGAGCTGCCTCAATCAAAAAAAGAATGTCTTGGACAAGGCCTTCACATGTAGCTCAAAAGTTAATTTGCAAAAAAATTAGAATAATTCTCTATTATGACTATCTCTCCTGTTTCTAATTTACAACTCCCGATTTGTGTCAGAAGATGGGCGTCCTTCAATCTTATCTCGTACTTCACACAATAGAAAAATATCATCAGCATACGAATAAACCGAAACTCCCAAGGCGGACAGCGAATTACCCATCGATCTTAAATTGATATTAATTTTAAAAAGGCAACAGTGGTGACCCCTACGGGGCACCACCATTCGCACTCCACTCTGATACCTTAGAATCTTTCCTCACTCTGTAAGTTCTTCCCTTCAAAAATTCTCCAAACCACTTTAATACAACTCCACTCACTCCAATCTGACTCAGTCTATGTAATAGTTGGTCATGATCCACCACATCAAACAGTGGATCCAAAAAAGAGTCCTCACAGATGGTGTTTCCTGAACAAGGTCTTTATTTAAATTAATAAAACTGACCCGACACGAGTCATGTTTCGGCCATAATGTTTCATGGAATGTTTCACATTTTTTATAAATGTTTTAAAATGTTTTTTTTCATTATTAGTTTTTTTTTTTATTATTAATGACGCAGGCCTTTATGGCCGAAACATGACTCGTATCGGGTCAGTTTTATTAATTTAAATAAAGACCTTCTTCAGGAACCACCATCTGTAAGGACTCTTTTTTGGATCCACTGTTTACATAGTAACGATAGTAACATAGTAGATGACGGCAGAAAAAGATCTGCACGGTCCATCCAGTCTGCCCAACAAGATAAACTCTTATGTGCTACTTTTTGTGTGTACCCTACTTTGATTTGTACCTGTGCTCTTCAGGGCACAGACCGTATAAGTCTGCCCAGCACTATCCCCGCCTCCCAACCACCAGCCCCACCTCCCAACCACCGGCTCTGGCACAGACCATATAAGTCTGCCCAGCGCTATCCCTGCCTCCCAACCTCCAGTCCCGCCTCCCACCACTGGCTCTGGCACAGACCGTATAAGTCTGCCCAGCACTATCCCCGCCTCCCACCACCGGCTCTGGCACAGACCGTATAAGTCTGCCCAGCGCTATCCCTGCCTCCCAACCTCCAATCCCACCTCCCACCACTGGCTCTGGCACAGACCGTATAAGTCTGCCCCGCACTATCCCCGCCTCCCACTACTGGCTCTGCTATCCAATCTCGGTTAAGCTCCTGAGGATCCTTTCCTTCTGAACAGGATTCCTTTATATTTATCCCACACATGTTTGAATTCCGTTACCGTTTTCCTCTCCACCACCTCCCGCGGGTGTGTGCGTTGGCTTCGGTTCTCCTGTGGTGAGATAACCTTCTGTTGGTGTTGGCCACCACATCAAAAACAACTGAAGTGTCAAAACAGTAAGACAATCATCTGCTTTCTCTTCTATAAGGTGATCTTAATTTCTGTTACCACCTCTAAAAGCAAGGTTTCCGTGCCATGTAGTGATCTAAAACCATGTTGTAAAAAATGAAGACTATTGAATTTTTTCATACAATCATTAAGTTGGATATTCACAACAAATTCAATACGCTTTGCAAGCCATGGAATACTCGCTACTAGCCTATAGTTTTCAACTTTAACCATATCTGCCTCATTGATTTGGGAATAGGTGTTAATATACTGCATGCCAGATCAGAAGGATAACTGCCACTACTCAAAATGGAATTAACAAATAATGTCATCTAAGTTACTATCAGTGGCGTAGCTGCGGGGGCCACGGGGGTTTACCCCCCCCCCAAATTGGCTCTGGGGCCCCCGGTTTGGCTGGCAGGGGTCCCCAACCTCGAACGGCTGAAGCATTTGTACATCATAAGTACATAAGTAATGCCACACTGGGAGAAGACCAAGGGTCCATCGAGCCCAGCATCCTGTCCACGACAGCGGCCAATCCAGGCCAAGGGCACCTGGCGAGCTTCCCAAACGTACAAACATTCTATACAATCAAGCCATTGTGACATCACTAATGAGGTTGGCTCTTATTGGTGGAATGAGCCACTATGACATCACAATAGGTTAAATCACTGCTCTATGTAATAAAAGTGAGCCAAGTAGAGGACATAAGTACATAAGTAATGCCACACTGGGAAAAGACCAAGGGTCCATCGAGCCCAGCATCCTGTCCACGACAGCGGCCAATCCAGGCCAAGGGCACCTGGCGAGCTTCCCAAACGTACAAACATTCTATACATGTTATTCCCGGAATTGTGGATTTTTCCCAAGTCCGTTTAGTAGCGGTTTATGGACTTGTCCTTTAGGAAACCGTCTAACCCCCTTTAAACTCTGCCAAGCTAACCGCCTTCACCACGTTCTCTGGCAACGAAGTCCAATGTGCTGGTCTCGCTGCGTTGCCTACCCTCTCTTCTCAGTCGTGCCGTGCACGCTCGTTTTAGTCGCTCATGCTCAGTTTCATTAAAACGAGCGTGCATGGCATGACTGAGAACGGGTCAGGCAATTCGAGGCCAGCGCGGGATAAATGCTTCAGATGGCGGGGGATGGGAACCCCTTCCAGCCAAGGTACTTTTGTACTAGGCTGCACGTTTGATTGTTATTCTTATAAAAAAAAACTCAGGCTAAGTTAGAAGAAGAAAAGGAATCTTTATTTCTCACTAGCAACAGCACAAGAAACACTATTGGCTCCTTGCATTAGAAGTTTTACAGAACAGAGTCTGTCATACAAACTTACAAAGGTCATAGAACAGAGAGAAAAAAGAGAAAAAAAGGAAGAAAGAAAGCTATAGATAATTAGTTTTTATGGAGGGGAGAGTAGCCCCCCCCCCTCTTGGAAATAGGCTGTGGCAAGGATGTGAAACTCTCCTGCCGTCCGGACTATTTCAGAGTCTCTTTAGATCAGGGGCGTAGCCAGACTTCCATGGGGGGGGGTCCAAAGCCCGAGGGGAGGGGGCACATTTTAGCCCTCCCCCCGGTGCTGCCCCCCTCCCGCCATTGCCGCCGCCCCCCCACATCTTTTCCGACCCCCCTCCCGCCGCGAACCCTCCTCCACCACCGCCTACCTTCACTTTTGCTGGCGGGGGACCCCACTCCCCGCCAGCCGACGTCCTCTCCGTCCTGCTCCTGCTCTTGTTGCATGCATTGCTGAGGTCCTGCACGTTGTTCTGTTCTCTGAGTCTGACGTCGCACGTACAACGTGCAGGACGTCAGCAATGCATGCAACAGCAGGAGCAGGACGGAGAGGACGTCGGCTGGCGGGGAGTGGGGTCCCCCGCCAGCAAAAGTGAAGGTAGGCGGGGGCGGGTTCGCCGGGAGGGGGGTCCAGGCTGGAATCTACGGGGGCCCAGGCCCCCTCAGGCCGCACGTAGCTACGCCACTGCTTTAGATGAGCAGTTACTTATATACCCTTCCCATCACAAAGGACCACCTCATATATCACCCAATCAGCAATCCTGCAAGTATATAGGAGTCCTGTGATAGGGCCTTAGTGTCCTTGCCACACCTCTGCTCAGTAACAAACAGTTGGGATGTCATGACAAGGGGGGTCTTGTCAGTTTGTTTGTAACAAGACAGTTGGTTGGGATGTCATGGCAATGGTCTTTGTCAGTTTGTGGTCAGTGAGAAATTCCTGTCTTGCAACTATCAGTGGAAACTCACAGAAACACACAGAAATAAGCAAACCCAAAAGAAAAGGCCAGAAAATTCCAGAATAGTACCTTTATGCAGGGGCAACGGTGGGCTTGGAAGCAACGTCAGGGGTGCGGCAGCAGGGAGGTGGGCCAAAATGTGTGTCCCCCCCCTCACTTTGGACTCTGGCTCCCCCTCCCATCGAGGTCTGACTACGCCCCTGGTTACGACATCTGATGGTATTCTCCTTAACAGGTAGGAAGGACAGATGTATTAGGATGACTGCGCATACAATGACTGCAATAATTTAAACAAAAGCTGCACGTCGAAAACAGAGTGGTATCACTCAGCGGCTTCCACATCTAACAGCCAACACTTTCACTGTGCTTTTGTTACATTTTATGAAACTCAGACATTTGTTGAGTGGCAAGAACCTCAAAAGCTATTGAGCTCTAGACAGTGCGTTTTTTTCCAGCGAAAAAGGTGCCGGTACTCAAATGCCAGGCCACCCTTCAGACAATGGAAAAGATGCCGGTACTCAGTACCCCCAAGAACCCCCTCAAAAGAGTGACAAGATTCCATGCAGAATTTCAAAGAGTAGCAACATTCCATCTAGAACCCCAAATAATAGCAAGATTCTGGAATCTAAAGAGAGACAAGATTCCATTCAGAATCTCAGAGTAGCAACATTCCATTTAGAACCCCAAAGAATAGCAAGATTCTGGAATCCTAAAGAGTCACAAGATTCCATGCAGAATTTCAAAGAGTAGCGACATTCCATGTAGAACCCCAAAGAATAGCAAGATCCTGGAATCCTAAAGAGAGACAAGATTCCATTCAGAATCTCAGAGTAGCAACATTCCATTTAGAACCCCCAAAAATAGCAAGATTCTGGAATAACAAAGAGCAGTGTGCTTTTTTCTAGCGAAAAAGCTGTTGGTACTCAAATGCCAGGCAACCCTTCAGGGGTGGGGTGATCACTGAGGGACTCACCCCACAATAGCCAGGCCCCCTGCAACCAGTCACAGAATCTAGGACAAGGCAGAACTGGTGTGTAGAGCCTGAGCTCTTTCATTACAACTTGGGGTCCATGGGTCAATTTTAGCAGACAATGGAAAAGGTGCCGGTACTCAGTACCCCCAAGTACCCCCTCAAAAAAAGCTCTGGCTCTAGAGCTCTGGAGAGAATAACGGGGTTGCTTTCAGTAGTTCTGGAGAGAATAAAGGGGTTGTTTTCACTATAGTTCCACTTGTAACAACCGTCAAGACAGACGTGAATCTAGGAAATTCTACACAGCCCGAGTGTTGACACAAGAAGTGAAGCTTAACTCTAGTGAAACAACATTCTGTGTGTAATCTCACATATTGCCCTTATGTAATTCCTCACCCATGTTTATTAACCTCACCAGACTCACTGAATCACTCCTTAATCAGCACACCAGACCATTCATTTAGAGGAAACAGAAGGAGCATTGAAGGGGCAGCAAAATTTCATTTTGGTTTATAAGCAAACTCTGATCATATAAATCAGTTCTCTCTGTAACCCCTCTGTCTTCCTGTCTGGTATAAAATTTATACCAGTCTGTATCAACTACACTGATCATAATTGTCTTAGGTTGTTTACATTTGAATTTGACTCCTCACCTTTCCAAATCCGAACTCAAGGAGGATTGCAATTCAAGTACAAAAGGCATTTCCCTGATCCAGAGATTTTACCGTCTAAGAGAGAGATTTACTAGACTGCTTTAATGTATTAACACATGTTGTTAATGCAGGTTATCAGTTTAGTTAGTAATTAGAGCCCATTAATTAATACATCTAACCCTGTTCTGTCCCCATTTGCACGAAGGCAGGCTTTTTCTTATTTATGTATAAATGTTAACCTTCGGCTCTACAGATTGCATTGCCTGTACCTTTAATTAAGGTTGTGCCCTTGAACTACAAATCCCTGTAATCTTGTAGTTCTCTGTAATAGGCTCTTGCAGAGCACAAGTCCCAAAAGTCTGAAATCTCTGTGTCTTATGGGATTCTTTCTATTAGCTTGCCTTGTTCTCTGTGCATGCTGGATACTGGACTGGTTGCCCCCCCCCCCCCCCCCCCCCACACACACACACCCAGGGGTGTGCTGGTAATTTTTTAACAACAGGCTCTTTCTCCGGACGGACGTAGCCAGCTCTGCAGTTTGAAGGGCCAGGGGTGGCCGGGGGGGGGGGGGGGGGGGGGGGGAGCAACACTTGCTTCTCTCTCCATCCTCCCTTCCTGTGGGCACACTAGGCATACCTTTGCTGGCAGCCAATAAATGGACTGCCACCACTCCCAACATCTTGCTCTGAGCAGCATGCTGAAACTTCTCACACATGCTGGAGAAGTCCCAGCCTGCTGCTCAGAGCTGGAAACAAGGAGCGGGGAGCAGCAGTCTATTTACTTGGCTGGCAGGACTCAGCATCCCCACCAGCAAAGTAAAAGAGAATTCAGCAGGGGGCCCAAGCCCACATTTTGGGAGCCAGATGTTAAAGTAGCCATGGAGGGTCCTACTTTAACAACCGGCTCCCAAAATTCTTAAAAACTTAACAACCGGCTCTTGCGAGCCTGTGAGAGCCTGCTCCAGCACACCACTGCACACACCCCTTCTCTTCTTATCAGGTCTGTAAGAGCTAGTCTGTTGCATTTTCCTCTGTGAACTGAAACTGCCTATACTGTATTTTGCTGTATGACCCTCTTGAAGCTACTGTGACACTATCAAGATTTCACCATTGTAAAGTATAAACAGTGTATTGTTGAATTACTGTTACCACCCCTCTCGGCTGGACTGTAGTGATGTGCTCCCAGATACCTGATTGTTGTAGTTGTAGAACCAGGGGACACAAGATGAAATTAGAATGTGGTAGGTTTAAAACGAATCGGAGAAAGTTTTTCTTTACTCAGCGCGTGGTTAGACTCTGGAACTCATTGTCGGAGAAGGTAGTGACGGCAGCTGGCCTTGCTGAGTTTAAAGGGGGACTGGATAGATTCCTGAAGGAAAAGTCCATTGATCGTGATTACATTTTGGGTTTTTGCCAGGTTCTTGGGGGCTGGATTGGCCCCTGTCAGAGACAGAGTGCTGGGTTTGATGGACCTTTGATCTTTTCCCAGCGTGGCTGTGCTTATTTGCTTTGCTGTTGCTCTAACCGCTAGAGCAGTGTTGCCCCTGTTGGTCCAGAAGTTCCCCCTTACCATTCAGGTTTTCAGGATATCCACAAGGAATATGCATGAGATTGACTTGCATACACTTCCTCCATTGTATGCAAATCTCTTTTATGCATATTCACTGTGAATATCCTGAAAACCTGAATGGTAAGGGGGAACTTCTGGACCAACAGGGGCAACACTGCTCTAGCGGTTAGAGCAACAACAAAGCAAAGAGAGGGTCTTTTCTTAAGGGTGAGGGGCAGTGTTCTAAACCCTCTCACAATACCCATATTAAAGATTGTCACACATAAGCCTTGATCTTGCCACAGATTACTTGTTTTTTTTCAATGCTGCCAACATTTTCAAAATTCACTGGCACTTCTGACATCTGCTACTGCTCCCCTTGTCTATCCTTGTCAACTTTAACTGTATTTCTCAATTTGTAATTTTTCTGTAAGCCACATTGTGCCTGCATGCGTGGGAAAATGTGGGATACAAATGAACCATAAATAAATAAATAAATAAATAAATATCCTGAAAACCAGACTAGCAAAGGGGTTAATCCAAGACAGACTTGGGAAACACTGCACTAGAGAACCCTTCCACCTCCTTAATGTACCTCAAATTTTTAAGGCCTCTAGGGATGAATCTGGAAAAAAAAACTATATAGTAATATTCTTAAAAGCAGATGTTAAGGAAATATTTGCCAAAAAGCGAAAATGATCACTTGTTAATAGAGAAGAAAGATCCGATTCTCCATTACTATCTTCGTATCAGTCACAAAAATGCATCAAACTACATTTACTGGTGTTCAAGGTTGCTTTACGTGAGCACCACAGCCCTGCCATGATCACGTGACTCGCTTTACTTTTAAGCAGTGGCGTAGCTAAGTGGGGCCAAAGGGGGCCTGGGCCCCCATAGATTTGGCCCTGGCATCCCCTGCCGACGACCCTCTCGACCCCCCCCTCCTGCCATCGCCGTCGCCTGCCTTTGCTGGCGGGGGACCCCAACCCCCGCCAGCCGAGGTCCTCTTCTTCCCGCAAAAGGCTTCCTTCTGTTTCTGACGTCCTGCACCTTGTCCGTACAGGACGTCAGAAACAGAAGGTAGCCTTTTGCGGGAACTTGGGAGAGGAGGACCTCGGCTGGCGGGGGTTGGGGTCCCCCGCCAGCAAAGGTAGGCAACGGCGGGATGGCGGCAGGAGGGGGGTCGAGAGGGTCGTCGGGGGGGGGCAAAGTTTGTGGTGGCGGTGGCGGGGTCGGCAATGGCGGGGGGGTCAGCGGCGCCAGTGGCGGGCTAAAATGTGCCCCCTCACTTCGGGCTCTGGACCCTCGAAGTCTGGCTACACCCCTGCTTTTAAAGGAAGAATTTCTGACAAATGTAAGACATTTTATTTTTATTTTGAGAGAACGTAAGAAAACTAACTGGATGAAATCCTTCAGGTCTATAACATGGACGTGCTGCAATATGCTTTAATAACATCCCTTATTTTTAAGTACCAGGGCACTTTTTTCTATGCAGAAATCATATTTAAAAGGCCACAGTCTTTTCCTATCTCATCAGGGATTTTTGTGTTCCCCTTGTATAAAACACTTTAGACTAGTCTAACACCTACCCTCCGGTAAAGAAAACATCCACACTGTCTGTTTTATCCTACTTCAGCTCTCTTTCCTTTAAATTACATCCTTGTGCTCACATTCATTCTCTCATATTTTACATTTGCACTTTACATAACTTTCCAGGTGAATTCAACTCCCTTTTTTAAAAGATATAAAATTCTTATCTTCTTCAACACACAATATACTATCATTACGCTACGAATTCCAGGACTATCGTTCATAGAAGAATGGTCTATTAGCGAGTATGTTTCATGCACACTGATGATTGACAGCATTACATATCACAATTATATACAACGAACTCTCAGTCACATAATCTGGTGTATACATGAATAAATCATACTTTTCTTTCCCAGCACAAAATGCACTTCAGTTTAATTGTAAATCTTCACAGTCAGATTCAGCACTGAAAAATAGATCACACAGAAGCCTACACTGCTCACAGGATGAAGAGAGACCAGCTGTTATGTAAAACCCCTGAAGAACACAGTTCTCCTGACCATGGATAACGATTCACAGCACAGGTACTTTTACTGAAGTCAAAAAGAGGCAGAGGAAGGACTAAGGGCAGCCCAAGGGTATCTGATGCCCTAGGCGACCCTTCAGCCATGATCCCCCGTCAACAGTTCAAGCCCTCCACCCAGAGGTTCAGCATCTCCCCTTCTCCTCCCTAGTCCCCCAGCTTGCTAGCATCTTTCCTTCCCCCTCTATACTACCCTCCCCAGGTAGCCAACATATCACATCCTCCACATATCTATACCCCCACTATTTCCACCTGCAGTCCTGCCAGTAGGTGATGCTATTTCACATTTTCAATAGTGAGGGACAGGCAAGCTCTGCAGGATTCCAGGGAATCTACCTGTTCCTACTGATTGAAAACACAATATTGTAGCATCCCCCCCCCCCCCCCCCCCCCGCAGCAATGCTGTTGGAGGACTCCTGCTCAGCTTCCTGCATCCAGCCTCTCCATCCCCCACTACTGATGCTGCCCTATCTCGTCCTAGGCTGTCCCCAGTCTTAAAGAAGACTGACGCAGGGTTGCCAGATCCAATAAAAATTTCCAGCCCAAAACCACGCCCCCCCACGCCCCTGACATCAACACCCCCGCCCCCTTATGTTAACACCCCTCCCCTACGTTAACACCCCCGCCCCTACGTCAATACCCCTCCCCCTACGTCAACAACCCCGCCCCCTACTTCAACACCCCCGCCCACTATGTCAACACCCCGCCCACAACGTCACTAACCACTCCCCCCAACGTCACTAACCACGCCCCCCACGGGGCGAAAAACCACAGCCGACTGTGAAAAAAAACCGCCCGGCTAAAAAAAAAAGAAGCCCAAAAAACCGCAATCCGCGACAGGCAGAAATTTCCTGCAGCGGGTCGCGGAAAACCGCCTACCTGGCAACCTTGAGACTGAGGACTGCATGGACCCTGTAAGCACAGTCCTGTGTTCAAGTGCTGTGGTCATGCCCCGCCCCCTCTGAGGCAGACTTCCTGTTGGTGGGAGACAGGACACAGCAAACCTTGAGCATAGACCTGTGTTAAAGAGCCTGCTTAGTGCTCAGTTTTGGTTAAGCTTTGGGCTGGCCAGGCAGGGAAATTGGAAGCAGAAGAAGACTTTTTCTTATTTATTTATTCATTCATTCATTCTTGTATCCCACTGAAAACAAGTTTCAGTTTAAACTGGCTTACAATTACATTTTGGTGGAGTTACAATCGTGCTTAGTAATGAGGAGAGGACTTCAGTTGTTCTAGAAGACATGAATTGAAGTTGAAGGGGCAGACAGGAGTAATATTAGGAAGTATTTTTTCACAGAAAGGGTGGTAGATACGTGGAATGCCCTCCTGCGTGAGGTGGTGGAGATGAAAACAGTAATGGAATTCAAACATACGTAGGATAAACACAAAGGAATCCTGTTTAGAAGGAATGGATCCATGGAATCTTAGCGGAGATTGGTTGGCAATGCCGGTAATTGGGAAGCAAAACCAGTGCTGGGCAGACTTCTACGATCTATGCCCTGAGAAAGGCAGGGACAATTCAAACTCGGGTATACATATAAAATATCACATACCATGTAAAGAGTTATCTTGGGCAGACTGGATGGACCGTTCAGGTCTTTATTTGCCATCATTTACTACGTTACTATCAGGCTTATTTTCAAAAAGGATCACCGGTGATCTTCCAACACAAATCGGGAGATCACCGCCAAATCGGTATTATCGAAAGCCGATTTTGGCTGGCTTCAACTACTGTTTCGTCGTGGCGCTGGCCAACCTTCAAGGCGGCTTGTTGGTAGGGTAGCGAAGGTGGGACGGGGGCGGGGTGGGGGCGTGGGTACGAGATGGCCGGCTTCGCCTTATAATGGAAAAAAAAGAGGCCGGCTCAAATGAGCATTTCACTGGCTGGACTTGGTCCATTTAATTTTAGGACCAAGTTTGGAAAAAGTGCTCCAACTGACCAGATGACCACCGGAGGGAAGCGGGGATCAACTTCCCTTACTCCCCCAGTGGTCACCAACCCCCTCCCACCCAAAAAAAAAATAATAAAACTTTTTTTGCCAGCCTGTATGCCAGCCTGAAATGTCATACCCAGCTCCTTGACAGCAGTATGCAGGTCCCTGGAGCAGTTTTTAGTGGGTGCAGTGGACTTCAGGCAGGTGGACCCAGGCCCATCCCCCCCTACCTGTTCCACTTGTGGTGGTTAATGTAGAGCCCTCCAAAAAAACCCAAAACCCACTGTACCAACATGTAGGTGACCCCCTTCACCCCTAAGGGCTATGGTAATGGTGTAGAGTTGTGGTGAGTGGGTTTTGGGGGGGGATTTGGGGGGCTCAGCACACAAGGTAAGGGTGCTATGCACCTGGAAGCTATTTTTGTTTTGTTTTTTAATCTTTTTAAGTGCCCCCTAGGGTGCCTGATTGGTGTCCTGGCATGTGAGGGGGGCCAGTGCACTACAAATGCTGGCTCCTCCCACGACCAAATGCCTTGCATTTCGCCGGGTTTGAGATGGCCGGTCCCGGTTTCCATTATGGCTGAAAAACGAAGCCGGCCATCTCATATAAACCTGGCGATACTTTAAACCACAAAAGAAGACCATAATGAAGATAATATTCTTAACTTGTATCCTGAGATACACTACTCAAGCTAAGAAAGTTTCTAAAATCATAGCAGGTCATTGGAATATTTTGCAGACATTACCAGCCTTTGGTAACACACGGGTAAGGTTTGCATGTAGCCGCTCTAGGAATCCGAAGGAAATACTATGCCCTTCATTACTACCAGCTCGTCTAGAAGGAACACGAACCTATAATGGTCATAAGAAATGTAATAATTCTTGTATGTGCCACATAATGTTAGAATTACAACAGTTTGTACACCCACTGACAGCTGAAATATATACTCTGAAAATAAATACCAATTGCAGATCCGACTATGTGATTGACTTTATATTATGTCCTTGCAATAAAACATACGTAGGACAGACCATACGTCCACTTTATGTTCGCCTAATTGAGCATAAAAGTTCAATCAAAATGAAGAAAACTAATTCACCGCACACGTTTACCCCAGCTCAGATGCTTTGTATTGCAACAAATAGAAGTATCTCAGAACCGCATCAGAGCTGATAGAAAACGTTTATTACTTCAAAATGAACAACGCCGGATATTCCGACTCAAGTCTTTGGCTCCAACGGGACTCAATGGGAGAACTGAATGGAGCCATTTTTTTCTAAGCAATTCTTTCAGCCTTTTTTCTTAACATATTCGAATATATAATACTTCTTTGAACAGAAGATATCTAACTGTCAATTTAGCTAGTCAGCCAATTGTACCATATGGCTCAGAGGTTTCCAGACACACTCCCCCGCAAAACTTGATTCTGATTGGCCAATTGGAAAGTATGGCGTCTGACGTAATCAGCTATTAAGGGCAGCCATTTTCACTATCCAACTCGGCTTTCTCTGACTCACTTCAGCAGAGGTAGAATACAGCGCGAAGGTTTGAGAGCAGATACTGACGCTTACATAGCTGGTAACCTCTTTTTCTTTCTCACCAGATATTAACGGAGACCCCAGACCCTGAGGCAGGATATCGAAGCGCTGGCCATCGTAGGTCGTGGTTAGTATTCCAGGTGATTGAAAGACCGCAAGACTCGAAAAAGAAGATAAATGAGAAACGAGCAAAGAACGACAAGCTAAGTAGTTTAAACGATCCATCAGGATTACATGCTCAAGATTAACAGCATTATAAGCTCAAGATTGATAGCAAGTAAAATAAAATAGAAAGCTACTAAGCTAGAGGTTTTTTGGCCAATGATGAGGCAGCCCAGCCCCTGAAGCTAAATAGAGCTGGGGGCTTCTCTAGGCCTTTTTTTTTTGTTACATTTCCCACTTCACATTTCCCGTGCTTTCCCACTCACGGCAGGCTCAATGTGGCTTACATGGGGCAATGGAGGGTTAAGTGACTTGCCCAGAGTCACAAGGAGCTGCCTGTGCCTGAAGTGGGAATCAAACTCAGTTCCTCAGTACCAAAGTCCACCAACCTAACCACTAGGCCACTATATTTTTTGTTAACTAAGCTATTATGTTTTATATGTGTTTTTGTCAATAGACCCCTGAGGCAGGCGTTGTTTAACGCTGAAACACGGCCCCTGTCGGGTCTTATCTCAATAAAGGACTCCTGTTGTCCCAGTCTTGAAGGCCCAGTTGTGTTCTTTTTCTTCTGTGTGCTTTTTGTGTATACTGTATACCCTCTCTCTTGGCTCTGTGCTCTGTAATGAAATCATCCTCTCTACATATAGACCTGTAAGAAGCGTATTATAACATTTCCCCTTCACTGTTTATCTTCACTTATCCTTGACACATTTTCTTACTTTAATAACTCCCACCCACCTCTTTCTCTTAATCATGAAGTAATCAATATATTTCTTTGCTTCTTCCATCCTCATAATTGCCAAATACTTTCATTACTCTTGATCCCCAGGTTGCCATGACAGCAGGAAATGTATTTATTTTTCTATTTATATAATTACATCTGCAAGTTGTCCACAATCATAAAACTCAAGGCAATGTAGAACTATAATAAAAATGCAATATCATAATATTGCAATCCATAAAATGAAATCAATAAAAGGGTCATTATTTAGCAGAAGCAACTCCAGCCTGGTTAACTTCCACTGTCACGTTCCTGATTTGATATTCAGACTTGATTCGTTTGTTTGCGCTTTCCAGAAATACTAGGACTAGGGGGCACGCAATGAAGCTAGGAAGTGGTACATTTAAAACAAATCAGAGAAAATATTTCTTTACTCAATATGTAATTAAGCCCTGGAATTTTTGCCAGAGAATGTAGTAAAAGCAGTTAGCTTAGCGGGGTTTAAAAAAGGTTTGGCTGGCTTCCTAAAGGAAAAGTCCATAGACTATTATTAAAATGGACTTGGGGAAAATCCACTGTTTATTTCTGGGATAAGCAGCATAAAATGTATTGAGCTTTTTTGGGATCTTGCCAGGTAATTGTGACCTGAATTGGCCACTTTTAGAAACAGGATGCTGGGCTTGATGGACCTTTGGTCTGTCCCAGTGTGGCAATACTTATGTGCGTCAGTTTTGAACTACCACCTGTCTACCTGTGGTCCAGGCGGTAATTTCATTTTTTGCACGCATTCACTACGCATGCTGGAAAATTTCCAGTGCACGGCGCTAACTGGGCGGTAATCGGCATTGTACGCACATAGACCATTACGGTCCAGTTAACTCATGAGACCTTACCACTAGGTCAATGGGTGGCGGTAAAGTCTCAGGCCCAAAATGGATGCGCGCCAATTTTTATTTTGCCGCACATCCATATTTGGCCAAAAAAAGGCCTTTTTTCCAGGTGCGCTGAAAAATGGACCTGCGCGCGTCCAATACATACATGCATCTACACCAGTGCAGGCCACGTTTCGGTGCACCTTAGTAAAAGGACCCCTTAGTCAAATATTTTCTTCTCCTCCATCCGTTGACTTTATTCAAAAATGGAATGGCACCTGTAGCATAGTTCTAGACAAGATGGCAATGATCAAAAACCTAATCCAGACCTAATCCAAGGTCATCTTCCTGGTACAATGTATCTCTCTTAGAAATGAAATGAAAATGCAGAACATATGAAAGAATTTGGTCCAAAACTACAACTAATGATAATTGGAAAAATTGGGAACAGCTCCTAAGAGAGTACAAACATAGTAACATAGTAGATGACGGCAGAAAAAGACCTGCATGGTCCATCCAGTCTGCCCAAGACAAACTCATATGTGTATACCTTACCTTGAATTTGTACCTGTCCTTTTCAGGGCACAGACCGTATAAGTCTGCCCAGCAGTATTTCCCGCCTCCCAACCACCAGTCCCGCCTCCCATCATCGGCTCTGGTACAGACCGTATAAGACTGCCCTCCCCTATCCTAGCCTCCCAACCACCAACCCCTCTTCCCCCCACCTGCTCCGCCACCCAATTTCAGCTAAGCTTCTGAGGATCCATTCCTTATGCACAGGATTCCTTTATGCATATCCCACGCATGTTTGAACTCCGTTACCGTTTTCATCTCCACCACCTCCCGCGGGAGGGCATTCCAAGCGTCCACCACCCTCTCCGTGAAAAAGTACTTCCTGACATCTTTCCTGAGTCTGCCCCCCTTCAATCTCATTTCATGTCCTCTCGCTCTACCGCCTTCCCATCTCCGGAAAAGATTAGTTGTGGATTAATACCTTTCAAATATTTGAACGTCTGTATCATATCACCCCTGTTCCTCCTTTCCTCCAGGGTATACATGTTCAGGTCAGCAAGTCTCTCTTCATACGTCTTGGAACGCAAATCCCATACCATCCTCGTAGCTTTTCTTTGCACCGCTTCCATTTTTTTAACATCCTTCGCAAGATACGGCCTCCAAAACTGAACACAATACTCCAGGTGGGGCCTCACCAACGTCTTATACAGGGGCATTAGAACCTCCTTTCTTCTGCTGGTCACTCCTCTCTCTATACAGCCTAGCAATCTTCTCACTACGGCCACTGCCTTGTCGCACTGTTTCGTCGCCTTCAGGTCCTCAGATACTATCACCCCAAGATCCCTCTCCCCGTCCGTGCCTATCAGACTCTCCCCGCCTAACACATACGTCTCCCTTGGATTTCTACTCCCTAAGTGCATCATATGATTTCCAAAGCTAAATTTACTTATTACTCTAAATTCATAAGCAAAACAACAATTAACCCTAGAAAACTATATGCTGTAGTTAATTCATTGCTGAACACTCAACAGGTAACCTCCATAAATTAATCTGTCCCTTCAGCGGACCAACTGGGCTATTAGTTTGAATAAAAAATAACTAAAATAAAGCAAGAATTGAAAAACCCTTCCATCTCATTAAAGCAATTCCTTAATTTATAAAATCAATCACACTTTTGCCCATCTATGAATAGAATTTGGTCAACATTTCAACCTATCACATCAGACCAAGTCAATCATTTCCTTTGCAAATATATCAAATCACAATGCTTGCTTGACTCCTGTCCTAATTATCTCTTGAAACCAGCCCCTAAGGTTTTAATTCATCACCTACATTCAGGTCTAACTTTAATGTTATCTCAGGGTATATTCCCTTCAATGGCAGCATAATCTTAATTCTGATCCCGAAAAATAGTCAAATTAGTATTAGTATTGTTTCCAACTACAGACCAGTGGCCTCAATACCTCTTTTAGTTAAATTTTTGGCGGGGCTAATCACTCATCAGTTAATGGAATATCTTCAGCGTCATTCAATTCTATATAAATATCAATCGGGTTTCAGGCCCTTGTATAGCACTGGAACCATTCCTGTTACATTAATAGCCAGTCTTAGATGAGAATTAAGCTTAGGCAACAAAGTTTTAATTCTCCAATTTGACATGTCTAGTACATTTGATAAAGTAGATTATGACATCCTTTTAAACATACTTGACTATTATGGAATCTGGGGAACTGTCTTGAAATGGTTCTCTGGATTTTAAAATCCAAGTCTTGCCAAGTTTATTTATTTATTGCATTTGTACCCCACATTTCCCCACCTATTTACAGGCTCAATGTGGCTTACATAGTACCGTCAAAGGCGTTTGCCCAGTCGGTGGATAACAAATACAAAGTTGTATAGTGATCGTATGAGGTATAAGTGGAGGGTTGAAATGGATGAAGATTGCGTGTTGTCATGTGCGATCATAGTCATGCTGTGTTGGTAGGTGAAGAGGGTTACGTGGGGTCGTTGGGGTTGGTCTTTTTGAAGAGGTTGGTTTTTAGTGATTTCCTGAAGTTCAAGTTGTCATGGATTGTTTTCACAGTTAAGCAACTGGGTACTATCTTGTCATCATGGATTTCTTGTAGTGGAGTGCCACAGGGTGATCCTCTGTCACTTATTTTGTTTAACATGAAGATGATCCATTGAGGCCATTTGCTAGAATCAAACGGGTTTCATATATGCTGATGATGTTATAATCTATATTCCATTCATCAAAGAATTGCATGAGATTGTAAACAAAAGCAAAGTAGGTATCGACTTAATGGAATCCTGGGCTCTTAATTTTAAATTGAAACTTAATAATGATAAAACGAAATTTATGATAGTAACTAGCCCTTATCACCCAATAACCATCTCAAATTTTAAGATTGATAATGTTATTTATTCTTTGGATTCAACAATGAAGATCTTGGAGATCTTAATTAATCAATTTCTTTCTTTTGATTGCCAGATTTCCAAAGTAGTCTCGAATGTCTTTAATTCATTGTGGAAACTTAAAAGATTAAAACCATTCATTTCAAGATCATTCTTTTGCACTTTAGTTCAGTCATTAATCTTAACCAAATTTGACTACTGCAATTCAATTTATGCCGGTATTAAGTGGAGTCTCCTAAGAAAACTACAAACTGCACAAAACATGGCGGCCCACCTTCTATATAGATCGCCGTGTTACGTTAAAGCATCTCCTTTTTATTTATTTTATTTATTTGTTGCATTTGTATGCTCACAGCTCACAAGACCCCTGAAGCAGGCGCTATTTAGCGCCGAAACACGGCCCCTGTCGGGTCATTAATAAAGAACTTTCATTGTCCCAGTCTTGAAGACCCAGTGTTGCTTCTTTTGTTTTGCATTTGTATCTCACATTTTCCCACCTATTTGCAGGCTCAATGTGGCTTACATAGTACCGTAAAGGCATTCACCAATCCGGTAGAAACAGTTACAATGTGATATTGTGGTCGGATAAGGTACACGTTTCAGGTACAATGGGGTCGAAGAGAGGAAAGGTTGTAAAGTGCCCTCTTCTTAAGGATCTACATTGGTTACCTATCAATGAAAGAATTTCATTTAAGCTCTGTGATTGATTGTGTTCATCAGATTCCTTATGGTATCTTACCATCTTATATGATAAATCTCATTGTTATCACCACAAAATGTCACCTCATCATCTAGAGAATATCTCATGTTATATTTCCCAAGTTGTAAAAACTTAACCTACAAAACTTATGGTATGGAATGCTTTACCTTGTGCCTTGAGATCTGAGAAATCAATATCTCATTTTAAGCACCTTTTCAAAGCACATTATTTTTTTATTGCCTGAAGGTCCACTTTTAAAGATGTACAAAAGTCAATGCTTTGCTTCAGGAAGACCATCATGTTCAGACTTAGCAGATGTTTGAGGGCTACGGGGACAGAGCTCATGGAGACAGGGCGAGGACAGAGACAGAGTTCACGGGGATGGGGCTGGGACGGGGCAGAGCTCACGGGGATGGGGTGGGTAAGGGGACAGAGCTCACGGAGACAGGGCGAGGACAGACAGAGTTCACGGGGATGGGGCGGGGACGGGGCAGAGCTCACGGGGATGGGGTGGGGATGGGGACAGAGCTCACGGAGACAGGGCGAGGACAGAGACAGTTCACAGGGATGGGGCGGGGACGGGGCAAGGATGGGGACAGAGTCTGCGGGGATGGGGCGGGGGTGGGGACAGAGTCTGTGGGGATGGGGTGGGGACAAGGAGAGTCCACAGGGATGGGGCAGGGATGGGGACAGAGATCGCGGAGATGGGGCGGGGACAGGAACAAACTTTGTCCTTGCGTCATTCCCTAACTATGCGATCTTGCAGCAGAGAAATTAAAATCAGCAGTGAAGCAATTAAGAATTACTTCCTTTTTAAAATAGAAATATAGTGGTGTATGTACTACAAATAAAGAACTGTATTGTAATTTGGTATTTCTTTCCACTTAGTGTTGACGATAAAAATTAATGTTCAACATACAATGCTCTGAATGTCTGCTCTTTTTAAACAGGTAGGATTTGTCCAATCATCCGGATTTATGACTATCCAGACAAACTCCTTGCCGAGGAAACCCATATTATCGAACCAAGATGCGCGTCCAACTTTCGTTTCGATAATACGGTCAGGGATGCCCAAATCTCAACATTTAGGTCGACCTTAGAGTCGTCCCCAGTTTTTTATAAAGATTTTTATAAAGAATGTTACATCCACTGTGTCATTCAAAACCTCAAGACATCAAAATGTAAAAAAAGAAAGAAAAAAACTTAGCTTGAAGCACCGTAAGGAACGGGCTCCCCCGCCCGACAGATCCGTTTTGCCGTTGGGGCTTCTTCAGGGGAAAGGACGCCCAATTAATCACTGCTCGATTTGCGAATGATGATGTCTGCTTGACTGTCTGACTTGCAGCTCAAAGTGAGGCTGCCAATGTAGCATTCTTTATAAAAATCTTTTTTTTTTAAAAAGTATAGCCGTCCATTCTAAGGGAGGAGGTTGAGTTGACCGGTGATTGAAGTACAGTGATGCTTTACGAGCAATTTCAGCAATTTGGCTGACTATCACCTGTCTGAGGTCTTTTCCACCCCCTTCCAATCATTTGTGATATCCTACACACCAGATTCGCTTTTCGTTTATTGTTACATTTATATCCCACATTTTCCCACCTATTTGTAGGCTCAATGTGGCTTACATAGTATCGGAGAGGCCTTTGCAGGCTCCGGTGTGAACAAATACAGGGTGATGTTGTGGTAAGATCAAGTTCATGTGGCACAGCCACATTGAGGAATCGGAGAATGGAAGAGTTGTGTTATGTCCATTACGTGCTTTAGTTTGATTGGGTTGCAGAGATTAGGCATTTAAGTTGGATCGGTGGGGTATGCCTTTTTAAACAGGTTGGTTTTTAGTGATTTGCGGAAGTTTAGGTGGTCATACCTTGTTTTCAAGCCTTTTGGTAATGCGTTCCACAGTTGTGTGGTTATGTAGGAAAAACTGGATGAGTAAGTTGTTTTGTATTTAAGTCCTTTGCAGCTTGGGTAGTGCAGATTTAGATAAGATCGTGTTGATTCGGATGTATTTCTAATTGGTAAGTCAATCAAGTTTGTCATGTAACTCGGGGCTTCTCCATAGATGATTTTGTGAACCAGGGTGCAGATTTTGAAGGCAATGCGTTCTTTGATTGGGAGCCAGTGTAGTTTTCTGCGGAGGGGTTTTGTGCTTTCAAATCGCATTTTACCAAATATAAGCCTGGCTGCCGTGTTTTGAGCAGTCTGAAGTTTCTTTAAGGTTTGTTCTTTACATCCCGCATAAATTCCATTGCAGTAATCTAAGTGGCTTAGTACCATTGATTGTATCAGTTTGCAAAATGTTTCCCTCGGGAAGAATTGCTTCACAGGTTTGAGTTTCCACATTGCTGTGGTATTTATTTATTCGTACTTTGCTCACACCTTTTCATTAGTAGCTCAATTCGGGTATACTAGGCAATTTCTCAGCCCTTAAAGGATTACGATCTAAGAGGTAAATATTCAGCCACTGGCAGTCAGCAGTATCATAGCAAGGAATTTTTTACAGGGGAGTGAATCTCCCCTCTTTGCCCCCTGTGCCACCCCCCTGCGCTGCCACCCCATATCCCCCCTCGCGTCACTGCTGCCCTATACCTTAAAATCCTCTCTGCTGCAGTCTTCACTCTTTTAGAGAGAGCGGGCATTCATAGGCTGCCTGCATCGGAGCTTCCTCTCTGAACAGTCACACCCCCTCTGACAAAACTTCCTGTTTTGTGAAGGGCAGAACGGTTCAGGGAGGAAGTCCCGGTTCAGGCTGCAGGCAGCCTATGAGTGCTGCTGCCTGAGTGGAGCGGAAGGCAGGAGGCGGGGGGGGGGGGGGATCTAACAGGAAGTGCATACACAACTGACACACCTAGTTTAAATACTCCACCAACATTACCACTGGATATTCAGTGTCAAACAATGTCCAGGTATCAGCATTGGAGATCCAGACATACACAGCTGACTAACATTTACAGTATGTGGATAAATGCAATATTTATGGCTCTGTTTACTAAGATGTGCTAGCGTTCTTAGCATGCACTAAAATTTACCATGCGCTAACGATAGAGGCTACTACTACTATTTAGCATTTCTATAGTGCTACAAGGCGTACGCAGCGCTGCACAAACATAGAAGAAAGACAGTCCCTGCTCAAAGAGCTTACAATCTAATAGACAAAAAATAAAGTAAGCAAATCAAATCAATTAATGTGTACAGGAAGGAGGAGAGGAGGGTAGGTGGAGGCGAGTGGTTACGAGTCAAAAGCAATGTTAAAGAGGTGGGCTTTCAGTCTAGATTTAAAGGTGGCCAAGGATGGGGCAAGAGGCACATATATATTCCTATGGGTGTCTCTAGCGTTAGCGTGCACTAAAAATGTTTGCGTGCCTACAACACAGCTTAGTAAACCACAAAGATAGGACTGTGTTTTATGTGGTCCTGCACTGAATATTGATATTTAACCTCATAAATGCTGACTCTGCTCCTGGGCTGCCCACATACAAGCTGGTTTTGACTGTGGAGAGTCAGCGTTGAATAACTGTAGTTAGCCCCAGATAAGTGATTTAAAGAGCTAGGTGCCTCTCCTGGACATTCAAATTGCTTTCAATATTGACCTCCCCCTGCCCCCGCCAAGCAGGGCCGGCGAGAGACTAGGCCGGGACCGGGGCAAGACCGCCCCGCCTCTGCCCCCCCCCCCCCCCCGCTGCTGCCGCCCCCGTCGCTCCCGCCACCGCTGCAGTCTGCAATCTCACCTGCTTGCCTCCACGGTTCCGGGCCCCCTGCATTCAAAGCGGCAGTCGCAGATCGCCTCTCTTCTGGCCTTCCCTCCCTGTGTCCCGCCCTCACAGAAACCGGAAGTTACATCAGACGAGGGCGGGACACAGGGAGGGAAGGCCAGAAGAGAGGCGATCTGCGACTGCCGCTTTGAATGCAGGGGGCCCGGAGCCGAGGAGGCAGGCAGGCGAGACCGGGGACTTTTGCCTCCCCCTGCCCCCCCTCTCGGCGGCCTTGCCGTCAAGGTCTGTACCTGAGGGAATAGAGAGTTAAGTGAGTTGCCCAAGATCACGAGGAGCTGCAGTGGGAATTGAGCCAGACTTCCGTGGCTGTCAGTCCACTGATCTAACCACTAGGCTACTCCTCTACATCTTCTTTGGAGGAACAAATGAAACATTTATCCAACTGTGAGCAGCCAAAAAAAATATAAAACTCTCTCCATGCCTTCCTTGGAACACTTCCAGCAGCAAAGGTGGTGTACGGTGTTTTTGTTTAGCAAATGTTGCATGTCAGGCGCTAAGCCTGTAATCTGAAGGACTAGCAGGAGATAAGTGAGTTTGCTTTCAAGCAGTTAGCATCAAACTACGCAGCTGCCTTACCCCTCTGGGGGCAGTAGAGGCTCTGCCTGAGGCAGACCCAGGGGACAGGAAGAAGAAACAGGGCAGCGAAAGGCAGTTCCTCCATCTCTCTGCTGTATTTGTTACAGAACAAACAGTTTAGAAAAATGATTGCAGACGCATGGCGAATAAGTGCTGAAATATTAATCAGCATTTCTCTTTTAACATTCCAAGTGGGAATCTCAAGGCTGGATACGGTGCACAGAGCTGACGGCTTTCTTCGCCTGAGAAAGGGAGGGGGCTGCAGCTTCCATTATCGGAAGAACTAATACAATCTAATGTCAGTAACTCTGTGTGTCATATGAATTTATATATAGTAGCAAGACAAATTCTTTGGGCTCAACGCACTCAAATTTAGGACTTGGAAACAATTATAGTCAAAAAGGATTGGCCACGTTTGACAAATAAAAATAATTGTACCCTAGCAATTATTTTAGCTAGCGTGCTTTTGATTTGTTAGTGATCCTTAAAAATGTACGTGGCAACTCATGTAACCCAGTGCCCAGAGTGTCCGTGTCTTGTAGAATAATAACACTTGTGTTATCACAGGTGCAAATAATTTCAGTTATGCATGTATTCCATAATGTACACACCAAAGTTGCTTAGCATGTAACTGCAAGGGGGCATCCATTGGGTGGACCATTGGCATGTTGCCAAGCGACAGACAGAACTGCTAGAACACTATTGGTTGTTCACGATGCATGGCATATTCATGGCTGCCAACTTACACCACCAGGAAATGAGGGCGGGACCAGAGCTGAGAGAGAGAGAAGGGAAAACAACTAAGCACCGAGCTGAGCCTGCATGCTTTTTACCGCTGCTGCCGTCCTAACCCCGATGAGGTAAGATAAATGACTTTTAAAATTCGGAGGGAGGGGGCCTGGAACTCGAAGGGAGGAGGGAGGGAGGGAACGAACTTCCGGTGGGTGAAATATTGGGGGTGCTCGAGCACCCACAGCACCCACGGAGTCGGCGCCTATGAGTAGTAGTAGTAGTAGTAAGTTATAGATTTGTACCCTCAGTGCAATCAAAATTAATTTAATACATTTTAATTTATGAATTAATGCACGTTGCCTATTCATTCGTGTTAAAAAGTGGTAACATGTCAGAAACATTTTCTTAAAATACATGTTTAAAACAAACTGAAAAATGAAGTCCATATGGAAAATGAATGGAAAACTTTTTGCCCTCTGCACATCCCTACTGCATTTCAGAAGCCCCGTGTACCTCATAGTCATGTAAACCCCTTTAACTCATCTTCTTTAAGGCTAATCGTTGAAAATAGCCCATCAACATCATTACAGCATGTACAATCTTCATTATCTCTCTTACCATGAAGGAGTGCAGGAGTAGATATATATAAGATGATTCCTTTTTCTTAGACTACCCATTCGAAATTCTAAACAATTTAAGTGGGCACCCTCTGACCACTTAAATCAAACTCTGTAGGCCCACCACCAACATTCAGCAGCCCTAACCATCCATCTTTGAAGTGGGCCAGAGGCTGGACTTCTGAGGGCAGATTCGGGGAGGAGCTAAGCACAGCTAAGTAACCCAATAGAACCACATAAATAGCAGTTCTAACTTTGGTCGCTTAGCTATACAGGTGCCGGCACTGGATATCGCCCGGTATTCCCATAGCTTCTGAGTACCAGCCTGAAGTATGGTTATCCATCTCCTTCCGTCCCACCATCCACCCCAGAACATGAAAAAAGCCCCCTTCTGATCCTCTCCCAGCCCTTCCATACCTGGAACATAAGAACCTAAGAATAGCCACACTGGGTCAGACCAATAATCCAGAACCTAAGAATAGCCACACTGGGTCAGACCGATGGTCCACTAGCCCACTATCCTGTTTCCAACAGTGGCCAATCCAGGTCACAAGTATCAGACAGAAACCCAAATAGTAGCAACATTCCTTGCTACCAATCCCAGGGCAACCAGTGGCTTCCCCCTATCTGTCTATGGACTTTAACTCCAGGAACTTGTTCAAACCTTTTTTAAACCCAGATACGCTAACAAATGTTACCATATCCTCTGGCCATGAGTTCCAGAGCTTAACTATTCATTGAGCGAAAAACTATTTCCTCCTATTTGTTTTAAAAGTATTACCATGTAATTTCATTGAGTGTCCCCTGGTCTTTGTACTTTTTGAAAGAGTAAAAAATTGATTCACTTCTACTCATTCTACACCACTCAGGATTTTGTAGATCTCAATCATATCTCCCTTCAACCGTCTCTTTTTCAAGCTGAAGAGCCTTAACCTCTTTAGCCTTTCCTCATACGAGAGGAGTTCCATTCTCTTTATCATTTTAGTCGCTCTTCTTTGAACCTTTTCTAATTCTGTTATATCTTTTTTTAGATACGGTGACCAGAACTGAACGCAATATTCAAGGTGAGGTCACACCATAGAGTGATTGATACATAGGCATTATAGTATCCTTGGTCTTATTTACCATCCCTTTCCTAATAATTCCTAACATCCTGTTTGCTTTTTTAGCTGCCGCTGCACATTGGGCAGAAGATTTCAGCATATTGTCTACAATGACACCTAGATCTTTCACTTGGGTGCTGACCCCCCCAAGGAAAAGATCTAGGTGTCACTGCAGACAATATGCTGAAATCCTTCTGATCCCCCCCCCCCCGAACCATGAAGAAATTCCACTTTTTGATCCCCCTCCCTCTTACTACTACTACTACTCATCATTTCTAAAGCACTACTAGACGTACACAGCGCTGTACACTTGAACATGAAGAGACAGTCCCTGCTCGACAGAGCTTACAATCTAATTAGGACAGACAAACAGGGCAAACAAGAGATAAGGGGATATTAAAGTGAGGATGATAAAATAAGGGTTCTGAACAAGTGAATAAGGTTTAGGAGTTAAAAGCAGCATCAAAAAGGTGGGCTTTTTGCTTAGATTTGAAGACGGCCAGAGATGGAGCTTGACGTACCGGCTCAGGAAGTCTATTCCAGGCATATGGTGCAGCAAGATAAAAGGAATGGAGTCTGGAGTTAGCGGTGGAGGAGAAGGGTGCAGATAAGAGAGATTTACCCAGTGAACGGAGTTCCCGGGAGGAATGTAGGGAGAGATGAGAGTGGAAAGGTACTGAGGAGCTGCAGAGTGAATGCACTTATAGGTCAATAAGAGGAGTTTGAACTGTATGCGGAAACGGATAGGAAGCCAGTGAAGTGACTTGAGGAGAGGGCTAATATGAGCAGAACGACACTGGTGGAATATAAGTCGTGCAGCAGAAGTTTGAACAGATTGAAGAGGAGAGAGATGGCTAAGTGGGAGACCTGTGAGAAGCAAGTTGCAATAGTCTAAGCGAGAGGTGATAAGAGTGTGGATGAGGGTTCTGGTAGTGTGCTCAGAAAGGAAAAGGCAAATTTTGGTGATATTATAGAGAAAGAAACTACAGGTTTTAGCAGTCTGCTGAATATGTGCAGAGAAGGAGAGGGAGGAGTCAAAGATGACCCCAAGGTTACGAGCTGATGAGACAGGAAGGATGAGAGTGTTACCCCTTGAAACATGAAGAAATCCCACCTCCCAATCCCCCACAGTGGGCTGTAAGAACAGAACAAGCAAATTCTGGCATAGCTGTAAATATAAGTATTTCTCAGGATTTAAGTTAACTGAGACATCAACCTCACTACATTATGTGATACAGAAAGTCAGTCTTGACATCAGACACCCATTTAATGCCAAGTTAGTAGTATGAGTTAAGAGCAAAAAGCTAAATATGCATGTCCTCTCACAACACTGAATCATTTAAATATGGTTAAAAGCATGTATGTCACCATACTTGGTAAGAAACAAGAGGGAGAAAGGAAAATAAAAAGGAAATTGTAAATCTGACAGGTTTTGTTGGAGAAAAGACTGCCATAAGTGGAGGAAGTCAAAAATAAAGTTCTGCAGAATTAGGGAAGGTTCATATTTAAGATGGAAAGAAAGAAAATAACAGTATCCGATCTCATCTCTACTTTTCTTTTTGTTCTCTTTGCCTTATCAGCAGATCTGCATATTAAAGAGAAACTTTTTTTTTTCTTGCAAATTACAAACTCCTGCTTTTTCCTACCTTGAGGTTTCAGTCTTCTCTCCTAAGACACAATGTCCTGATAGCTCTGAATTATGCTGCAAAAACAATCTAATGCAGAAAAGATGGATTTTCATCTTTCTCATATAGACATCTTCAGACTGTGAGATGTGGGAACTTGAACAGGAAGGTGTATATAAATATCTAGGAGTGGAGGAAGGAACAACTATCAAGCAGAAATCACTGATACAAAAATTAGTACGGAGACACAAACTGATATTAAACAGTGCATTAACATCACGGAATAAGATACAGGCTATTAATCAACTGGCACTTCCTGAACTCTCAAATAGCTTTGGTACTGTAGACTAGCCTCTTAAAGACCTTGGAAAACTAGATGTGCTAATGAGAAAACTCCTCCATGCCCACAAGGTCATATATAAGAAACAATGTATGCCTAGAACTAGAGGACATGGATTGAGGCTCCAGAGGGGTCAACTCAGAAATAACGTCGGGGAGTATGTTTTCATGGAGAAGGTGGTAGGTACTTGGAATGCCCTTCTGCAGGGGGCGGTGAAGATGAAAATGGTAACGGAATTAAAAAATGCATGGGATGAAAACACAGAGGAATCCTGTATGGAAAGAGAATGGAACCAAACTTAGCAGTGCTTAGATGGCAACTTCAGTAATTGGGAAACAAAGCCAGTGCAGGACAGATTTGTCTGGCTGTACCATGGCTGGACTGATCTGGATGGGCTGGAGTGGGACTTCGATGACAGCTTCAGTAGTTGAGGAACAAGGCCAGTGCTAGGCAGACTTCTATGATCTGTGCCCTGAAAATATTAGGGGCAAATCAAGACCAAGAATGCATATGTAGTATCACATTATACCTTATGTTATAAGTTATCATGTCGGTCAGACTGGATGGACCGTATAGGTCTTTATCTGTCATCATCTACTATGGGACTATGTATATGTAAGCCAAAAATAATTGCTTGCATATTTTTTTGTCATGGCATAACACGACCCCCCCCCCCCCACCTCACCACCCCCACCCCGTCAAGGAATACTTATTTTTTTTTTTTGTGGAATGATATACATGTCTAGTGAAATATGCGGGGACTTTATACTTAGTATGCAGAAATACATTTTCAAATACTTAATATAGGTGCATCACTCCTGAAACTCATTCGGGAATGTCCTAAGTTTTTCAAAATTTACTCCACAGTTTTGAATGTACGGTTATGTTGAAACATTGAGCATAGCTGACTGGTTAGTTATATAGATCCTCTGTCTTTCCATTAAAAAAACAAAACAAAATGTTTTTTCACTCAATCAGGTTTCATCTCAGTTTCAAGTGTGTGCAGTGGGCTAGGAGAAGAGCTCAAGACAGCGCATCATAAGAATATTATTAGCACTTAGACTTTCCATTTCCCCCAGCCAATCTTGAATTCCCTTCCTTTGATTAGCTGGTTGCATCCTCAAGGGCCCCGACTTAAGCAACCCTGTCAGGCCCCTGTGAGACCCTTACATTTAAAGGGCACACACTGGACCTCATCTCACACAAACTCTCAACAGACCAGAACTTCATAATAACAGATATTAAATGGTCAGAAATACCCTGGTCTGATCATTACAAACTAAATCTATCCCTACACTGGCGGAAGAAGGGATCACACCAAACCCAAGAACACACATCCTACAAAACAAGAGGCCATGTAGACACGAAAACATTCTGGCAACTGCTTTACAACAATGAATGGACAACACAAACAGATTCCATACATTATCTCTTGGAATGGGACAAAAGATGCAAACACATACTAAACGAAATAGCACCTCTACGAACAAAAACATCACGTAAGAATAACTTGATACCATGGTTCAAAGACGAAATGAAAAAACTAAAAACACAAGCCAGGAAACTTGAACGAGCATGGAAAAACACAAAAGATGAGCACACACTCAATACATGGAAACAATCACAAAGAAAATACAAATACACAATAAGACAGACTAAAAGACCATACTACAAAACTAAAATAGGGACAGATTACAAAGACACGAAGAAATTATACCAACTTGTGAACAAACTCCTAGACACCAACTTGGTCAAAACAATAAAAGCAGCCATTCCATCCGCAGACAAACTTACCAAGTACTTCTATGAAAAAATTATAAACCTACGCAACACACTACCACACGACAACACTGACATCGAATATTTCTTTAATGAACTGGACCCAACTAATGGAGGATACCCGGCTGATCGAATCTGGTTAAACTTCGACCTCCTCACCGTCGATAGAGTTGCGCAGGCGATCAGCTGGTTCTCTAACACTCACTGCAAACTAGACACTTATCCCAACTACTTACTGAAATCCGCTCCTGACTGCTTCATAACAGACCTCACATCCCACCTAAATTACATGCTTCAGCGAGGTCTCTTCCCTAAGGAAAATGGCAATATTCTACTCACCCCAATACCAAAGGACTCCACGAGACAAAAACAAATGAAATCAGTAACTACCGTCCAGTAGCATCCATCCCGATGTCAGTCAAACTGATGGAACTCATGATTCAGCCAGCCAAGGACTAGTACTGTAATGATTGAGTAGCTCTCTTAAAGACATAACAAAAAGTTAATTGGCATTTGTAGATGAAAATTCATGACACCAAAATCCCAGCCACAGCTCTCATTGACCTGGAAGAAAAAGGAAGGAGGAGGAACAACTGGGTCAAAAAAGAAAAAAATAATCTCTCTGATGCTTTGGACCTTAAACATGGATTTATCTGTCACCCTCTCCACTCAACTGAAACTGCGCTTACTAAAGTCTCCAATGACCTATTACTGGCTAAATCCAGAGGTCAATATTCCATCCTCATTCTTCTTGATCTTTCCGCTGCTTTTGACACTGTCGATCACAGCATACTTCTCGATACCCTGTCCTCACTTGGATTCCAGGGCTCTGTCCTTTCCTGGTTCTCTTCCTACCTCTCCCTCCGCACCTTTAATGTTCACTCTGGTGGATCCTCTTCTACTTCTATCCCTCTGCCTGTCGGTGTACCTCAGGGTTCTGTTCTTGGTCCCCTCCTCTTTTCTATCTACACTTCTTCCCTTGGTTCATTAATCTCATCCCATGGCTTTTCCTACCACCTCTATGCTGATGACTCCCAAATCTACCTTTCTACCCCTGATATCTCACCTTGCATCCAAACCAAAGTTTCAGCGTGCTTGTCTGACATTGCTGCCTGGATGTCTCAACGCCACCTGAAATTAAATATGACCAAAACCGAGCTTCTCATTTTCCCCCCCAAACCCACCTCCCCGCTCCCCCCGTTTTCTATTTCTGTTGATGGCTCTCTCATTCTCCCTGTCTCCTCAGCTCGAAACCTTGGGGTCATCTTTGACTCTTCTCTCTCCTTCTCTGCTCATATCCAGCAGACCGCCAAGACCTGTCGTTTCTTTCTTTACAACATCCGTAAAATCCGCCCCTTTCTTTCCGAGCACTCTACCAAAACCCTCATCCACACCCTTGTCACCTCTCGTTTAGACTACTGCAATCTGCTTCTTGCTGGCCTCCCACTTAGTCACCTCTCCCCTCTCCAGTCGGTTCAAAACTCTGCTGCCCGTCTCATCTTCCGCCAGGGTCGCTTTACTCATACTACCCCTCTCCTCAAGACCCTTCACTGGCTCCCCATCCGTTTTCGCATCCTGTTCAAACTTCTTCTACTAACCTATAAATGTATTCACTCTGCTGCTCCCCAGTATCTCTCCACACTCGTCCTTCCCTACACCCCTTCCCGTGCACTCCGCTCCATGGATAAATCCTTCTTATCTGTTCCCTTCTCCACTACTGCCAACTCCAGACTTCGCGCCTTCTATCTCGCTGCACCCTACGCCTGGAATAAACTTCCTGAGCCCCTACGTCTTGCCCCATCCTTGGCCACCTTTAAATCTAGACTGAAAACCCACCTCTTTAACATTGCTTTTGACTCGTAACCACTTGTGACCACTCGCCTCCACCTACCCTCCTCTCTTCCTTCCCGTTCACATTAATTGATTTGATTTGCTTACTTTATTTATTTTTTGTCTATTAGATTGTAAGCTCTTTGAGCAGGGACTGTCTTCCTTCTATGTTTGTACAGCGCTGCGTATGCCTGTAGCGCTATAGAAATGCTAAATAGTAGTAGTAGTAGTAGTAGGAAGAATGGAACGGCTTCCTGATGGAGGTGGTAGAGACAAAGACCATATCCAATTTCAAGGAAGCTTGGTACAAGTACATAGGTTATCAGAGAGATGAAGGGATAGTAGATGGTAAGAATGTACAGATTGGATAGGCCATATGGTCTTTATCTACCTTCATTTTCTCTTTCTATGTTTAAGTGTACAGAGATTTCTAAGTCCTTTTCAAATGAATTTGTTCCTCAAATGGTTAAGTGCAAACCCAGAAGAGACTGACACTTTTATAAGGGGTAGAGGAAAGCAAACGGGTATTTGTGCATCCTACTTACAATGTGTGAATAGCACAGATAATACAGAATAAGCAGAACACTGAGAAAAACAAACAGAAAAGCCAAGGAGTGAACTTTCAACAATATTAAATGATTGATTTTTCAATTTCACTAAATATTTCTGAGGCATTCTTGTACTGTAGGGATGAAGAAATCCAGTCAGATCATTGAAGTGATTTTGTTGAATAGTTGTTTCTCTATGCATCTCAAGTGATGAATGGAAACCTTGCCCTCTAGTTTTCCGAGCTGACAAAGAGAAGGGTAGGTACTGCCCACTGATTGCACTGCCCAAAACACACAGACTTTTCTGTTTGTATCTATTCAGAGCAAAAAGTGTTGTCTGATCGCTAAAACGTTCAGCTATTTTGTCTCCTTTCACACAGCAAAGATAATCGCAATGTTGTTTCCAAGCGGCTCCAGCTATCATAAAGCCATTACAAGTATAATGACCAATCGTTGCAGTTTCGCTCTAAAACTCACAAGGATGGCTTTTCTAGTTGTTTTCCTTACAAAGCCCACTTCTCGATGCAGACAGCCCTAAACAAAAGAAAAATACAATAGTCAACCCAAATAAAATGAAATGAAAAGCATCTATAGAAATTCAGAAAAAGCCAAAAGCCAGGTGAGAGAATCAAAGAGGGTCACCTTTAGGCAGGTGGTAAAGGTGCAAACCTATCTTGGTCCATTGGCTGAGAGGAACCCTGCAGTGAGTACAGCACACAGGCCTGAGTGGAGGAGTAGCCTAGTGGTTAGTGCAGCAGACTTTGATCCTGGGGAACTAGCAGCCAGATGCACTAACCCCATGGAAAGAGCCCTTCGCTTACCGATCCCTTAGCGAATCGGTAACAAACGGCCATGCATGAAGGAGATCGCATGCAAATGAGCTGCTCGCTGTTAGCTCATTTGCACACGATTTCCTTCCTAAGGAGAGGAAGCCAGTGGGCCAGCCGAACATGCGCAGAGCAGCCAATCGTTATGCTGGCTGCTCTGCGCATGCCAAGGACGGCTTCATACACGTCACTCTCAAAAAAAAAGAAAGGACGTCCCTGACAAGCACTTGGACGTTTTTTTCTTCAGATTTTGTGATGTGTGTCCTTTTTGGACGTGTTTTTCTTACGTGCCTGAAATGATCACCGCCAGAGAGAATCGGGGATTGGGGCGTGCAAGGACGTCCAAATCAAAAGTATTTGGACGTCCCTTTCGATTATGCCCCTCCAGGTCTCTCTCAGCCAATCACAGCTGTCACTGGTGTAATTTCAAATTTGGTGTGCGCCGAAAATATGCAGTAGAAAATATTTTCTATTTTCAACCGCATGGCACTTACCCGGCGGTAAACAGTAGTTGGCGTGTGCTGTATTCTTACCCCCCGAGTAGCTCGTGAGACCTTACCGCTAAGTCAATAGGTCGTGGTAAGGTCTCGAGCCGAAAACTGACACGCGCTGGCTTTCATTTTGCTACAGAGGTTGAGCGCTGGAGGGATTAAAGACGTACGTCGTCATACAAAATTGGTCCCAAAGTAGTGGTAGACTGCTACGGTTCTAACCAAATGCCGACACCAACAGCCAAGTCAGTATATAGCCTTTAAAGGAGAATTCTGTAGCTATTTCTCGAAAAAGATTGGATATACAGTCCATCAACTAGTTTTAGACCTGTAGGTCTCCAGCAATTTAATATTCAAATCTTGGAGGCTGCTACCTCTTAGGACATTCATTTTTGGGAATTAGCAATAGAGAAGTGGTACTGGACCATAAGAGATGGGCAACATGTAAATTGCCTTCTAGAACAAAGCATATTTAATGGAAATGTCAGGTAAAGGAGTTTGGGATTCACTGAGTCTGAGACTTATCATTCAGTTAGACAAGTATTTTCATGTGGTTGGACATACATAGAAAATGGTCACCAAGTTATGGACAAAACTCTTTTATTGCATTACTCTATCTGAGATCACTATCTTTCAAGAGTTCTGCTGCATTCATCAGGCGCTCTAAAATTGGGCTACAACTGAACTACCTCAGCAGTGCTGGTTTGAAAAGTTGTGAGACGGTTGAGAGGAGGAAGAAGGGCTACTTGCTCTAAGTGAATGCCTTAAGTAGAGTTTGCCTAGGAAATCCTGAGTTAGAGGCAAGGATTAGGGAAGTCAAATTAGCTGAAAGGGGGTGGGGGTTGAACTTTCTATCATTTCATTCTCACTTAGGGATCACAACATTCATTCTCTCACATTTGTATACTACACATCTTCTCTCCACCATTCCCAGGCCTAACCCTAGCATTCTCCCCCTTCTCCATCCCCAGTGCTCTCTCTGTCTCCACTTTTTGCCCCATCCCACTGCTCTCCAGCCCCTCCAAAAACAAAACAAAACAACAGTATCCCCCCTTCCTCCATCCTTAACTCTGGCATACTTCCCCTTCCTGTCCCTCCCCATGTCAGATTTCACCAGCCTCTAACTTTCTCATCTAGTCAACACAAGATGAGAGTAGTATTTTTTTCATTCAGCTCACATGGGCTGACAAAAGCTAGCCTGCTTGCCTTCTGACTAGTACAGCTGCACAAATGTGGCCCCATACTTTTGGGGGAGAACTCCCCCCATACACTCCCAAGCTTCATTCATATGAGTCCTCAAAGAAAATCAAAGGGACTTCACATTACTGGCAACTAAATAGTCTAGGGGTTTTGTTTTCTTTTCACCATTTCATAGGCTTCATTTAAAAATCATAACTTTAATAGGTTAAGAGACAGAAATACTGCTGTAGAGAAAGCCTTCAAATTCTTTTCAGGCTGGTCCAAAACGGCTCATAGCAACATTTTGACATATGCTTGCCGTCTCCAATTAAACGACGCTAAAATATTCAGAGCTTTGAAAAGTCTGCAAAGCCATCGATAAAGCAGTTCTGTTCTTTTGTCAAAGTCACTTAGCAGTTGTACACCTGCCACCGCCCCGAGAGATTCTGAGTTTGATTAAGTGTAACGAGTCTAATGAAATAAACCAATGAACTAATTAAAGGTTGGAAAAAAAGTTACAAAAAATAAAAAATAATTGTTCAAGGATAGTGGGAAATAGGCAGTTCATCTCCCGCATTTAATGTATTCACGGTGCAACCCTGGTTTACCCCTCAGTAAGGTCCCCCAGCTAAGGTCCCCGGGGAGCAGGAGTGGCCTAGTGGTTAAGGTGGTGGACTTTGGTCCTGGGGAACTGAGGAACTGAGTTTGATTCCCACTTCAGGCACAGGCAGCTCCTTGTGACTCTGGGCAAGTCACTTAACCCTCCATTGCCCCATGTAAGCCGCATTGAGCCTGCCATGAGTGGGAAAGCGCGGGGTACAAATGTAACAAAAATAAAATAGATACTATTGGAGATTCTACATGGAATGTTGCTACTATTGGAGATTCTACATGGAATGTTGCTATTCCACTAGCAACATTCCATGTAGAAGGCTGCGCAGGCTTCTGCTTCTGTGAGTCTGACATCCTGCACGTACGTGCAGGACGTCAGACTCACAGAAGCAGAAGCCTGCGCGGCCACATTGGTGATCTGCAAGGGCCGACTTCTACATGGAATGTTGCTAGTGGAATAGCAACATTCCATGTAGAATCTCAAATAGTAGCAACAGTGGAGGAGTGGCCTAGTGGTTAGGGTGGTGGACTTTGGTCCTGAGGAACTGAGTTCAAGTCCCACTTCAGGCACAGGCAGCTCCTTGTGACTCTGGGCAAGTCACTTAACCCTCCATTGCCCCATGTAAGCCACACTGAGCCTACCATGAGTGGGAAAGCACAGGGTACAAATGTAATAAAAAACAGATTGTACTTCTGAATGAGGTGGGTGTAGGCTGGGGCCGAAGAAAATCTCTGCTAGGCCGAAGGGTATTCTCAACCTGGGGGGGAGGGGGGGAATGCCAGAGTCCACTCTCAAATAACAACCAGCAGTCTCAGTAGGTAAACTTCTAACTTTCTTTTACTGGATTAACTCAGATTAACAAACAGTTCATAAACCGACCCTCATTTCTTCAATTCAAGTGCATAAGAGGCCAAAGTCACACCAAATCAATGTCCATCGAATGTCTGTCCCATACCAGATTAGGGATCCTCTGGCTGGCTGGCAAAGTTCTGTCAGGAGTGGGGCTTCTCCCGACCACTTCCCTCCCACCTGGGGTGTCTTTTTTTCACCAGGTACTTCTTCTTTTTGAGGTTCCCCATGACAGGGGACCAACCAGACCCCCCTACGCCCCTTGGCAGAGGTTTCAACAACCAGCCACACCAAAGTCCACCTGTTAAGCTCTAGGACGCCCCTTCAGTACTCAGCTCGGACACAGGCTCAAGCATCAGATGTCACCTGACCTACTGGTATATGGGATCTCTTAGGAAAAGTAGGAGTTAGCGGTTACTGAAGATGGGCAGACTAGATGGGTCATTTGGCCCTTATCTGCCATCATATTTCTAGGTGGTGACCTCTCAGCATACAGCGCCAATGAATCACTGCTGTGGCTCAAACCCAGAGAGAGACTGAGAGAGCCGACCAGAATTTTTTTTTTTTAATGTACCATTATATTCTTGTGAGAACGAGTGGGGATGGGTTAAATTCTTGTAGGGACGAGTGGGGATGGGTTAAATGTTTGTGGAGATGGATGGGGACGGGTAAGATACCAGCAGAGACAGGTGAGGATGGGATAGATTTCTGTCCCCGTGCAACTCTTTAGTGTGGACTCTTTCCTGGTAGTTGCATGCATACACACACATGTGCGGTGGTTCATGCAGGCACTTTCTTTACACGTAGAAAGTAATTCATCCATCTTTTTGGTTCTTGGTTGACTGGCCACAGAGATATCCCAACAAAAACGAAACAGCGAAGATGACGAAAAAATAAAAAAGATGACGCTTCAAGTAAAAATCAGGATAAAAAACACATTTTTAATAGTCGATAAACAAGATAAAAATATTAATTTAAAATTTCAGAGATAAAAAGTATAATTGGATGGTCGATGAGCAAGACTCGACACAACTGTGTTCCGGCCTATCAGGCCTGCATCAGGAGTCTTTTCACCATCAGGTATGTCAATTCTTATATTTTTCACCATCAAATATAACAGATCTTCTTTTCGACTCTTAATGATAGATCTTGTAAATATGCTGCAGCGCTTCTTGGATCAATCTCAACTAATGCTCTTGTGGATCGTCTAATCTCGAGTACGAACCCGGATCGGCAAAAGAGATATCCCAGCAGAGCAGTGAGGAAGTCTAAGAGGCGCTGCAGTGGACATCACATCAAAGGTCCCAGGTACACATCTCACCGTCACCCCCTCATATTGTATGGTGAGTCCTCTAGGAATAGAGAAAAATCTACAGTTCCTCATTGTACCCCACTACAATAGCCCTCAAGTTTGCAGGTGTCGCCTATATATACATACAGCAGGTATTTATTGGTTTCTGGATGGATCACACATTCTCCCACAAGTGTACCAGTTAGAGAGGGATACGGCCCTGGGTCCCCTTCTCTACACTAACCCAGGGGCGTATCTGCGTGGTGCCACAGGGGCCTGGGCCCCCACAGATTTTGCCCTGGCCCCCCTCCCGCCGCCAACCCTCCCCCACTGACGTTGTTTACCTTTGCTGGAGGGGGACCCCAACCCCCGCCAGCTGAGGTCCGCTTCCGCCTGCTTTTAAAAATAATTCTTCAGCTGGCGGGGGTGCGACGTCAGACTCCGAATCAACAGCGTACAGCATGGCCACGGACGGAGGATGACGATGAACAAGAACTTTGAAGACCTCGGCGGCTGGCGGGGGTTGGGGTCCCCCACCAGCAAAGGTAAACAACGTCAGCGGGGGAGGGTTGGCGGCGGGAGAGGAGGTGGAGAGAGTCGTTGGTGGCGGGGGGGCTCTGGCAATGGCGGGGAGGGAGTCGTTGGTGGCAGGGGGGGGCTCTGGCAATGGCAGGTGGGGGGTCGGTGGTGCCGGGGGGAGCTAAAATGTGCCCCCTCCCTCTGGCCCTGGCCCCCCTACTGCCAGAGTCCAGATACGCCCCTGCACTGACCACTAGGCTATTCCTGGGACCTGCCTGCTTCTCTAACAAGAATGACCATCAGATCTGAAGCTGTCATAGAACCTGGTATGTACTGTCACTGTCACATCTTAGGGGGGGTAGGAGGGGGGTCTGTGATCACTGGACGAGTAAGGAGGGTTTATGCCTTAATCCCTACAGTCATAATTTGGTCATTTAGGTCAACTTTTGGTCAGTTATTCATGATTGAAACAGGTCTAGCCTTAGAGGCCCGGACCCAGGGAATTTTGTCCCCCCTGCCCCCCCCCCCTTTCAGCGGCCCTGCCACCACCACCATGTCTACCCGGAGGTCATTCCATGCATCCATCACCCTTTCTGTAAAGAAGAATTTGCTTAGATTACTTCTCAGTCTATCCACTTTTAACTTCATCTTATGCCCTCTCATTCCAGACAGTGGCGTAGCTATGAGAGGCCATGGGGGCCCGGACCCCCCCCCCCCCCAAATTGGCTCTGAGGCCCCTGGTTTGACTGTCAGGAGTCCCCAACCCCCATCAGCTGAAACATTTATCCCGCGCTGGTCTCACCGCATTGCCTACCCTGGTCTTCTCAGTCACGCCGTACACACTCATTTCAGTGAAACTAAGCACGCGCGACACTCCGCACATGCTCAGTTTCATTCAAACGAGCGTACGTGGTGCGACTGAGAACCGAGCAGGGCAGGCAATGCAAGACCAACACGGGACAAATGCTTCAGCTGGAGGGGGTTGGGGGCCTCTGCCAGCCAAGGTACCATTGTGCAGCGGCGGCAGCAGGGAAGCAGGCCAAAATGTCCCCCCCACCACCACCACTTTGGGCTCTGGCCCCCCTCCCGTCAAGGTCTGGCTGCACCCCTGATTCAAGAGCTTCCTTTCAGTTGAAAGAGACTCACCTCTTATACATGTTGAGGTCGAAGAGTCTGTCTCCATACGTTTTATGATAAAGACCACTGACCATTCTAGTAGCCACCCTCTGAATAGGTCCCTTAAGCTAATAATTCTACCAATTACTTTGCTGCTTTTCTTCTTATAAATTTACCCTTAGAATGTACATCTCGCCAGCACGAGCTTTCAAAGCAGGCTTTGGTGACTCAGACACCTGCCCGTGGTGTGGCCGGGCCTCGGCTACATTAGGGCACATGTTTTGGTCCTGTCATCATGTAATACAGCTTTGGACTCACATCCACGGCGAGATAAGGAGATACTGGGGTCGCACAATCCTGAGGCAGCCACTAATTATCTTTGGGGAGTACAAATATGCAAGGCCGGCCCCCTCGGGCTTCCACTCTTTCCTGCAGAGAGCTACGCTGATGGGGAAGAGAACCATGCTACTGTATTGGCGAGAAAGCATGGCGCCATCCGTAGGAGCCTGGAGAATACAAATGATTGAATTATTGAAGTTGGAAAGACGTGGAATCCAAGATATGTCCTCCAGGGAGGGCGAGCAGCTTCAAAAAACGTGGGCGAACCTTTGGGACACACTACAACCCACAGCGAGGAGCAGAATCATAAATTAGAAGGTCACTGGACATGGACAATGATAAAGACTGCAGACCAGAATTCTTGTGCTGAAGGGAGGGAATGGGGAGGGATTGGAGGTGGGAAGAGGTTGGGGGAAAGAGGGCGGGAAGGGAAAGGACCAGGGGAGGGAGGGGGGTTTGCTAAAGTGAGTACCCTTTTGTTAGAAAACACTGCAATTGGTATTGTATTTTGCTTGCTGGTTAATTGAATAAAGAAGATTTAAACATAAATGTTAATTTTAGTGCTCCATTATAGTGATCCCTTTCTACTTTCAGATTAGTGATCAGTGAAACTTGAACTACCCATATCGCAGCTCACCGATCATCAGAATCACAGATGGCGCTCTGACTGTTCTGTATTTTATTGTTCATATTTTAGCCCAGCTGTCTATTTTCCAAGATCCCACCTTAGACCCCCCCCAGCCTATAGATTGAGATCCTGCTCATATATAATCTGCATTGTAGTTATACCTATTATTTTTGTAAAGCAATGTACATGATAAACAATGAAGCATAGTTTCGAAAAAGCATTTTCTACAAAAGTGTGTATTTGTTATTTAATGACATCAGGGAACAGAGGGTTTTTTTTTTTTTTTTAATTTTCACTTTGATGTTTAATACCCTCTCTAGTTCCCTTCTCTAGCTGGGAGTTGTTATTGCCAAGAGCACTTTTCTAGAGAATTGACATCCTTGGTATGATCCATCTGCATTTGGCACCTTGCCTAGTCACACTGTCATGCTAACACATCCCAAGACATTGGTAATCAAAGGAAACTAGACCTTTCATTTCTCTTTCATGTCATGGAGAGGCTGAAACAGAATCCCACCAGACCAGAGGCTCCAGAAATAAGATCAGTTATTCTCTCTATAGCTGGGGCTGTTGCAAACATTGTACTAAATGACGCGATGATACAATAAACAATCCCGTAGGCTCTAATGTTCTAATATCCTATGATAGAATTAAACCTTTTCCAATATGGGTGACTGGTATTTGACTGGTAATACCACAGGCTTGTGTTAATGAACTATCTGTCTTCTAAGTTACATGTTTGACTTTTTAGGTTGTTTTTAATGTCATATAGTGGTTGTAAAGCATAACTGTCAATCTAACTCCATCTATGCTGCAGATTTGAGTCCATTCTTTGTTTTCTGACCTTCCAACGTAACACGCTGTAATGATCCCGGTATCTCTCATTCCCCAGAGGAAAATTGATCTACAGAAGTACATAAAAAAATCAGGCAAAATAAGATATTTCAACTGTTACTGGAGGACTGAGGCCCTGTAGATAAAGGCCCTTGATGGTGTTGTTGCTGAGGCTCAATATTTTCAGTCTCAGATTTTGCAAATTGGAATTCCACTCATGTGTCCCATTATTTTAAATCTGTTGTGTGTTATCGGTTCCAGACTGCCAGCAGGATACAGACTGGACTACAAAATGCAAAGAAGTGATGCAAGTCAAATGATAAAGAAAGAAAAATGGAAAGAAGGAAGTATGATAGGAAAGGAACGTCTTGCTCGTGTAGCTTCAGACAAGTTTAAATATTATCATTTGCTTGGTTCATTTGCATATTTGAAAAGATGATGGAATGTAGGCTTGAACTTTTCATTGTTCTGCACTTTTCTTATCCAGCAACATACATAGCAATTAGGGATGGGCAGCCAGAAAATTTCATTTCAGGTCATGTCTCACGTCATTTACAGGAATGTTTGTTCTATTTGCTTTAGTTCGGCCATGTGGAGGGGCATAATCGAACGGGGATGACCATCTCTAAAGACGCCCATCTCTGAGGACGTCCTGTATTGGGCGTCCATCTTTCATTTCAATAATACAGTTGGGGACGCCCAAATCTCAACATTTAGGTTGACCTAAGAGATGGTTGACCTAAATGTTGAGATGGGCGACCTCGGTTTTCGCAGATAATGGAAACCGAGGACGCCCATCTCAAAAATGACAAAATCCAAGGCATTTGGTCATGGGAGGAGCCAGCATTCGTAGTGCACTGGTCCCCCTGACATGCCAGGACACCAACCGGGCACCCTAGGGGGCTCAGCAGTGGACTTCAGAAATTGCTCCCAGGTGCATAGCTCCCTTACCTTCGTGCTGAGCCCCCAAAACTCACTCCCCACAACCATACACCACTATCAGAGCCCTTAGGGATGAAGGGGAGCACCTACATGTGGGCACAGTGGGTTTCTGGTGGGTTTTGGAGGGCTCACATTTACCACCACAAGTGTAACAGGTGTGGGGGGGGATGGGCCTGGGTCCACCTGTCTGAAGTGTACTGCACCCACTAAAAACTGCTCCGGGGACCTGCATACTACTGTGATGGAGCTGGGTATGACATTTGAGGCTGGCATAGAGGCTGGAAAAATGTTTTTTAATTTTTTTTTTTTTGGGTGGGAGAGGGTTGGTGACCACTGGGGGAGTAAGGGGAGGTCATCCCCAATTCCCTCCGGTGGTCATCTGGTCAGTTTGGGCGCCTTTTCAAAGCTTGGTCATGAAAAAAAAGGGATCAAGTAAAGTCGGCCAAATGCTCATCAGGGACGCCCTTCTTTTTTCCATTATCGGCCGAGGACGCCCATCTCTTAACCACACCCCCCGTCCCACCTTCGCTACATTGTCGACATGCACCCGTGAAATTTGGTCGTCCCCACAACAGAAAGCAGTTGAGGATGCCCAAAATCGGCTTTCGATTATGCTGATTTGGGCGACCCTGAGAGAAGGGAAAGGGGGAAAGGGAAATGGGACTTGATATACCGCCTTTCTGAGGTTTTTTGCAACTACATTCAAAGCGGTTTACATATATTCAGGTACTTATTTTGTACCAGGGGCAATGGAGGGTTAAGTGACTTGCCCAGAGTCACAAGGAGCTGCAGTGGGAATCGAACTCAGTTCCCCAAGATCAAAGTCCACTGCACTAACCACTAGGCTACTCCCCACTCCAGAAGGACACCCATCTCCCGATTTGTGTCGAAAGATGGGCGCCCTTCTCTTTCGATTATGCCCCTGTTTGTCATTTTGTGTACGTTCTTTAGAAAAAGTGCACACTATCTCCCTAATTCTATAAAGTTTGCACATGCAGTTTATATAATTAGCGCAGTTACCCACCTAACTTAGGACCCCTTTTACAAAGCGGCGGTAAGCCCGACACGGGCTTAGCGCTCACTAAAAAGGAAGTACCGTCAGGCTACTGCAGCAGCCCGGCGGTACTTCCCACCCCCAGCACGCCATCATATCCGGCACTATAAAAATATATTTATTTTTGAAGCACCGGTGTGTACCTGGCAGTAATCGGGCAAAGCCGTGTGCTGCCTGAATGGCACTGGGTTAGCACAGGAGCCCTTACCGCCACTTCAATGGGTGGCGGTAAAGGCTCCCCCTTGGAATGGCCGCACAGAAAGTGCGGCCACTTCCTGAAAAAAAAAAAAGAAAGACCTACCTTTTACCCACTGCCGACGCAGGCCCCCTTTTGCCGCAGTTTAGTAAAAGGGGCCCTTTTACTAAGCCACACTAAAAGTGGCCGGCGCTGCTGCTAGCCAGTGGGTTTCCTGGTCACTAAGGTCACTTTTATGGCCGCATTTTATATATATTTTACCATATTACCTTCAAAATCTGCTCATTGACTCACAAAATAATATATGGGGAAGCCCCTGCTTACATGCTAGATTTAATTGATCTGCCATCCAGAAATTCTTCGATAACTGCTCGATCCTATCTTAACCTACACTATGCAAGCTGCAAGTCAGTTAAATATAAACGGCTTTTTTCATCATCTTTCTCCTACGTCAGCCCAAAGTCCTGGAATGTTCTTCCAAGGTATCTAAAGGAGATTGACAATCACCAGCTAGTCAAGAAATCTTTAAAAACATTTTTCTTTGAGAAAGCTTATCCTACCAATGAACGCTTAAATTTGTCTATACCCATTTACTACTCCAGCCTATTCAAGCATCCTTGTATAATCCTCCTGTACTTTCCCGTCTTTCTGACTTGTCATGTCATTACCCTCATTGCATTGTAACCTTTTGTAACATTGTAAGCCACATTGTGCTCGCTCTAGTGGGAAAATGTGGGGTATAAATGTACCACAAATAAATAATATTTCTTTACTGGCCATGCGCTATTTCCCAATTAACTCGTGACCACTACTGTAGGAGCCCCTTACCGCCACCTATTTTGCAGGCACAAAGGGCTCCCACACGAACCCCCGGTAATCAGGCAGCATGCAGCAATGTGCCCATGCTACCTGGTTATTTATTTATTTATTTCGATTTTGCTCACATCTTTTTCAGTGCTGGCTCAAGGTGAGTTACATTCAGGTAGATTAGAACAGGGAATGCCTATTCTCCAACCTTAGTCACACCTCCAATGCTGAAAAACAAAACATATTTTTCAGCACTGGATTAGCGCATGCTGATTGGCACAGGATGGCATTCCAGGCATCTACCCACCCTCTCTATGAAAAAGTACTTTTTGACGTTATTCCTGAGTCGCCCCTCCCCCCTGCAATCTAAATTCATGCCCTCTAGTTCTACCACCTTCCCTCCCCTGGAAAAGGTTTGTTTGTATATTAATACCGTTCAAATATTTGAATGTCTATATCATACCACCACTGTCTCTCCTTTTCTCCAGGGTGTACATCTTCAGGTCATCAGGTCTCTTCTCGTATATCTTGTGGCTCAAACCCCATACCATTTTCATCTTAGCAAGATATGACCTCCAAAACTGAACACAATACTCCAAGTGGGGCATCACCAAAGACTTGTACAGGGGCATCAACTTCACCTTTCTTCTGCTGGTTATACCCCTCTCTATACAGCCTAGCATCCTTCCGATCATGGCCATTGCCTTGTCGCATTGTTTCTTCACCATGAGATCCTCAGACACCATCACCCCAAGGTCTCTCTCCTGAGCTTTGCTTATTTATTTATTTTATTCAGAACATTTATACCCCGCTTTATACCACTTAAAGCAGCCTCAAAGCGGCTTACAATGAACTAAGGAAACAATTACAATGACAGTAGAGAGGGTAGAAGGATCAGAGGAAGAAGGGAAGGGAAAATGCACTGAAAGGCTTTGGCCAGATCAGAGGAGATTCAAGTACAATGAAATCAGAAATTGATTAGATAGAAACAAAGAAACAGAGAAAAATAGACAATAAGGAAAGGTGAAAAAAGTCCAAAATGGTCCATAAATATGTTGGTAGGAAGGACTTCAGGTGATATTTTGAGGCCGAGGTGCAGGCTGAACCCCTTTTTGCTCCCTGTGCCAGTCTCTGATGGTAGAGAAGGTTTTGATTCAGTTGGATTGAACGGTGGCAACCGGCCACCCAGCCGTGGCAGGATGAGATGAGAGCGGCCGAACAGGCCAAGTCGAAAAAGCAGGCTGCAGAAGAAGTTGAAAGCTGCTCCTCAACCATCCACTCCAGTTCCTCAGACGATGGATGCAACTACCAGGCAACGCAGTTCCAAAAGGCCCAACGGCCCAGCCGCAATGATCAACGGATGATGAACAGGCCCGGGGCGAACGGGCGGCAGGCTGAGTGCCTATAGGTGCAACCAAAATGCGACAGCAGTAGTAAGCGGCCTGAAGAGAAGAAGAGGGAGGCAAACGGCAGCAGCTGGAGACTGTCATCGCTCGGCCGAACAGCTGATTGCACGCAATGAAGGCGGGGCCCAGGATGCCAATCCCTCTCCTCCTATTTCATACATCTCCTTTGTATTTCTGCTCCTCAAGCGCATCACTCTGCACTTCTTCACATTAAATTTTAACTGCCAGACCTTTGCCCATTCTTCTAATTTTTGGAGATCTTACCTCATGGTTTCTACTACCTCCAGGGTATCTACTCTATTGGCTATCTTTGTGTCATTCGCAAAAAGGCAAACTTTTCCTAAGGTTTGATAACACTATTTTGACACAAAAGATAGTAAACTGAAGCTAAACTGAAGCTAAACTGAACTTCCTGGATATTCTATCCTTTCCGCAGATGAGATTCAATGAAACTCATGCTGGTTGGTGCCTTTGTTTCCATGGACCCCGTGCTTTGGAATTCTGAACCTGTTGAGTTAAAGGCACATTTTTGTTTTTCACAAGCTACACTGTGTATTTATGTTTTGGCAGGGGCGTAGTCAGCAGCCCATTTTTGGGGGGAGGTCCCAGGGCGGACTGGGGAGCCACCCATTCCTCTCTGCTCTCTCCCCACCCCGTTAAAAGTTTACCTTTGCTGGCGGTTGCCCTAGCCCCACCAGCTGAAGAGCTTTACGGCCTGAACCTCCCCCCGGTGCAAAGAATTCAGCAGCATGGTTTCCAGATACCAACACCGTCACTCCATACCCAGGCCATGATCAGTTCATGTGCGCGAACTGAGCATATGCGAGGGGTGCCTACGTTGGCAGCTGGAAAGCATGCCGTCAACTTCCTCACACCGGGCTGTGGAGTGCTTCAGCTGGTGGGGCTTGGGCATCCCCACCAGCCATTCAGGGTACTGCAATTTGGGTGAGGGGGCAACTGATGGAGTTCAATAGTTTTATATGTCTGATTTTATACTTGATCTATTATTTGTTTTATATTTGATGTGTTTGGTTTATTTGTATTAGATTATGTATGTAATTTTGTGAACTGCCTAAATTTGTAGATAGAGCAGGCGATAAACCTTCTTAAACAAATATACTTTGAACAAGGCAAGATGTGCATGTCTGCATATTCATTGTAGATTAAAAGGTCTTTTACAGAGTAAATTAGCCATACGGAAAAAGTCCTCAAAAATTACTCATCAATCACAAATGGAAGAGCACTGCCTGATTGAAGCACCCTTGAACACTGACATCTTTCTACAGTATACATATTAAGGGGAGAAATTATCAATGTGGGCTACCATTAATATATTCTATTTTATCACTATCTCGTGCTATTGAAGCACAGACCCATTTTATACAATATTAACCTAGTTAATAATAACTGAGGTTAAAAGTAAAATAATTCATCAACAGTAGCCCACATTGATAACTTCCCTATTAATTAAAGAAGAAGAAAAAAAGATGTCTATAGATCTCAAAATCACTTTTATATGTAACTAGTAAAAAAGGCCCGTTTCTGACACAAACGGACGCAAGCAAGGTTTTCCTCGGAGTGTGTATGTTTGAGAGAGTGTGTGTATGAGAGAAAGAGTGAATGTACGAGTGTGTGTGTGTGACAGAGAGCGAGTGAGACTGGGTGCGAGTGTGTCTGTGACAGAGAGAGTGTGTGGCCAGGGCCCCCCTCCCTCCCTGCCTCCGAGTTCCAGGGTCGTCCCCTCCCTGCCTCCCTCCTAGTTTCAGGGTCCCCTCCCTCCCCTGCATTATGCTCTCTCCCCTGCATTCATCCATATGCAGGCAACGTCCTCTGTGCCCTGCCCCCTCCATCCATCCATGTGCAGCATCTCTCCCCTGCCCCCTCCACCTCCCTCCGAGTTCCGGGCCCCCCTCCCTCCCTCCCATTTCCAGGGTCCCCCCTCCCTCTGTCCCTCCGTCCCTCCCTCCCAGTTCCAGGGTCCCATGGAACTGGGAGGGAGGGGAGACAGAGAACGTTGGAGGAATGACGTCAGCAGGTGGTTACAATCCCAGTGAGACACATTGGAATGTTGGAGGAGCAAATTATTATATTAGATAAAGGTGAGCCATGTATAAGACAATCAAGCCATTGTGACATCACTGATGAAGTTGGCTCTTAGGCATTGGTGGAATGAGACATTATGACATCACAATAGCAGCTCTGATTACCAGAGACTGAAACTCTTCACAATAAGGGGGGAAGTTATCAATGTGGGCTATTGTTAAGATGTGTTGTTTTTTTTACTATGACATGCTATTTTACCACAGGTTCCATTTTATGCAGTGAAACCTAGTTTCTAAAACTGGGGTTAACAGTAAAATAATATGTCTTAATTGTAGTCCATGTTGATAACTTCTTCCCTTAATAAAAGAAAAAAAGAAATGTCTCTAGAAATCAAAATCACTGCTATATGTAATAAAAGTGAGCCAAGTTTAGAGCAATCAAGCCATTGTGACATCACTGATGAGGTTGGCTCTTAGGTATTGGTGGAATGAGGCATTATGACATCACAATAGCAGATCTGGTTACCAGAGACTGAAGCTCTTCACATTAAAGTGTGTGTGTGTGTGGGGGGGGGGAGTTATTGATGCCGGCTACTGATGGGTTACCCCAAATTGTACTATTTTAGCTCAAGGTCTCATTGCATAGAATGGGACCCTGTGCTAAAATGGCACAACCTGTGGTAAAATAACCTATCTTAATGAGAGGGGGTCACGTGATGGCAGAGACTTGAATGAACACCTAAAAGCTCGGCTCCGCTCCCATCAAGGGAAACATCCCTCCCTGTTACAAACCACGGAATGACTCCGATGAAGCGATAAATGTGAAGCTGAAGAGACAGCAAGTCAATCTAAGGGGGTTTTGAGCGTTGGGAGTGCCTTGGTATGCCAATGCGGTCGGCAAGAGCGGTGAGTGGAGTGCGCAAGATGGCGGCACAGCAACAAGAGTCCCCAGCGACCCATGCCCCCGAGGATAATATCAGCATTTCTGTAAGACATATGTCTAGCTTACTGGATGCCAGAAAACAACAAGGCAAGCGATCTGCAAAATCCAATGTGGAAAACAAACTGGCAGATCAATATAATATCCAAACCACTTTATTGAAGATACCGTATGTAAGACAAATGCCCGACACAGGCCGTGTTTCGCCCAACAATAGGGCTGCGTCAGGGGCTAATCTGTATCTTCATTAAATGAGAGTGGTAGTAAATCATCGAGCATTTGGCGTCACAGAGAACACGCTGGTTTATGCTGCTTTTGCTGGTTTTTTTATAAAGGAAATTCCTTTTATCCTTGCCTTGATATATGATTTACTACCGCTCTCATTTAATGAAGATAAAGATTAGCCCCTGACGCAACCCTATTGTTGGGTGAAACACGGCCTGTGTCTGGCATTTGTCTTACATACGGTATCTTCAATAAAGTGGTTTGGATATTATATTCATCTGCCAGTTTGTTTTCCACATTAGCTTACTGGATGCGACATTGGCTAAGCTCCATACCTCACTAGAGAAACTGAAGGACTTGGTGGCCGGGCACGCGGTGTGCATACAGCAGGCTGAGGAACGAATATCCGCCCAGGAGGACCGCGTTCAATCGCTGGAGGACCAATCGGGGGCCTTGGAAGAACAGCATAAGCAAATGGCGGAGAGAGTCGAGGATCAGGAGAACAGAGGGAGACGCAATAATATCCAAATAATTGGCCTACCAGAAGTTCTCAAGGATGCAGACCTGAGGGAGATAGCAGAACACAGAATTCCTGAGGCAGTGGGATTACCTGCAGAGGTAGGCCCAGCGCACATGGAAAGAGCTCACCGCATCGGGAACAGAAGAGAGGAGGGAGCAAAACCACGACCAGTCATAGCCCGATAGCTCAACTACGCTGTGAAAGCCTGAATTTTGGAACTGTTTAAGAAAACGCGTGCTTTGGATTACAAAGGCTCCAGGTTGATGCTATTCCAAGATTACTCCCTCAAGGTGTCCGAGCAACGGAGAGCCTTGGCGCCATTTTGTACCCAGCTGTTCAACAGAGGGCTCAAGTTCACTTTCCAGTACCCAGCAAAGGTACCGTTGGTATATAACAATCGACCTTTGGTTTTTACAACCGCTGGGGAGCTCCGTGCCTTCACTGAACAGCTTCCGCCCTCCTAAAAGATATGACAAATTGCCTAATTGTATTAGGGTAACGCCTCTGAAGGGAGGATATATCTCTTGGAGTTTCTCCAGAGGTTTCTGTTGCGGTTTTTTGAAACTGGAAGAATCTACAGAAAAGCATGTAAATCTGTTGCTGTGTGCATAAACTGGGACATTATGGTTGGTACACATGGTGTGGGGTATGTCTGTACTGACATAGCTATCGCAGGCTTTAAGCAGACCACTGTTTTCTCAAAGGTTTGATTACTGGTTCCTGTAAAATGGGGAGGGAGTTTAATGTTTACTGTTTATGACTTATATGTTGGGTACAGGGGACGGGCGGGGTGGAGAGGAGCTAAAAAACTATTTTTGGATGGGAGGGGTTGAGATGGGTTATAGACATGGAGGGTTTCGGAGGGGAGAAGGAGGAGGAGGCATGTGTGGTGGGGCAGACTCATGGGGTATATGGTTTGTAATTGTCTGGAGTTGGCTGTATGAGTTGTACATTTGGGAGATGGAAGAATGGGAGAATGTGTGGGGTTTGCAAGAGAGGGGGGGGGTATAGAAGGGGAGGGAAGGGTGATTCCTGTGCTGACACGTGACCTGGGTGGTGATGGGGACATGACAAGATGGACGTTTGAAAGGAGCTGGAGCGGCACAGCTGGGATGTCGTTCTGGCTCTGCGGATGACATGAGCAGAGCTGGGGAACGAGTCTTGTGGTCGTGTGGTGGGATGGGTGATTTAAGGATTGCCACATTGAATGTAGATGGGATCCACTCGCCTGTGAAATGCAAAAAGATTCTGAATTATGCCAAGCGCCTAAGGGTTGATATCTTACTGTTGCAGGAAACACACCTCACTAGAACTGAGTATGAGAAATTGAGGCGGGAATGGGTGGGGGAATGCCTCCTTCAATGGTAGACAGAGGGGAGTGGCGATACTCTTGCGCAAGCAGATAGATTGTGTTTGTCATAAAACTATATCAGACTCAGAGGGCCGTTATGTAGTGTGGATGGGGGAAGTACAAGGGAAGCGGATAGCCATTTGTTCTGTATATGCTCCGAATATATACTCTCACAAAGTTTTCTCTGATTTGTTAGCTATGCTGTTATTCTTTGGTGATGGGAGGGGATTTCAACGTAACAGCAGACCCTCTACTAGATTGTAGCCCACCGAAAGCTAGGCATAAGAAATTTGCAGATCAGGGAGTTAATTTCCTTCAAAGAGAACTAAACCTTTTGGATATTTGGAGAGTGTTGAACCCAGAAGAGCGAGATTTTACATATTTCTCGCAGGTCCATAAGGCATATGCCCATCTTGACTACATACTGATATCCTCATCCCTCTTACCGATGGTTAGAAAGGCTGCATTAGAAGATGCAATGGTATCTGACCATGGTATGGCCTGGGTGGAGATGGGCTTATCCTCTGGAAACTGAGGTAGAGGCTGGAGAATGAACCCCTCCCTATATTTGGACGATGAGTTCAAATAATTTCTAGTTCAGGAATGGGGATACTTTATGGGGGACAATAATCTTGCAGATGTTGACCCCATCATGTATTGGGAAGCGGGAAAGGCTTCTTTGAGGGGAAAATAATAGAGTACAGTGCCCGAAAGCGGAGACTTCATGATCGCAAGCTGCTCAACACGGCACACAAACTTCAGGACCTTAGAGCCCGACTGGTAAAAGGAGGGCCGGATAAGATACGACAGGAGTATTTAGATACTAGACACAAGGTGAATGAAATTTTAACCAATAGAGCCAAATGGGGTATACAGATGTATAAGCTCCAGTTACACAAATGGGGAAATAAGGCTGAAAAACTATTAGCAAATTTGATTTGCAACAGTAAGATATCAACCCTTAGGTGCTTGGCATAATTCAGAATCTTTTTGCATTTCACAGGCGAGTGGATCCCATCTACATTCAATGTGGCAATCCTTAAATCACCCATCCCACCACACGACCACAAGACTCGTTCCCCAGCTCTGCTCATGTCATCCGCAGAGCCAGAACGACATCCCAGCTGTGCCGCTCCAGCTCCTTTCAAACGTCCATCTTGTCATGTCCCCATCACCACCCAGGTCACGTGTCAGCACAGGAATCACCCTTCCCTCCCCTTCTATACCCCCCCCCCTCTCTTGCAAACCCCACACATTCTCCCATTCTTCCATCTCCCAAACGTACAACTCATACAGCCAACTCCAGACAATTACAAACCATATACCCCATGAGTCTGCCCCACCACACATGCCTCCTCCTCCTTCTTATGTTTGTGCAGTGCTTCATATGCCTGTAGCGCTATAGAAATGCTAAATAGTAGTAGTAGTAGTAGTGATTCGAAACACAGCCCCAAAACAAGTAATTACAGAATAAAGGGCAAATCAGGATCTGTGTTAAGCAAAGACGAGGCCATCCAAAAAGCTTTCGTTGAGTTTTACACTGCCCTCTCTGATAAGGGGACTTGTGATACTGTGAGGAGGGATAGATTCTTTAGCGGGCTGGACCTTCCCACTCTGAATGTGGCCCAACTAGATAGCCTCAATGGCCCGATTTCAGGGGCAGAGATACAGCAAGCATTGAAATGCCTCAAACTAGTGAAAGCGCCGGGACCAGATGGGCTGGGTCTGGAATATTATAAAACACTGGGTCTCCATATTGTTGGGCCTTTCCAAGCGCTATGCCAAAGTTTACTCACACCATGACAGGGAATAGGTCGAATAGTACATGCCACGATTGTAGTGCTTCCCAAGCCTGGGAGAGATAAAGAACTTCTGGACTCATACCGTCCCATTTCCTTGTTAAACCAGGACCTAGTATATTGGCCACTAGGCTGGGAAGGGTGCTGCCCGTGCTAGTACACGATGATCAAACAGGATTTGTGCCTGGTAGGTATGCTTCCTCCAACATTCTGAGAGCATTGAGTGCGATCCAGGCAAGGGGGGGGGGGGGGGGGGGAAGCAGGGAGACACTATTGGGAGACACTATTATTGCTAGCCTAGACGCTGAAAAGGCGTTCGACAAAATAATGTGGGATTACTTGTTCTGGGTCTTACCTCAATTTGGAATTATGGGTGATTTTCTAATGGAAATACGGGCACTATTGGGAGACACTATTATTGCTAGCCTAGACGCTGAAAAGGCGTTCGACAAAATAATGTGGGATTACTTGTTCTGGGTCTTACCTCAATTTGGAATTATGGGTGATTTTCTAATGGAAATACGGGCACTGTACTGTAACCCCACGGCCTAAATTTTAGTTAACGGGCAGCTTACAGCCCCTTTTACACTAGAACGGGGAACGAGGCAGGGATGCCCGTTATCTCCAATGCTGTTTGTCTTATCGCTTGAACCTTTGGCATGCAAGATCCGTCAGGCCGTAGCTATACGAGGTATAAAACTAGGAGCTCTGGAATGCAAGATTAATTTGTTTGCTGATGACATGTTGCTGTTTTTTGGACCGTGCATCTTCCGATATAGTTACTCTGGTGGAGCTAATCCAGCAGTTCGGCTCCTTTTCGGGCCTTAAGATTCACTTTGAGAAATCTGAAGCGATGGCGCTGTCCTCGAATTGCCCCTGCAGAAACATGCCTGCTTTCCCTTTTGTATGGAACAAGGGGACTTTGAAGTACTTGAGGGTGTTCCTCCATTTGGATGCTGGAGTGGTGTACAACAAGAATATAAGAGACCGGATAACTAATATCCGCTCCTTGTCCACTAGGTGGAGAGACCGTCCGTTGTCCCTGCTGGGCAGGGTTGCCCTGGTAAAGATGGTGATGTTGCCTAAAGTGTTGTACCCCCTCCAGATGACGCCTTTGTGGGTTACTAGGAAAGATGAAGCAACATTTAGGGGAATTATAACCTCCTTTATCTGGACAAAACGAAGGGCACATGTAGGGTATTCTAAGTTGACTGGTTCCAGAGTACAGGGAGGAATAAACCTTCCAGATTTGCGCCTCTGTAATGTCACTGCTGCGCTGCGTTGGTTGCATGAATTACACACAGGGGGGAGAAGGTATGCGCCGGAAGGTCTATGGGAACATGAAGCCTTCCCCTACACAGTTTACAATGTTCTGCATGCACGGGGTGCAGGAGCCCTCTATCACAGTTGTTAAGGCCGCTACGCAGGGCATGGGACTGGTGGCGTTCGAGGCTGGGGGGGGGGGGGGGGGACGTGGGAGCATTGCCCTTTCTGGAGCTTATTCGGAACACTGACTTCCCTGCAGGGCATGGTTTTAGTATTTGGGAATTGTGGAGAAGGGGAGGTTGTAGATGTGTGGGACAGTTCTTAGAGTTAGGGGAGGGTAAGATACCTACCTTTGGGGATTGCCAGAGAGAATGAAAACTGCCTTCTCACTTTTTCTTTTCTTTCCCCCAGCTCCGGCACTATGTTGCCACTTCTTTGGGGAGGGCGGGGGACCGTTACCCTGTTTTCACTCAGTTGGACGCTGGGTTTATGCGTCTGCCGGCTTCCTCAAACAGGCTCTCAATGTGGTATAACTTGGGGAAAGAATGCCGGGGAACTAGCCTTAATGAACAGTTGGCGAGTAAGTGGAGTGAAAGCCTGGGGGAAACGTTAACAGGGAAAGATGTGTCGAGGTGCTTCGAATTGGTTTTCATGATTACTCCTAATGCGAAGCTCCAAGAAACCCAATTTAAGATCTTACATGATGTATACATCTCAAAAAGTAAGGGGAAGTCTATGGCATTGTGGGACACAGATGTTTGCGACAAATGTGGGGTCGGACGGGGCACTACGGTACATCACTTTTTGGAATGTAGTAGACTAAAACCCTTTTGGACTGATGTGTTATCCACTATAGAAGTGATACTGGGATCTCAGGGCGAGTGGACATATGCTACCCTATTATTGGGTCTAGACGCTGATATGGGTGTTAGGGGTATGTTTGAGCATCAACAATGTTTTGTGCTGGTCACCCTAATGCTGGCACGGAAAGTGATCCTGCATAACTGGGTAGGAAAAGACCCTCCGTCATCAGCTGAATGGAAGGCCGCATGGGAATTGGCCAGAGTACATAACACCATGGGGCGGACAGTGGCAAAATACAGGGACATTTGGAAACTGGCACAGGACTATTTGCAAAAGCAACCATCGCCTACCTAGGTCACACAGGAATGGGGAGGGGAGGGGAGGGGAGGGTTGGGGGGATATTAAAGAGAAAATTGAGTGACTCATGTACAAGACGAGATTATTCCTGTTCTTGTATCTCCGTTTCTTGTTATGCAATTTGCGTGATTTATTTTTTTGTACACATTGCTTCCTTTTTTATGTTAACTGTGTCATTCTTCAATAGAGATATTTAAAAAAAAAAAACCCATCTTAATGATACTCCATGTTGATAGCTTCTCCTCTTAATACAGAAATTACCATTAGGCCAGCCATCCCCAACCCATTCCTTGGGGTACACTTAGTCCCATTGGGTTTTCAGGATATCCACAATGAATATGCAGGAAATAGATTTGCATGCACTGCCTCAATTGCATGCAAATCTATCACAAGAATATTCATTGTGGATATCCTGAAAACCCAACGGGACTAGGTGTGCCCTGAGTACTGGGTTGGAAATGGCTGCATTAGGCAGTAGGAATCACGCTGGGACCAGGATTGCTCATTTACCAGAATACACAGATGAGCAGTGTGTTTCTCCAATGTAACATGCATAGTAGATGACGGCAGAAAAAGAACTGCACTGTCCATCCAGTCTGCCCAACAAGATAAGCTCACATGTGCTACTTTTTGCGTATACCTTACCTTGATTAGTATCTGCCATTTTCAGGGCACAGACCGTAGAAGTCTGCCTAGCACTAGTCCCGCCTCTCAACCACCAGCCCCGCCTCCCACCACCAGCTCTGCCACCCAATCTCTGCTAAGCTTCTGAGGATCCAATTCCTTCTCAACAGGATTCTTTTATGTTTATCCCACGCATTTTTGAATTCCGTTACCGTTTTCATCTCCACCACCTCCCGCGGGAGGGCATTCCAAGTATCCACCACTCTCTCCATGAAAAAATACTTCCTGACATTTTTCTTGAGTCTGCCCCCCTTCAATCTCATTTCATGTCCTCTAGTTCTACCGCCTTCCCATCGCTGGAAAAGGTTTGTTTGGCCATAGGGAAAGTACTTTGCATATCTGCCCAGTATCCTCTCTCATACATCCCCATATTGATATTTATTTTTGTTACATTTGTACCCCATGCTTTCCCACTCAAGGCAGGCTCAATGCAGCTTACATGGGGCAATGGAGGGTTAAGTGACTTGCCCAGAGTCACAAGGAGCTGCCTGTGCTTGAAGTGGGACTTGAACTCAGTTCCTCAGGACCAAAGTCCACCACCCTAACCACTAGGCCACTCCTCCACTGTTGCTACTATTTGAGATTCTACATGGAATGTTGCTACTATTGGAGATTCTACATGGAATGTTGCTATTCCACTAGCAACATTCCATGTAGAAGTCGGCCCTTGCAGATCACCAATGTGGCCGCGCAGGCTTCTACATGGAATGTTGCTAGTGGAATAGCAACATTCCATGTAGAATCTCCAATAGTATCTATTTTATTTTTGTTACATTTGTACCCCGCGCTTTCCCACTCATGGCAGGCTCAATGCGGCTTACATGGGGCAATGGAGGGTTAAGTGACTTGCCCAGAGTCACAAGGAGCTGCCTGTGCCTGAAGTGGGAATCGAACTCAGTTCCTCAGTTCCCCAGGACCAAAGTCCACCACCCTAACCACTAGGCCATTCCGCCACCATATGTATTGCACTCCCACCTCATTATACCACCCAACCCTTCTGTATGAGACAGAGATCCAAACAGCGATGCCCTTGACTTCTCACACCTCCTTTCAGCTCAGTAGAAATAGGAATTCTTGCATTATGTAACAGTTGTAATACATAACCACTAATGTATGATGCTTACTCAGAGGGAATACATCAGCTACAATCCATCTGTTTCTCTGATTCTTCACAGGGTATTCATTGATTATTCATGAAGCAGGTGCCTGAAAAAGTCAGAGGTATAAGCTGTATTAGTGATGATAAGCTAAATAAATCAAATCTGTTAAGAGCTATCATTTCTCTCTATTGATCGATGACCTTGAATGGAACGGGGCTGTATTTAGAGCCCACCCATGGCTGATTCACTGTCATATTGAAAGGAAAGCAAACCTCCCTCTTTTTAAAGACTGACTCACACCTTCTTTCATTCAGCAACTGGCACATCCTCCTACAGGAAAATTAAAATTCTTTTCAAGTCAGGCAACCCACGGAATGGAGGAAAAAAAGGAGCCTAATAAAAATGCAACGAGGCTCACGATATTAAATAAAGACAAAGATGTTCAGCTGCGCTCCTAAGTGCAAAGCTATCTGTTGTGAAAGGGGTACACTTCTACCGCTAGGGTGAGGGCACCACCAGGCGTGCTGCGCCCGGACTGCTGGAACAAACACTGCTGAGACAAGAACTCAGGAACAGGAAGGATTTATTAGCAGGGGAGTTCAAACCCCTAAACTAGGCTATAATGTCCATCAGGGTAAGCCCCCCCCCCCCCCCCCCCAGGCAGCCCCCTGTTCAGAAAAATATAAACAAAAGAAAAGAATAGGACAAGCAATCCTCAGGCTATAGCCTCTCCTGATAGAAAACACAGTCTTTGGAATGCAGTCTTCCCCAGTGGCGTACCAAGGGGGGGGGGCGGTGGGGGCGGTCCGCCCCGGGTGCACGCCACTGGGGGGGTGCCGCGCGCCTGTCGGCTCTTCGTTTTCATGCTCCCTTTGCCCCGGAACAGGTTACTTCCTGTTCCGGGGCAGAGGGAGCATGAAAACGAAGAGCCGGCAGGTGCGCGGTACCCCCCCCCCCAGCGGTGTGCACCCGGGGGGGGGGTTCTTTCACCGGGGGGGGGGCGTCGCGCTGTTCCAGGGGGGGGGGCGCTGCACCCGGGGGGCGGGGCGCATCAGCGATCCACCCTGGGTGTCAGCCCCCCTAGGAACGCCACTGGTCTTCCCAAACATTCAGTGTTAACCAGGCCCAAAGCCTCAGCAAACATGCAGCTCCCCTAGACTTCAGGCTGCTCCTTGGTTCAGAAAACAATACAAAAACGGCCATTTGCTAGACATTTATATGCTCAGTGTGTCTATCCTTTAGTACCATTTTCAAAAACAAAACAAAACAAAAAAAGATGCAAGAGAAAAACACACAAAGCAAGTCATTAGAATGTAGGAGTCAGGAGTCTTACAAGCCTTATTTTCGAAAGTGATGGGCGCCCATATTTCGACCCAAATCGGGAGATGGGCGCCTTTCTCCGGTGGGCGCCCAAATCGGTATAATCGAATTTTGAGCTCCTTCAACTGCAATCTGTCACGGGAACGAACAAAGTTGACGGGGGCGTGTAGGAGGCGTGGTGAAGGCGGGACTGGGGCGTGTTTATCAGCCGAGCAGAGATGGGTGCCCTCGGCCGATAATGGAAAAGAAAAGCGTTTTTAGCTAGAAGTTGGGTCACTTTTTCTGGACCCTTTTTTCTCACGAACAAGCCCCCCCAAAAGTGCTGCAACTGCCCAGATGACCACCGGAGGGAATCGGGGATGACCTCCCCTGACTCCCCCAATGGTCACTAACCCCCTCCCACCAAAAAAAGAACTTTAAAAACATTTTTTCCAGCCTGTATGCCAGCCTCAAATGTCATACCCAGCTCCATCACAGCAGTATGCAAGTCCCTGGAGCAGTTTTTAGTGGGTGCAGTGGACTTCACCCAGGTGGACCCAGGCCCATCCTCCCTACCTGTTCCACTTGTGGTGGTAAATGGGAGCCCTCCAAACCGCTCCCAAAACCCACTGTACCCACATCTAGGTTCCCCCCTTCAGCCATAAGGGCTATGGTAGTGGTGTAGATTTGTGGCCAGTGGGTTTTGGGGGGGATTTGAGGGGCTCAGCACCTAAAGGAAGGGAGCTATGGACTTGGGAGGTATTTTACTTTTTATTTTTAAATGTTACAAGCGCCCCCTAGGGTGCCCGGTTGGTGTCCTGGCATGTGAGGGGGACCAGTGCACTATGAATCCTGGCCCCTCCCACGACCCAATGCCTTGGATTTGTTTGTTTTTGAGCTGGGCGCCTTTGGTTTCCATTATCGCTGAAAAACGAAACTGCCCAGCTCAAATCCGCACACATCCGATGCATTTGCCCGGCACAAACCGTATTATCAAAAAAAAGATGGACGCCCATTTCTTTCGAAAATACGGTCTGTCCCGCCCCTTCATGTACCCATTCTCGGATATAGACGCCCATGGAGATGGGCGTTCCCGTTCGATTATGCCCCTCTTAGTAGACATTTTGGTGAAAACATCCAAAAATTAACTGAACATGGCCACTTTTGAACCTGAAAAAAATGTCTCTTTTAGTTTTCAAAATTGCCATTCCTAGATGTTTTCTAGATGTTTTGTGCTTAGTGTGTCTATCTTTTAGAACCATTTTTTAAAAAATGTCCAAGGGAAAAACACGCAAAGCGAGTCATTGGGATGTAGGAGTCAGGATTCTTGGTAGACTGGCCACACAGACATCCAAGAAGAGCACAGGTGCACCCTAGGGGGCGGACTTCACATAAAAGGTCCCAGGTACACATCTCACCATTACCCTCTTATATTGTACGGTGAGCCCTCCAAAACCCACCAAAAACCTGCTGTACCCAACAATACTCCACAACAATAGCCTTATGCTTGCAGGAATCACCTATATGTAGGTGCAATAGGTTTTTGGTAGGTTTTTGAGGACTCACACTTTCCACCACAAGTGGAAAGTTAGACTAGAATATGGACCTGGGTCTCTTTCTCTACAGTTCACTGCACTGACCACTGGGTTACTCCAGGGACCTGCTTGCTGATCTAATACAACTGGCCATAACATCTGAAGCTGTCACAAAGGCTGGTATATACTGTTTCTTTCACATCTTGGGGGAGGGTATCTGAGGGTCAGTAACCACTGGGGGAGTAAGGGGGATTATTCCTTAATCCCTCCAGTGGTCGTTTAGTTATTTAGGGCACCGTTTGGCCACCTAGTCGTGGTTGAAAAAGGTCTAGCCAAAAAGTCTTACTTTTGGTCCTAGACATTTTCATTTTATTTCATTATTGCAGGAAAACATCTATCCTTTGGTGCCACCCATGTCCCATCCAAAAAAATACCCCCAACTCGCCCCCTTGAAATTTGGATGAACTGTATAGCAAAATATCTAAAATCAGGGTGTGGAAAATTCCAACTTGGATGTTTTTGAAAGGAAAATATCATTCGGCCACCTTATGATGTCTTTGTGTTTTGAAAATGATCCCCCAAACCTAAAATTCATTAAAGTTGGCAATCTGGAAATTCCATCATATGTCTTATCTACTGGCAACAGTGGTGTACCAAGGGGGGGGGGGGCGGGGGGGGTGGTCCGCCCCGGGTGCACGCCGCTGGGGGGGGTGCCGCGCGCCTGTCGGCTCTTCGTTTTCATGCTCCCTTTGCCCCGGAACAGGTTACTTCCTGTTCCGGGGCAGAGGGAGCATGAAAAGGAAGAGCCGGCAGGCGCGCGGCACCCCCCCCCCAGCAGCGTGCACCCGGGGGGGGTTCTTTCGCCGGGGGGGCGTCACGCTGTTCCGGGGGGTCGCTGCACCCGGGGGGCGAGGCGCATCAGCGATCTGCCCCGGGTGTCAGCCCCCCTAGGAACGCCACTGACTGGCAATAGGGTCATGGAGGAGCTTGCCATTAAAAATTTGCAAACTATTACAGGACAGTGTTGAAAAGCATCAGCTGTGATTAGTTTTGCAAGTGTACCCTTTGACCCAGAAAGAGTACTACTTTAATTCCCTTCAGCAGCACATTTTAAGATCTGTTTTTCACTTTTTACCGTTTGGTTGTTACTGCTTTCTGTATTTCTGTATTGTGTGGTAATTTCTAGAAATGTTTGTTGAAAAAAAAAAAATCTCAGTGCTATGAAAACTACTGCCTGCAGTGCATCACAAACATAGTAGAATTTTATGTGAATTAATGCCAATAAAAATATATTGTAACAAAAAATATTAGAAAAGGGAAAAAAGATCAATATTTCATGTAACTACTAAAGCCAAGTATAAACAGAGCTAAATGTACAGTTTTGCCGTATTCTTAAAGTCTGCATGTCTGATGGGAAATATGATAACGGTAGGCAGTTAGCTTTCATTCCCTGAGGGATTTTTCGGCATTAACATTTTATTTATTTATTTATTTGTTGCATTTGTACCCCACATTTTCCCACCTACAGTGGTGGAAATAAGTATTTGATCCCTTGCTGATTTTGTAAGTTTGCCCACTGACAAAGACATGAGCAGCCCATAATTGAAGGGTAGGTTATTGGTAACAGTGAGAGATAGCACATCACAAATTAAATCCGGAAAATCACATTGTGGAAAGTATATGAATTTATTTGCATTCTGCAGAGGGAAATAAGTATTTGATCCCCCACCAACCAGTAAGAGATCTGGCCCCTACAGACCAGGTAGATGCTCCAAATCAACTCGTTACCTGCATGACAGACAGCTGTCGGCAATGGTCACCTGTATGAAAGACACCTGTCCACAGACTCAGTGAATCAGTCAGACTCTAACCTCTACAAAATGGCCAAGAGCAAGGAGCTGTCTAAGGATGTCAGGGACAAGATCATACACCTGCACAAGGCTGGAATGGGCTACAAAACCATCAGTAAGACGCTGGGCGAGAAGGAGACAACTGTTGGTGCCATAGTAAGAAAATGGAAGAAGTACAAAATGACTGTCAATCGACAAAGATCTGGGGCTCCACGCAAAATCTCACCTCGTGGGGTATCCTTGATCATGAGGAAGGTTAGAAATCAGCCTACAACTACAAGGGGGAACTTGTCAATGATCTCAAGGCAGCTGGGACCACTGTCACCACGAAAACCATTGGTAACACATTACGACATAACGGATTGCAATCCTGCAGTGCCCGCAAGGTCCCCCTGCTCCGGAAGGCACATGTGACGGCCCGTCTGAAGTTTGCCAGTGAACACCTGGATGATGCCGAGAGTGATTGGGAGAAGGTGCTGTGGTCAGATGAGACAAAAATTGAGCTCTTTGGCATGAACTCAACTCGCCGTGTTTGGAGGAAGAGAAATGCTGCCTATGACCCAAAGAACACCGTCCCCACTGTCAAGCATGGAGGTGGAAATGGTATGTTTTGGGGGTGTTTCTCTGCTAAGGGCACAGGACTACTTCACCGCATCAATGGGAGAATGGATGGGGCCATGTACCGTACAATTCTGAGTGACAACCTCCTTCCCTCCGCCAGGGCCTTAAAAATGGGTCGTGGCTGGGTCTTCCAGCACGACAATGACCCAAAACATACAGCCAAGGCAACAAAGGAGTGGCTCAGGAAGAAGCACATTAGGGTCATGGAGTGGCCTAGCCAGTCACCAGACCTTAATCCCATTGAAAACTTATGGAGGGAGCTGAAGCTGCGAGTTGCCAAGCGACAGCCCAGAACTCTTAATGATTTAGAGATGATCTGCAAAGAGGAGTGGACCAAAATTCCTCCTGACATGTGTGCAAACCTCATCATCAACTACAGAAGACGTCTGACCGCTGTGCTTGCCAACAAGGGTTTTGCCACCAAGTATTAGGTCTTGTTTGCCAGAGAGATTAAATACTTATTTCCCTCTGCAGAATGCAAATAAATTCATATACTTTCCACAATGTGATTTTCCGGATTTAATTTGTGATGTGCTATCTCTCACTGTTACCAATAACCTACCCTTCAATTATGGGCTGCTCATGTCTTTGTCAGTGGGCAAACTTACAAAATCAGCAAGGGATCAAATACTTATTTCCACCACTGTATTTGCAGGCTCAATGTGGCTTACATAGTACCGTCAAAGGCGTTTGCCCAGTCGGTTGATAACAAATACAAAGTTGTATAGTGATCGTATGAGGTATAAGTGGAGGGTCGGAATGGATGAAGATTGCGTGATGTCCTGTTCGATCATAGTCATGCTGTGTTGGTAGGTGAAGAGGGTTACGTGGGGTCGTTGGGGTAGGCCTTTTTGAAGAGGTTGTTTTTTAGTGATTTCCTGAAGTTCAAGTGGTCGTGGATTGTTTTCACAGCTTTTGGGAGCCCATTCCATAGTTGTGCGCTTATGTAGGAGAAGCCGGCTGCGTAACGTGGAGGATATTAAATGAAAAACACCTCCAGAGACCATGCAAAGGATACACTATCACTGAAAAGGGGAAAGGGGATGGGATTTGATAAACTGCCTTTCTGTGGTTACAATTAAAGCAGTTTACATATTATCTACAGGTACCTACTTGTGCCTAGGGCAATTGGGCCATGAGATCTGTGCACACAATTTTATAGATTAGGACATAGCAACATATGCACGCTACTCTCAATTGTGGCCAATTAATGCTAATAACTGTTAGTGTTCCATCATTGGAATTAATTGACTTATTATCCAATTAAAATGCACGTGTATTTCAGGATCACACACAAATGTCAGTGTGCATCTTTGAGTGCCATCTATAATAGAGTCCAGGGGTAAATGATTTGTGCAAAGTCACAGAGAGCTGCAGTGGGAATTAGCGGACAGACGCCAGAGGGTGGTGGTTAATGGAATTCACTCAGATGAGGGAAAGGTGAGTAGTGGATCGGTGCTGGGGCCGATTCTGTTCAATATATTTGTGAATGACATTGCTGAAGGGTTAGAAGGTAACGTTTGCCTTTTTGCGGATGATACCAAGATTTGTAACAGAGTGGATACCCCGGAGCGAGTGGAAAACATGAAAAAGGATCTGCGGAAGCTAGAAGAATGGTCTAATGTTTGGCAATTAAAATTCAATGCGAAGAAATGCAAAGTGATGCACTTATTTATTTATTTATTTATTTATTTGTACCCCACATTTTCCCACCTATTTGTAGGCTCAATGTGGCTTACATAGTGCCAGAGGGGCGTTTGCAGCCTCCGGTGTAAACAAACACGTATAGTGATGTTGTGGTAAAATAAAGCACATGTGGGATAGCCACATAAAGGAGTTGTGCTACGGAAGAGTTGTGTTGTGTCCATTATGTATTTTAGTTTTGTTGTGTTGCAGAGATCTGGCATTTATGTTGGATCGGTAGGGTTTGCCTTTTTAAACAGGTAAGTTTTTAGAGTTCTCCGGAAGTGTAGGTGGTCGTACGTAGTTTTCAAGGCTTTTGGTAATGCGTTCCACAATTGTGTGCTTATGTAGGAAAAACTGGATGCGTAAGTTGATTTGTATTTGAGTCCTTTGCAGCTTGGGTAGTGCAAGTTTAAGTACATTCGTGTTGATTTGGATGTGTTTCTAGTTGGTAGGTCGATCAAGTCTGTCATGTATCCCGGGGCTTCTCCGTAGATAATTTTGTGAACCAGGGTGCAGATTTTGAAAGCAATGTGTTCTTTGATTGGGAGCAAGTGTAATCTTTCGCGGAGGGGTTTTGCACTTTCAAATCACATTTTTCCAAAGATAAGCCTGGCTGCCGTGTTTTGAGCAGTCTGAAGTTTCTTTAAGATTTGCTCTTTGCATAAATTCCGTTGCAGTAGTCTACATGGCTTAGGACCATTGATTGTATTAGATTACGAAATGTATACCTTGGGAAGAATTGTTTCACGCGTTTGAGTTTCCACATTGAGTAGAACATTTTCTTTGTTGTGGATGTCACTTGGCTCTCTAGTGTTAAGTTGTGGTCGATTGTAACGCCGAGGATTTTCAGGCTGTCTGACATAGGGAGGGTGTAATCTGGGGTGTTGATAATTGTGGGGTTGTCAGTGTTGTGTTGGGATGAGACGACGAGACAATGTGTATTTTCTTTGTTGAGTTTTAGTTGGAATGCATTTGCCCAAGAGTCCATGATGTTCAAGCTGATCTTGATTTCGTTGGTGATTTTTGTCAGTTTAGATTTGTAAGGAATGTATATTGTGACATCGTCTGCATAGATGAAGGGGTTAAGACCTTGGTTGAATAAGGGGGGGGGGGGGGGTCATCATTAGGTTGAAGAGAATTGGTGATAGCGGTGATCCTTGTGGCACTTCCACAGTCTGCTTTCCACGGTGATGATATGTTTGAGCTTGATTTTACTTGATATGATCTTGTGGTTAGGAAACCTTTGATCCAGCTAAGTATGTTTCCACCAATCCCAAACTTATCTAGTAATCTTATTAATATATAATGGTTTACCATGTTGAATGCGTGGAAGTAGAAATCCACAGGAGACGTATGTGTTAGGCAGTGAGAGTCTGATATGTACATGCAGGGAGAGAGATCTTGGGGTGATAGTATCTGAGGATCTGGCGACAAAACCATGTGACAAGGCGGTGGCCGTAGCCAGAAGGTTGCTAGGCTGTATAGAGAGAAATGTGACCAGCAGAAGAAAGGAGGTGTTGATGCCCCTGTACAAGTCGTTGGTGAGGCCCCACCTGGAGTATCGTGTTCAGTTTTGGAGGCCATATTTATTTTTTTATTTTTGTTACATTTGTACCCCGTGCTTTCCCACTCATGGCAGGCTCAATGCAGCAGGCAATGGAGGGTTAAGTGACTTGCCCAGAGTCACAAGGAGGTGCCTGTGCCGGGAATCGAACTCAGTTCCTCAGTTCCCCAGGACCAAAGTCCACTACCCTAACCACTAGGCCTAACCACTAGGCCACTCCTCTACTCTTGCTAAGGATGTAAAAAGAATTGAAGCAGTGCAAAGAAAAGCAACAAAAATGGTATGGGATTTGCGTTACAAGATGTATGAGGAGAGACTTGCTGACCTGAACATGTGTACCATGGAAGGTATTAATCCGCAAATGAACCTTTTCTGGAGACGGGAAGGCAGTAGAACTAGAGGACATGAAATGAGGTTGAAGGGGGGCAGACTCAAGAAAAATGTCAGGAAGTGTTTTTTCACAGAGACAGTAGTGGATACTTGGAATGCCCTCCCGCGGGAGGTGGTGGAGATGAAAACGGTAACGGAATTCAAAAATGCGTGGGATAAACATAAAGGAATCCTGTTCAGAAGAAATGGATCCTCAGAAGCTTAGCAGAGATTGGGTGGCAGCACCGGTGGTTAGGAGGAGGGGCTAGTGGTTAGGAGGTAGGGCTAGTGCTGGGCAGACCTTTATGGTCTGTGCCCTGAAAATGGTAGATACAAATCAAGGTCATATAAAGTAGCGCATATGAGTTTATCTTGTTGGGCAGACTGGATGGACCAGACAGGTCTTTTCTGCCATCACCTACTATGTTACGATCCTGCCTATTTTCAAAGGAGAAGGCCGGCCATCTTCCGACACAAATCAGGAGATGGCTGGCCATCTCCTAAACTCGGCCAAATCGGTATAATCGAAAGCTGATTTTGGCCGGCTTCAACTGCTTTCCGTCGCAGGGCCGTCTAAAGTTAAAGGGGGCATTTCGGCAGGGTACGGAAGGTGGGACGGGGCGTGGTTATGAGATGGCCGGCTTCGGCCGATAATGGAAAAAAAAAGGCCGGCTCTGATGAGCACTTATCCGGCTTCACTTGGTCCATTTATTTTTAGGAAAAAGCCTCAGTCGACCCTTACCTCTTTGCTTTGTAATAGCATTAAAGGGTTCCAATGTCTATGATAGGCATAAAAACTCTTCTTTTTCTTCAGTTCACAATTTAATACTCAAATAAATTAGTATTTTTCAAGAAACTTTTCTTTAAAGACAGTACTAAGGTGCACCAAAAAGTGGCCTGCGGTAGTGTAGGCGCATGTATTGGACATGCTGGACCATTTTGGGACCGGAAAATGGATGTGCGGCAAAATTAAAACAAGCGAGCGTCTATTTATGGCCTGAGCCCTTAATGCCACCCATTGGTTTAGTTAGCGGTAAGGGCTCATGCATTACCCATGTGGTAATCGTCCAGCATGCGCCAACTGCCGATTACCACCGGAAACACCCCCATGGTAGAAAATAGAAAATTATTTTCTATCGCTGGTTATCAGCACCAAACTCAGAATTACGACTAGGCGCATCAACAGCCGGGTGGTAATGCCGATTTGATATGCCTTTGTAAAAGGGCACCTTAACTTCCATATAGTTAGTCACCACTGCAACAGTCCAACAGTGGCCATCATTTCGCTTCATGCGTCAGGGACTGGCGATATAGACTTCACTGGATCATTTACTAAAAGCACATAAACGACTCACTCTCTTTAAATTGCTGATTATAACTAAACAAAACAATTTTCATTATTTTACCTCTTACATTGGAAACTTTGGGAGCTGATTTTTACCATGCCCTCACCACATAGTTAAGGTAGCTTAAAGACGCTATTTATATTAGCGACTGACATTATTTTGAAATCACCAATCTAGTCGCTGTAACTACCATCACTCTTCTCTCAGTCCAATTAATGTAATTGGCAGGAAAAATGAAACCAATCATCAACAGGATCATTAGAAAAAATTGTGCCAATCTATCTTTGCATTTAAACCTCTGGGTTCCAATGTTTTTAATTTAAATATCCAATGTTGCTCCACCTGTTATAGGTGGCATTTTCTGTTACCCCCCTCGACAAAGCAGCAACAATAAGTAATACACTTCAGTGATGTAAATTCATGATGTTCTTTCACACAATCTAATGCTAATGGTGCTGTCAACTAACATGTAAGAATTTTGCTATTATGTTCTAATAATCTCACTTTTAATGGCCTTGACGTCTGGCCCATGTATATTTTTTGACAGGGCAAACAAATGTAATATACTGCAAATGGTGATAAACAATCAGTATTTGTTCTTAAATTAAATATTTGACCATCACTTGGCTTCTCAAAAATATGTTTTTTCCATCATAAAACTACAAATCGAGCAGTTCGTACAAGCTCTATGTCCTATTAACGTTTCTTGTATAGTAGGTTTAGTAGATTTACTCTGCATTTCAGATGGACATAATATCTCTTTAAAAGTTTTTCCTCTGCTACTCTCAGTTTCATGTTTTCAAACCTAAGAAGAGTTCCAATTACTCTCCAATGCCGTTTCAGGATTTTCACTATAGCGTTCGCTTTAATACTATAACTCAGTATACATGTCAAAGAGTCACTTCCTTATTTATTCTGCTTGTTGGAATCCAGTAACCACTATCTATTATTATACTTAGCTGTCTTGTAAGCACTATTTATGACTATGTGGATATCCCCCATTATATAATTTCTGTTTTAATGCACCACTTTGCATTTTAAACTCATCATCAGTTGAACACAGTCTCCAATATCTCAAGCATTGAGACACTAGTAGGCTGTCTTTTAACGACTGAGGATGCAGATCCCCATATTGCAAAAAAGATTTCTTATCTGTTACTTTACAAAACACTGTCATCAGAAAAGCATCCTGCATTTTAATAATTTGTATATCCAGGAAAGAAATTTCCATATTATGCCACTTAGCCATAAACTTCAACATGGGTTGACTCTGGTTAAGCCAATCTATAATTTTTTCAAGAAGTATTACTGAGTTATTCCATGCAAAGAAAACATCATCAGTAAATCTTGTCCAAAATGTAACGTGTTGAAAGTATAAAGAATTATACACTGTATTTTCCTCAAAATATTTCACAAAAAGATTAGTAATTGAAGGGGCCATGGCGGCCCCCATTGCCACTCCTGAATCCTTCTGGAAAATCCTCTAATCATACATTTAAAAATTCTTTGTCACAGCAATCTCAGTTAAATCCAAAATCAAAGCAGTAGGTTCTTTCTGATCTTCTAATTGAGTCAAGTACTATTTTATCACTCCTAAAGCTTCCTGATGTGGGATAACAGTGTATAAAGATGTAATATCCAACATCACTAACAAAACTTGTCGTATATCAGCTTGTATATGGACAAAGGTTTCAAGACGTTTCAAAAAATCAGAAGAATCTCTAATATAAGATCTTGCTTTTTGTACCAAAGGCTTCAAAAAATGATCAACATATATTGAAATGGGTTCCAATAATGATCCCCTACTGGACACTATTGGTCAACCTGGTGCATTTGATAATGTTTTATGAATTTTTGGCAGAATATTGTATATGGGTATTGTAGGACTTATAACGTTCAGGAATTCAAATTATTATTTTTCTAGCACACCATCTCTCCGTGCTTTTTTAGTCACATGTAATATTTGTAAATGTAATGATGACATGGGATCAGCTGACAAAAGTTGATAATCTGAGTCTCACTGTAACTGAGTGGAGGAGTGGCCCAGTGGTTAGAGCACCAGTCTTGCAATCCAGAGGTGGCCAGTTCAAATCCCGCTACTGCTCCGTGTGATCTTGGGCAAGTCACTTAACCCTCCATTGCCTCAGGTACAAACTTAGAGTGTGAGCCCTTCTGGGACAGAGAAATATCCAGAGTACCTGAATGTAACTCACCTTGAGCGACTACTGAAAAAGGTGTGAGCAAAATCTAAATAAATAAATATTTGAGATTCTACATAGAATGTTGCTACTATTTGAGGTTCTACATAGAATGTTGCTAGTGGAGGAGTGGCCTAGTGGTTACAGCACTGGTCTTGCAATCCAGAGGTGGCCAGGGGTTCAAATTCCACTACTGCTCCTTGTGATCTTGGGCAAGTCACTTAACTCTCCATTGCCTCAGGTACAAACTTATTGTGAGCCCTCCTGGGACAGAGAAATATCCAGAGTACCTGAATGTAACTCACCTTGAGCTACTACTGAAAAAGGTGTGAGCAAAATCTAAATAAATAAAGATTCTAGAATTCTAAAGAATAACAAGATTCCATTCAGAATTTCAAAGTGTAGCAACATTCCATGTAGAACCCTAAAGAGTAACAAGATTCTTCAGGGTGGAGGAGTGGCCTAGTTGTTGGAGCACTGGTCTTGTAATCCAGAGGGTTCAAATTCTACTGCTGCTCATTGTTATCTTGGGCAAGTCACTTAACCCTCCATTGCCTCAGGTACAAACTTAGATTGTGAGCCCTCCTGGGACAGGGAAATATCCAGAGTACCTGAATGTAACTCACCTTGAGCTACTACTGAAAAAGGTGTGAGCAAAATCTAAATAAATAAAGATTCTAGAATTCTAAAGAATAACAAGATTCCATTCAGAATTTCAAAGTGTAGCAACATTCCATGTAGAACCCTAAAGAGTAACAAGATTCTTCAGGGTGGAGGAGTGGCCTAGTTGTTGGAGCACTGGTCTTGTAATCCAGAGGGTTCAAATTCTACTGCTGCTCATTGTTATCTTGGGCAAGTCACTTAACCCTCCATTGCCTCAGGTACAAACTTAGATTGGGAGCCCTCCTGGGACAGGGAAATATCCAGAGTACCTGAATGTAACTCACCTTGAGCTACTACTGAAAAAGGTGTGAGCAAAATCTTAATAAATAAATAAATATACTTCTTGTTCATATGCTGATTTATCTTGTAATACAATTGCTCCTCCTTTGCTCTACAAATTACTAAATCAGGATTATTTCTCAATGAAGAAATCATTAGTTGTTGAAAAACACTCTTGGTGGTTGTTGTTCTAGCTCCTCAATGTCTTTTAAAACTCATTTTTTAAACGTCAATAATATTGGGTCTACAGGTCCCGGAGGGATCCAAGTAGATTTCATCTTCACAATAGATTGATCTACATAAGTAACAAATTCATCTCTGAAAAAATAATCTCAATTTTTCTCACATGAGCACGCAGTTTTGGAACACACTGCCGCGCAACTTAAGAACGATCCACGAGCAAGCTTCCTTCCGCAAATTACTAAAGACCCATCTTTTTGAAAAAATCTACGGAAGGAGCCAAAACACATAAAGTCCACACTCACTGTTCATTAATGCTTGATACACCCACTTCTGAACTCTCATCCCCCGTAATCCCACATCACTCATACCTCTACTCACAGAAATAGGTATACCATATGTCTTCGTGCCTTAATATTGCCCATTAAACTTCCCACTGTCTCCTTCCAATGTTTCAATGTTATGTTCCATTGTTATATTCCTTAACGCTACTTCGATTGTCTCGTATAACTCTGCACAATGTAATCCATAACCAAGTTGTAACAAATTGTATTTCCATTATTCATATCATATTGTAAGCCACACTGAGCCCGCAAAAAGGTGGGAAAATGTGGGATAGAAAAGCAATAAAATAAATAAATAATAAATAAATAACACACAAAGGAATCTTTCAAAATCAACACGACATTGGAAAGCATCATATAATTGAGCAGGGACAAACAACAATCCTTTGGATAAGACTTCTAATTCTTTTAAAGATAACTGTATGAAAGACAAATGTATCACTATCTGATTTTCTATTTCTGTGATGTATGTACGTCTATTCTCACGATCACAAAAATAGAAAATCAGCGCCCAGCAGAGTAGTGGCGACGGACAGGAAAGAGTGGGGATCTTTCCTGCCCCCGAAAAGGCCACTAGATCGCCTTCGCACTTTAAGGCGGGGACCAAGGGCAGGGCTGTAGTTTGTGGGGGAAGGGGGACACTGTATGGTCAGTCCACCCCTGCCACAGAGAGACTCTCTTCCCTTGGATAAGAGTGTGTGTGCTGAGAACGAAAAAAAGGAGAGGACTGGGAGAAATAGATGTCCTGTGTGAGGTCCCTGGGGTGTGACTCCATCAAAGGATGACCTGAAACCAGGACACTCCTCCCCCCCTTACATTGGCAAATAACAACCCCTGGGAATCAAAACCCACAGAACAAAGCACAACTGCAAAGTCAGAAAGTTAATTTCCTAAACTCAATAGAGGATTGTGGTAGCCGTGCTTATTTCCGATCTGAGGAAGAAGGGCAACCTTCGAAAGCTAATCAAGAAATGTATTAAGTTATGTCCAATAAAAAAGGTATCATCTTATTTTCTATTCCATGTTTTATTTTGTTTGATTTCTATTGATAACCTAAACTCAATAGCAAATTCATTGGACTTTAGTACAAAAACAAATAAATAAATGTCTACCTATTACCCTATTAAAACTATTACAAAGTAGTCAGTTATATAATTGAAGCATAGTCCATTAGTATAATTAATGTGCCATTGAAATGGAAATCTAAAGATAATGAATAACCAGTACATTTGCTTCTGCCACAAAGCGATTTGCACAAAGGTAAGAAACTATTTGCAATGCCTAAAAAAATATGTTTGTACAGTATCAGGGCTTACGTGATAGTCTAGAGCTCTTTCCCACATAATTTGTGTCAATAGAACATAATACTGTTACCACAAAATATAATTATCATCTATTATAATTCAACAGCAACAGAAGAGGGATTTCTTAGACAAATGTTCTACTGAATATCCCTGAAATGCTGTGACAATTAATTGCTTTCAGTCTATACTAAAAAACCAGTTTGGTGATACCAACTAGTCAATGTATTTTTTTTTTGTTACATTTGTACCCTGCGCTTTCCCACTCATGGCAGGTTCAATGCGGCTTACATGGGGCAATGGAGGGTTAAGTGACTTGCCCAGAGTCACAAGGAGCTGCCTGTGCCTGAAGTGGGAATTGAACACAGTTCCTCAGTTCCCCAGGACCAAAATGTCCATCACCCTAACCACTAGGCCACTCCTCCACTGTTGCTACTATTTGAGATTCTACATGGAATGTTGCTATTCCACTAGCAACATTCCATGTAGAAGTCGGCCCTTGCAGATCACCAATGTGGCCGCGCAGGCTTCTGCTTCTGTGAGTCTGACCTCACAGAAACAGAAGCCTGCGCAGCCTTCTACATGGAATGTTGCTAGTGGAATAGTAACATTCCATGTAGAATCTCCAATAGTAGCAACATTCCATGTAGAAGTCGGCCCTTGCAGATCACCAATGTGTCCGCGCAGGCTTCTACATGGAATGTTGCTAGTGGAATAGCAACATTCCATGTAGAATCTCCAATCGTAGCAACATTCCATGTAGAATCTCCAATAGTAGCAACATTCCATGTGGAATCTCCAATAGTATCTATTTTATTTTTGTTACATTTGTACCCTGCGCTTTCCCACTCATGGCAGGCTCAATGCGGCTTACATGGGGCAATGAAGGGTTAAGTGACTTGCCCAGAGTCACAAGGAGCTGCCTGTGCCTGAAGTGGGAATTGAACTCAGTTCCTCTAATTCTAAAAACTTCTGAATCCATTGTTGTGCTTAGTGTGCAAAATTACACGCACAGGTTATCAAATACTGCCAGTTATGCCCTTAACTTAATTGTTAGCTTAGGGGCTAATTGGAGTTAATTATTAATTGGCTACACTTGGAGTTAGCTAGTTCTGATTGGCATTAATTTGCATTTATGCACATAACTGCACTTATTCTGTAATCTTAGCACATAGTAACGTGAGTAACATAGTAGATGACGGCAGAGAACGACCTGCATGATCCATCCAGTCTGCCCAACAAGATAAACTCATATGTGCTACCTTTTGTGTATACCTGACCTTTATTAGTATCTGCCATCCTCACGGCACAGACAGTAGAAGTCTGTCCAGCACTAGCCCCGCCCCCCACCACCGGCGCTGCCACCCAATCTCCGCTAAACTTCTGAGGATCCCTTCCTTCTGAACAGGATTACTTTATGCTTATCCCACGCATGTTTGAATTCTGTTACCGTTTTCATCTACACCACCTCCCGCGGGAGGGCATTCCAAGCATCCACCACTCTCTCAGTGAAAAAATACTTCCTGACATTTTTCTTGAGTCTGCCCCCCTTCAATCTCATTTCGTCTGTATCATGTCACCCCTGTTTCTCCTTTCCTCCAGGGTATACATGTTCAGGTCAGCAAGTCTTTCCTCATACATCTTAATATGTCACACAATTTCTTTAGTGTACATCTGCTAGGGGGTGTAGACATGGGAGGGGAATGAGCGGGTTAGGGGTGAGCCCAGCACTTATGCGCTAAGAGGTTGTTTTATTAAGGTGCGCTGAAAAATGGCCTGCGGTAGTATAGATGCATGTTTTGGCTGTGCGCAGAATCATTTTTCAGCGCACCTGTAAAAATGCCTTTTTAAAAATTTTGACCAAAATGGACATGTGGCAAAATGAAAACTGGTATGCGTCCTTTTTGACGCACTATTGGCACTCCAGCCATTGACCGCGGTCAGGTCTCTCATGTTAACTATGCGGTAATTGCCTATGTGCGTCAAGTCAGAGACACCGCTTGATTTTCGTCGTGCAGCAGAAAATAAAATATATTTTTTGGCGTGCGTAGCAGATGCATGTAAAAAATGAAATTACCGCACGGGTCATGCGGTAGCCGGGTGGTAACTCCAAAATGATGCACATTGGGCACATGTAGGCACCTACGCGGCTTTGTAAAAGGGCCCTAAAGAGTGCTAATGGATTTAGCGCATGCTAATAGTTACTTTGCGCTGAATGCCATGGAGCCCATTATATTCTTATCGATTGCACAGTATTTAGCACGCCATAGTAAAAGAAACCTTAAAAGAGTTTAAAAATAAACAAACAAAGAAAAACTATTTGGGCATCCTTATAAGTTGTGATAGCTACTCTTGGACAAATATAATAATAATAATTCTAAAATGTTGAGTATTCAAGCTTTTGAAACCCTGCAGAGCTGAAGAAGAAAAATAGCAGTTAGTGCAATGGTCAGACCAGGGTTCAAATTCTGTTTCTGTCAATAAAACCTCTTATGGACAGGAGGCATGTATTCTATCACTTGTTGTTTCTGGTTGCTATTTAAATGTAAGCCTTTGAGGTTTAATGTGAACAAGTGCAAAGTGATACATATGAGAAAGAAAAACCCGAGCTTTTAATATTGTTATGCTGCTAACAAAATTGAAAATTTGATGTTAAACTGTACCTACTGTATACTGTTTTTGGGTGAACTTCTTCGTAAAAGCTGTTAAGAAATCCCAAATCCCCAATAAATATAGCTAAGTGATGCAAGGTCCCACGTTAGGAGTCACGGACCAAGAAATGGATCTAGGTGTCGTCGTTGATACATTGAAACCTTCTGCTCAGTGTGCGGCAGCAGCTAAGAAAGCAAATAGAATGTTAGGTATTATTAGGAAAGGAATGGGAAGCAAAAGTGAGAACGTTATAATGCCTTTGTATCGGTCCAAGGTGCCAAATATTGTGTTCAATTCTGGTTGCCACACCTCAAAAAAGAAATAGTGGAATTAGAAAAGGTGCAGAGAAGGGCGACGAAAATGGTAAAGCGGATGGGACGACTTCCCTATGAGGAAAGGCTAAAGCGGCTAGGGCTCTTCAGCTTGGAGAAAAGGCGGCTGAGGGGAGATATGATAGAGGTCTATAAAATAATGAGTGGAGTTGAACGGGTAGATGTGAAGCGTCTGTTCACGCTTTCCAAACATACTAGGACTAGGGTTGAGATATGATAGAGGTCTTTATATGTCAGCGCCCGATAACATAAACATAAGCCTATGTTATAAAATAGAAGGCAATACATAAAAGAGATATAAATAAAAACAAGGAGTTTTCCCGATGATAGACGTTGAACAAAGGCACGGAACTGTTGCCATTGCAAACCTTCGGTTTGTTAAAATATATCAGATTTCTGAGGGTTTTCTCTTTGATAAAAAAACAAAAACACAAAAAAACTAAGAATACAAAACACCTTGAGAGGTTTTGATAAGCTTATTATTATTATTATTGAACAGTGTTCAGTAAGAGTTCGTAAAAATATTTCCTCACTCAACATGTAATTAAACTCTGGAATTTGTTGCCAGAGAATGTGGTAAAAGCATTTAGCTTTGTGGGGTTTTGATACTTTCCTAAAAGAAAAGTCCACAAGCCATTATTAAGATGGATTCGGGGAAAATCCACTGCTTATTTCTAGGATAAGCAGCATAAAATGTATTGTACTGTTCTGGGATCTTGCCAGGTACTTGTAACCTGGATTGGCCACTGTTTGAAACAGGATGCTGGGTTTGATGGACTTTCGGTCTGTCCCAGTGTGGGAACGCTCATGTTTTTGTGTCATAAAACTGGAAAAGCAAAAATATAAAAATATTACACACTTAGAAGATATGCTGGTAGCAGGATGTACAGGACCCCCATGCAAATTTTGCTAGCTATGGCCAGCATGTTTGCTTGTTTTTCCAAAAAAAATAAAAATATTATCGTCTACATCAAACATAAATAACAGTCCAGTTCATGAACAGGTTCAAAGTAGAAACTGACATGGGGACAAAGTTTGTCCCTGTCCTCCTGGGCTCTGTCCCCATTCTCGCCCTGTCCTGTGTGATCTGTCCCTGCCCTACCCTGTCCCTGTCAGATCCGTTCCTGCAGGCTCTGTCCCTATCCCCATCCCTGCGGTTACCACGGGCTCTGCCCCCATGTCATTCTCTATTTTGAAGGCTGTTAATGTGTTGGACAGTTATTTATGTTCGAGTAATGCAGGTGATGATATTTTCATTTTGGGGAAAAACAAGCAAACATGCTGGTCACAACTGGCAAAATTTGCATGGGTGGGATTCTGCTACCAGAAAATCTACTCAGAAGACATTTTCTATTGCAGGAAGGATGGTGGAAGACAGGAGAGCTAGACTGAATCCTGAGATTGTTGATGACTTGTTATTCTTCTACAGATTAAAAAATCATAATAGTGCTTCATAGGGTATATTTCTCCTCCACTAGGGCATACAGAATAGGTTGTATTTTATACCCTGGGCATTTTAACAGGGTGGATTTGGGTTACTTGGGGTAGTAGAAGTCAGCTATTGTTGGGGTTGGAAGGGTGGGGGGGGGGGGGGGGGTTATTATAGTTGCTCGTTGTTATTATTGTTTTCTATTTGTGATTTATAAACAACAGTTGCACAGCACATTGTTCTTTTTTATACGTTAATAAAAAGATTTAAATATAAATTGTGAAGAAACAGTGTGTTTTAAGCATGTAAAATGTATTGGATATTTCCCTGCATTATGTTCTGAAGTGTATTTCTCCTGTTTGGCCAGCAGATGGTGCATGTTTATGCTTAAAGCTGTTACAGAGGACTGACTTGTCTTTCTTTATTTGTCACACAGATAATAGGAAATGTCTGTAGTGATGTAACCAGTTTTTATTTGAAACTTGACTGTTCTGGGCTCTGATTGGCCTGGAGGTTTCAAAATTACCCAGTAGTGCTGACTGTTGCTTCAGTCCTAGCCAGGAAGGAAAAAGAGACAGATCTCTTGCTGAGACTCAGTGAATTATATGTCCAGACCATCCCAGTTACTGTTTAGCCAGTATATAAATGTTTAGTTAGTGTTATCATTTATCCATATTTCAGTTACCTGTTATTGTATGCTAATTGCACATATTTTTGTTCTAGTGTGAGAATAAACACATTTGTTTGTCCTGCCTGTCTGGACTGATAAAGAATCCTGGTGGTTTGTGTGTTGGGTCTGTGAGTGCTTTCTGGGAACTGTGGGACCACTGGGAGTCTGGCCGCAGTAACCTAGAAATCACTGGGGATAATTTGAGCGAGGGAGACTCGCCCAGAGGCGGTTGTGACCCAGTTGGTGGGAGGAGGCTAGTGTAGAGCGCAAACGGCAAGTGCAGGCGGACCTGAGCTGTGCTGGGGATAGACCTTCTGAGTGGCCACGGGGTGACCCCAGGCGGGTGGCTAGGCATTTCGTTACATAAATCATAAGTGCTCGAGGCTTCTTCAGATGAGGACAGGGCCTGTGGGGACGGGGACAGAATTTGCAGGGATGGAGACAGAGCCTGCAGGAACGGGGCGGGGATGTGGACAAAACCTGCATGGAGGGGACGGGGATGAAGACAGAGCCTTCGGGGATGGGATGGGGACGGAGACAGAACCCAAGGTGGACGGAGACAAACTTTGTGCCCGTGCCATTCTCTACTACAGACTCTGCGACTTACCTCAGTTCAATAAAGCTATCACAGCCTAGAAAGATCCTGTATTTTTTTTTCTAGGTCTAAAAAAGCTATTAGAACTCAACCATACAGGTAATTATGTTCGAAGAGATGCCATCAGATATTACACCTTTATAGTTTCAACAAATAGGCCAAAAGAACATGGAGAAGTTATTGAACAATGCATAGTGTATATATATTCATCATCTTTGTTACAGCAGAACAAAAACTTAAACAGAAATGTAGAAAGCCTCAGGGAAAGCACCCTTACATGCGAATGAGAATGATTTGTGTTATATCTTGACTTAAATTGTACTGAACACATTCTCATTTTCTTCAAGCCATGTCTAAAAAAAAAAAAAAAAATCCTGTTCAGGGAATGCTAAATTTGAAATATATTTGTAAGGTATACATTAAAATCTGAGCAAACGATATTTTTCAATTGCCTCATAACAGAAGAGAAAATGTGGCTTCATAACTGGGTAGCATCTTTTTTTGTTGTTTTTTATAGAGAAATTGAGCGCACTTCTGCCCGCCCTCTGTGAAAGAGGCAAAGATGAGATTAACATACCAGTTGTGTAGGTTTATCAATATCATACCTCTGGTGAAGGGAAAGTGGCCTTCCTGACGCCACAAGGGTCAGTACTGTGTCCATTCGATGCCTTTATAAGAGACGTGGGGCAGAGTTGCTGTTCCCTCTACGCTGAGCGGAAGTCCTCCAGTGGGGGAGGTGCTGTTTCACTATCATATTTTCAACTAGTATAAAAGGCCCGTTTCTGACACAAATGAAACGGGCGCTAGCAAGGTTTTCCTCGGAGTGTGTATGTTTGAGAGAGAGTGTGTGAGAGTGACTGTGTGTGTGAGAGAGAGAGTGAATGTGCGAGTGTGTGTGAGAGAGAGAGTGAGTCTGTGAGAGAGAGTGTGTGTGTGAGAATGAGAGTGTGTGCAAGTGCGTATGTGAGACACAGTGTGAGAGAGAGAGTGTGTGTTTCACACAGATACAGTGTGTGCGAGAGAGAGAGAGTGTGTGTGAGACACAGACTCTCTGTGAGACTGAGTGTAGGAGACCAAGAGAGTGTGTGAGTGACTGTGTGACACAGAGAGTGAATGTGATACAGTGTGAGAGACAGTGTGTGACAGAGAGAAAGACATTGACTGTGAGAGAGAGAGAGTGTGCGAGAGAGAGTGTGTTTCACACAGATACAGTGTGTGTGAGAGAGTGTGTGTCAGACTCTCTGTGAGACTGAGTGTATGAGACCAAGAGAGTGTGTTAGTGACTGTGTGACACATAGTGAATGTGATACAGCGTGAGACACAGAATGTGTGAGAGACAGTGTGTGAGAGTGAGAGAGAGAAAGACATTGACTATGAGAGAGAGAGAGAGAGAGAGAGTGTGTGTGTGTGACACCCTCTCTGGTGTCAGGGCCCCCCCCCCCCCCCCTGGTTTCTGAGCATTACTGTGCAGGACGCTGAGCTCTGGCTGTGCTTCAAGGAACTGACCAATCCTATTTAATAGAATGCACCTCCAACATTCTGAAGCCGAGAAACCTCGTGTGGTTGGTCACTTCTGCTTGTGACGAACCCGGAAGTACGTGATGTCAATTCAGGAGATAGATGCAGAGAGCAGGAATGCCTCAGCCATGCAGTCAGCTTCAGAATGTTGGAGGTGCCTTTTATTATATAGGATAGTGAGGGACAGGTAAGCTCTGCAGGATTCCAGAGGACCTGCCTGACCCTAGTGATAGAAAACATAATATTGAAACACTGCCCCCCATTGGCAGCAATGCAGTTGGAGGACTCCGGCTCAGTTTAGAGGGAACAGTGGGCATAGTTAGAATGGACATTGTAGCTGATTTCTGATGGTATGAACAGTTACAACAGAGAAGGGGTGACCAATCACTACTGCACATTTGGTTCCTTATGCACCTTACAACATTTAGAGGGCAATTCTATAACTGGGCGTATATGGTTGTATGCGCCTTGCATGTAACTGGTGCCTTAATTGGCACATGTTCAAATGCACTACACGCTATTCCATATGAGATTACGTAAGTGCTATACCATGTATGGGCAAGACATCAGCATGTCACCTGTCTACACATGCACTGTATAGGATACTATAAGTTGCCCAGACTTCATCCTATAACTGCCATAGTGGGCATGCCTAAAGGTAAGTGCATCAATGCTGATTTAAGTGCATTGATGGTGGTGTAAGTGCAACGATGCTGGTGTAAGTGCACTGATGCTGGTGTAAGTGCATTGATGCTAGTTTAAGTGCTTCTATGGTGGTGTAAGTGTATCAGTGCTGGTGTAAGTGCAACAGTTGCTGGTGTAAGTGCAATGATGCTGTTATAAGTGCAACAATGCTGGTGTAAGTGCAACAATGCTGGTGTAAGTGCATCAATGCTGGTGTAATTGCAACGATGCTGGCGTAAGTGCTTCTATGGTGGTGTAAGTACAATGATGCTGGTGTAAGTGCATCAGTGCTGGTGTAAGTGCAGTGATGTTGCTATAAGTGCATCAATGATGGTGTAAGTGCAACGGTGCTGGTGTAAGTGCAATGATGCTGGTGTAAGTGCATCGATGCTGACTTACACTAGTATTCTATAACAGAGTCTTGGTGCCAAGATGCCATTATAGAATTGGTCTTCAGTGTGTGGTGCCTAACTTGAGGTGCCAAGTTATTGAAATGCCCCCTTAGTGCATACCACGTTGATTTAGGGGGGAATTCATCAAGCTGCGGTAAAAGTTTGCCTTTTTCCACCATATGCATAAACTTGCAGGATCCCTGTACTGCAGGTTGCTGAACGACATGGTAACAGAATAATGTTCCTTGCAACCTACCTTGCAAGCAGCATTATGCTATGTGCTTGGGAGCACTGGGACACAAAGCTGCATCAAGATGCTCCTGGGACACCAGAGCAGGGTCCTCCCCTGGCTTCCGGGCCCCCCCCCCCCCCCCAGCTTAAGACCCCTCCCCCAACTCAAGCCCTGCTCTTATATGTAAATATGACCCCTAGTGGTAGTCAAGCGAGACTACAACTAGGGGTACCATTTTGGATGTGGTGCTAGACTGGGCAGGAATAAATGGGCATTGTTCCTTCCCAAAGACCCCCCAGAGACCCACCTTGGACCACCAATGATGTTAAGGTAGCCCTTTGAGGGGGCAAGTACTACTTTTAAGGAGAGGGCTTTAAGGTGGGCAGGACTTTTGTTGGACAGGGCTTTAAACCAGGGGCATGCAAGCCAGGGGGCCCCTGCTCCTGGGCAGTAAAATAACCCCAGTTTCTACCATGAGTTTTGGACCCTAATACGAATTGTGGTGTATCAGCGCAAGTCATGCTAGGGTATTCGCATAGTGATGACATGCAAAACACGTATTTGCATTTTTTTTGCATCTCATTACCACTTAACCCGTGACGATTTAAATATTGTCACATTTTGTTTTTGTCAAGTGACATTACAGCCATTTAAGTTGCGTTAAGAGCCGAATAACACAACTTAAGTCCCTAACGCTCCTTGATTAATTCCCCCCTTAATTCTCACAGCTATTAAAACATTTGTGTGAGGCGAACCACCTAAAATTCAGAAAAAAGTCTGAAACAATTAATACGATCTTTTTTTTTTTGCCTTCACAACTCTACATCAGAGTAGACAAACGCATAGGGGTAAATAAGATGCAAAATGATTTTTTTTTTTTAATTTGGAAATATGGTCAAATATACAGCAGCTTTACTTTAACCCAAATACATGTAACTCGAGGCCTTCGGGATTCAGAAATCCAGGGAGTCAAATGCCTTCTTGGAGGTGAAGAAATATCAAGTTTGTATGTTAATATGTTACTGCAGGATATATAATAATGAGATGCAAAACACTTTATTATTGTGTAAATAGAGTAACGAGGCTTGTGATGACACTGCAGTGCAAGTCAAGCTGGGGATTGCTCCTGGCCTAGATTCTTATCCTTACACAGCAGCTTCACCCCGCCACCACTAGGAGTTCTGGCACTATTTGGATCCTGGCGGGGATAGGAGTGACTGGGGATCGCTCCTGCCCAGAACCCCTAGACACCATATTAGAACTGGGGGGGACATATGGTAGGGGGATCTTTGAGAGAAAGTGGACTCTGTGGGATATACATGTAATGCTTTCTTGTGACCTGGCTGAGGTCTCCCTTGGGCAGGCTCCATTAGGTTCTGAAATAGTTGGTGTCTGGTGCCTCCACCTGGGAATAACAGTGTTAGCTGGTGGGATTTCCCTCCTTTTCCCCCAAAGAAACTCAAAGAGTCTGATGTGAACAAGACTGACTTATATGTTAGTTTATTAAACTATTTACAACTTAAGTTACATAACATCAGTAAGACAACAGAGGCCAATTGCGCTGTACTGGCGCCCATGTTTGCTCCCACCCGATAATCAGAGTCGGCGAGCGCGTGTAATAACATACTTGCTGGCTCGGAATGCTAATTGCATGCAAACAAGGGTATTCCACATTCCTCCCTCATGATTGGCAGGCAACGTGCCAAACAAGGCCGCTGCTACCGCTGCAAACCCTACACCAGCTCGGAGCTGGCATTAGGGTTTGCTAGCAAGGGAGGAATGAGGGAGACCCATTGAAGAGGTTTGACAGGTCCAGGATTTTCTCCCGGACCTGTTAAACCCACGTGAAGAATACAACGAAAAAGATGTTCTACTCCATGTGGAAGTTTCTTACCGAGATACATCTTCCGTACCCTGGAACAGTCAATGGTAATAAGTCACCTGGACTACTGCAACGCACTGTACGCAGGCTGCAAAGAACAGACTATCAAAAAAACTCCAAACAGCCCAGAATACCGCCGCCAGACTCATATTTGGCAAAACTAAATATGAAAGTGCAAAACCACTAAGAGAGAAACTTCACTGGCTCCCACTCAAGGAACGTATCGCGTTCAAAATATGCATGATCGTATACAAAATCATCCACGCAGACACCCCGACTTACATGCTAAACCTCGTGGACCTGCCTCCTAGAAACGCCAAAACATCATCCCGCAAATTTCTCAATCTGCCCTTCCCAAGCTGTAAAGGACTAAAATACAAACTGTTACATGCCACCACCTTCTCCTACATGAGCACGCAGCTGTGGAATGCATTACCCACTGACTTGAAAACAATTGACGAAATAACCAACTTTCGTAAATCTCTGAAGACATACCTCTTCAACAAGACCTACAAAGAAAACCCATAGCCTTACTAAACTACTTCACCAGCCCAACTAGTTAAGAAAGTCTACCTTTATACTCACCCACCTAACTCCCTCCTTTTTTCGCTGACTTAATCTCTGTATTTCACTAATTGTATCTGCTACCCTGGAATGATAATGTCATAACAGGACTCTGTAAGCCACATTGAGCCTGCAAATAGGTGGAAAATGTGGGATACAAATACAATAAATAAATAAATAAAACCTAAGCCCGTCCCTACCCTCACAAACTCTGGTGGTCTAGTGGGACTTGTAGCTTTCCCCCTTCCACCGCCCCCTCATCGACCAAAAATGCCCTGGTGGTCCAGTCGGACTGCTATCTATCCGCCCCCTCCTTCTGGCGGCCTACGTCTCCGTAGTAGTAGTAGTTGGAGGCAGAGGCGTAGCCAGGTTTTGATCTCAGGGGGAGCAGACTTTTATAAAATAGTTGTTTAATCGCGGGAGGATTGTGAAAAATTACAAGAGAACCTTACGAGACTGGGAGGCTGGGCATCTAAATGGCAGATGACGTTTAATGTGAGTAACTGCAAAGTGATGCATGTGGAAAAGAGGAACCCGAATTATAGCTACGTCATTGCAAGGTTCCACGTTAGGAGTCACGGACCAAGAAAGGGATCTAGGTGTCGTCGTTGATGATACGTTGAAACCTTCTGCTCAGTGTGCTGCTGCGGCTAAGAAAGCAAATAGAATGTTAGGTATTATTAGGAAAGGAATGGAAAACAAAAATGAGGATGTTATAATGCCTTTGTATCGCTCCATGGTGCGACCGCACCTCGAATATTGTGTTCAATTCTGTTTGCTGCATCTCAAAAAAGATATAGTGGAATTAGAAAAGGTGCAGAAAAGGGCAATGAAAATGATAAAGGGGATGGGACGTCTTCCCTATGAGGAAAGGCTAAAGCGGCTAGGGCTCTTCAGCTTGGAGAAAAGGCGGCTGAGGGGAGATATGATAGAGGTCTATAAAATAATGAGTGGAGTTGAATGGGTAGATGTGAAGCGTCTGTTCATGCTTTCCAAAAATACTAGGACTAGGGGGCATGCAATGAAGCTACAATGTAGTAAATTTAAAACAAATCCGCGAAAAATTTTTCTTCACTCAACGTGTAATTAAACTCTGGAATTCGTTGCCAGAGAATGTGGTAAACACGGTTAGCTTAGCGGAGTTTTAAAAAGGTTTGGACGGCTTCCTAAAGGAAAAGTCCATAGACCGTTATTAAATGGACTTGGGGAAAATCCACTATTTCTGGGATAAGCAGTATAAAATGTTTTCTACATTTTTGGGATCTTGCCGGGTATTTGTGACCTGGATTGGCCACTGTTGGAAACAGGATGCTGGGCTTGATGGACCTTTGGTCTTTCCCAGTATGGCAATACTTATGTACTTATGATGTCAGCTAGACAGCAGTGTCTGTGTTGTTGCTCAGGTGCTATGGCAGGCAATAATTAATACAGGCTGTCTCTGTTGCATCCTGCCTACAAGGAAACAGTAAGTTACATCAAGAGGCAGGACGCAGAAGAGATCCCTGGACTGGCCAGAGCAGGCAACCTGTCTTTTTAACTACAAAGTATAAATATTCAAATTGTGACCATCACCTCAGGAATAGCACACACATTCCTTCCACTGCTAGACACCTTGTTTAAATCAGATGGGCGTTTGTTTGTCTGGTGATTCTACAGGATGTGAAGAACACTAGTCCTGAGTATTTTTATTTTAGGTGACAAGGGCCACCAAGGGCGGCCCTTGCCCCAGAGCCTACTTTTAAATAGGGCTAGACATTTTGTGAAATAACACAAACCCCTGCAAAAAGACACCCACAACCTATACTGAAAACTTACCACATCATAACAATCCTAATCCACCTACAAAAAGACAGTGCTATAAATATTACAGTGGGACCTAGAGAAGTGTTTCCCTAGATGGTCCTGGAGTATCCCCTTGCCATTCAAGTCTTCAGGCTATCCACAATGAATCCGCATGAAAAAGATTTGCATGTAATGGAGGCAGTATATACAAATCAATGTCATGCATATTTACTGTGGATATCCTGAAATCCTGACTGGCAAGGGGGTACGCCAGGACCAACTTAGGAAACACTACCCTAGAACACAAAACTTACCACACTATAACAGCCCTAACCCACCTATGAACAGACAGTGCTATATATATTACACTGGGCTCTAAAACACCAATATACCTACTATTTGGAAACTGGAACAAGCTGCACTGTTACACATTCCTACACAGATGCTATGTGCTAGCAGAATCCTTCACCTCAGGCACAGATGCAGAACATAGACAGACCCTCATCTATATAACATAAGAGTAGTCATACTGGGTCAGACTAATGGCCCATGTAGCCGAGTATCCTGTTTCCAACAGTGGCCAACCCAGGTCACAAGCACCTGGCAGAAACCCAAATTGTGACAATATTTCAATCTAATACAGAATAAGGAGCCATTACAAAAAAAAAAACAAAAACCCAAAAGAAACGAAACCACCACCACCAACAACAAGAACAAAAATTGAAATAGAGAACCCCCTCCTCTCTGCCCAATGAAGCCAGACTCTATAAATAGTGCAATACTGGTAAAAAAAAAAACAGAAATGCATTTTCTCCTGTACTTTGCAAAATAAAAATACAAAAAAAATGTACATTTTACAAAGTAGGTACATCTCAGTCCTTACAAAGTATTAAATAAAAATAGTTTTTCTACCTTTGTCTGGGAATTTGGCTGGTCCCAGTTTTTTTTCCATGTTCCATGAGTCAGCCTTACAAATTCTTTTCCAGGTTGGCCTTTCCATTTCTTCTCTCGCCTCTTGTCTTTTTTCTTTTCCTTCTCTACATCTGTTTGGCACTGATCTTTCGTTTTATGTCCCCACTATCAAATAGCTGTGTATGGAGCTGCCAAGTGATACAGTTAAGAGAAGGGAGATTTTTCAACCAGTCCTAGTGTGAACTCGTATCCCAAATTCATGTGAGATTTGCAGTCCCTGACTGTACCCATCAAAATCTGTGCTGCAGTACATCCAAAATGACGTAAGAAAATGCACTCAGACCCCTGCAGGGTTGCTAATTTGAAGGTATCGGAGATGTGCATTTTCAAATACTGTCATATTCCTAATATCAAATTGAAAATAAAATACCCTTTTCTACTGTTTTCTACTCTGTGACCCTACCTCCTCCCCCTTTCCAGTAGTGCCTTCTCTGTGTCCCTATCGCCTCCCCTTTCCAGTCGTGCCCTGTGTCCCCATTTCTTCTTTCTCCTGCCTCTTTGTGTTTCAATGCCCCTACCCTCTCCCTGTCCAGTACTGACTCTGTGTCCTTCTCCATCCCTTTCCAGCATTTACTATATCCTTCTCTCTCCCCATGTTAACCTTTTTCCCTGTCTCTTTCAGCGCTCCCCAGTGTTCCATTTGGAGGGGCTGGTTATAGGGACACTATAGCACGTGTTATATTTGTGCAGAGATTTTTTTTTCTCCTGGTCAAGGCCACTAAAACAGACATCATGTTATGAGAATCAGGTGCTCAACATTCAGAGTTTCTCTCTATTTATTACATTTATACCCTGCATTAAACATGAATTAGGTTGAAACAAAACAGAATAATCCATTTGTGTACCTAAAAGGTAAACTACAAAACAGATGAAAATGTGATTTCATATGCCCCAATGAAAGGAGAGTTTAATTCTACTTCCATTTAATTTCAATATATTCTAACTTCCCATGGCAGATTACAACAACAGTTAAGATGATGAACCCATCAGAAAACAGGATATCCTCACTGAAATCTGGGTATCTGTATTGCATAGAAGCACAGTGAAGAAAAATCAAACTATAGAGTTTATAATTGCAGTTTCTACCAGCTACAATAATTTTTGAAGCTGTTTTAGTGATATTCAATTGTTACTACATCTACATTTCTCATCCAGCTTTTAAGGCACTGCCTATCCAACTGAAACAACTTTAGACTTGTTACAGACATGGACCAACAATAAAGAACGACAACATGGACACACAGCTGCTCATACGTTTGGCTTGCTTTGTTTCACATGAATGGCAATGATGGCTGTGTGGGGGAGTGGAAACAAATCAACCAAACTGGCTTCCATGCATACAGTGGACTAGATGGCTCATTTCCACTCCTGTTATTTTTGCTACATTTGTAGCCCACACTTTCCCACTCATGGCAGGCTCACTGCGGTGGGCAATGGAGGGTTAAGTGACTTGCCCAGAGTCACAAGGAGCTGCCTGTGCCAGGAATTGAACTCAGTTCCTCAGGACCAAAGTCCACCACCCTAACCACTAGGCCACTCCTCCACTCCATTCTCCACCCCCCTACCCACCGACTGACTTCCTTGGCCAGCTTTTTCTCCCTTCTCCACCCCCCACCTCCCTCTCTTCAGTCCGCTCTTTCCTGTCTGCATGGTTATTTTTACTTCCCTGAAGCCTTTTCCCTCCTGCTGCACCAGCGATTCAGTCAGCTGTTTGCCAGCGTCGGGGCCTCTCCTCAAGCGCGTCCCGCCCACTCTAAGCAACTTCCTGTTTTCCGCAGAGGTGGGACGCGCCTGAGGAGAGGCCCTGACACTGGCAAACAGCTGACTGTGTCAATCGCCAGTGCCGGAGGGAGAAGACTTCAGGGCAGTAAAAATGACCACGCGCTGTGGACGGGAGAGAGAGAGAGGACACGAGAACAACAGATGCAAGACTCACGCGGGAGAGGGGGGAAGAGAAAGATTTTGCATGTGGTGTATAGGCGCCATTTTTTCTAAATATCTGTTTAGGGGAGCGACCGCTCCCCCTGCGCCCCTCCCCCTAGCTACGTCACTGTACCTTGGATGTTTCAATGTGGTGGAATGTTACATAGTAGAGGTTAGCTAGAGATAGCTGTGGTTTGAGTTTGGGCCTATTCCGTTTTTTCTATCCGGTTGGTTGGTGGGATCCATTCAGTTCTCTGTGTGGTTGCGTCGGTTCAATTGGGATGTGTTTTTTGAATAGGTAGGCCTTTAGGTGTTTATGAGAGTTCATGTTCATGTCCGCCACTTGATTTTGACATTTTCAACAAAACGTCCAAAATCGGATTTAGATGTTGTATCAGAAATGCCTCTTTTTATACAGTAAGAACTCTGTGCAGATTTTTTTGGCAGCAAAACTGTGACACAGACCACCTTATAATTGAAAGAGAAAAACGCCTAGATTTCGACCCAAATCGGGAGATAGACGTTTATCTCACAAAAACGAATAAATCGGTATAATGGAAAGCCGATTTTGGACGTTTTCAACTGCACTCCATCGCGGAAGTGTACAAAGTTGACGGGGGCGTGTCGGAGGTGTGGCGAAGGTGGAACTGGGGCGTGGTTATCTGCCGAGGAGAGATGGATGCCTTTCGCTGATAATGGAAAAAAAGTATGCGTTTGTAGCTAGAATTTAGGGCACTTTTCCTGGACCCTGTTTTTTCCACGAATAAGGCCCCAAAAAGTGCCCTAAATGACCAGATTACCCCCAGAGGGAATCGGGGATGACCTCCCCTGACTCCCCCAGTGGTCACTAACCCCCTCCCACCACAAAAAATGATGTTTCACAACTTTTATTTTCACCCTCAAATGTCATACCCACCTCCCTGGCAGCAGTATGCAGGTCCCTGGAGCAGTTGTTAGGGGGTGCAGTGGACTTCAGGCAGGTGGACCCAGACCCATCCCCCCCCTACCTGTTACAATTGTGCTGCTTAATGCTTAGTCGTCCAACCCCCCCCAAACCCACTGTACCCACATGTAGGTGCCCCCCTTCACCCCTTAGGGCTATAGTAATGGTGTAGACTTGTGGGCAGTGGGTTTTGAGGGGGATTTGGGGGGCTCAACACACAAGGGAAGGGTGCTATGCACCTGGGAGCTCTTTTACCTTTTTTTTTGTTTTTGTAAAAGTGCCCCCTAGGGTGCCCGGTTGGTGTCCTGGCATGTGAGGGGGACCAGTGCACTACGAATCCTGGCCCCTCCCACGAACAAATGCCTTGGATTTATTCGTTTTTGAGCTGAGCGCTTACATGGACGTCTATTTTTTTCGAAAATACGGTTCGGTCCGCCCCTTCACGGACCCGTTCTCGGAGATAAACGCCCATGGAGATAGACGTTTTCGTTCAATTATGCCCCTCAGAATCCCTCCTATATTTTTTCCACTTTGCAGTGTCAGGTATGATGCTATATTATCTAACTTTTTTTCTTGTAGACACATCGAGGAGGAAGATTTTGTTCTTTCATTTTGATGTTCACATATTAGAAACCAAAGGGGGTGGGGGGGGGGGGGGTGGGGAGGCAATGTGGTCCTGAACCAGAAAATGAAGATATAAAATCACAAAAAGTATCAGCCTCAAAATTTCAGTGTATTTAGCATTGTCCCAAAGCAAAGAAGACCCTTCTATGCAGTGAAAATGGTGGAACACCTTTTAGTGGACAAAGTACCTTGGCAATTCATTATGAAATTTCGTATTTAGACCCCAATTAGTTCCATTTCTGCTTACGGGCCTCAGCACAATAAATTAACCCGTGTTAAAGTTATTCTCTTCAATTTACTTCCTGTCTTGAAGTTGCTAGAGCTGAAAATGGAAAGAACGCTAAAGAATGTTCTTTGCTGATGCACGGTATTACTACATGAAGTTAATGTGATGTGTAATACAATTTAATGCTATCGCTGAACGCTCACCTAATTCAGTTGTTTCAAAGCTGCTGTGTTTCAACCTGCTAGAAATCACAGGGGACACAATAATGTTGGTGATAAATGAAAAGAAAAACATCACTGTGGAAACCTGCCACCATGCAAGCTGCAGGACTCAGTAACCAATATACAAAGTATTCATCTACCACAAATGAAAAAAAATATTGGAAAGTCATCAAAGTACATAACAAAGCATGCATTGTATGTGTACTGTCATTGAAAAACAGCGACACCTATAGGGATTTATAGCTAATTGCATCATGGTAAATTTAAGCCTTTGATCTTCTGCTATTGGTGTGGCCTATCCAGGCTATTCACTCATGCAAACTACTATGGTTATGGTTGATTTGAATTTGCTATACCGCCATGACTGACAGCTCTTGGAACTACAAAATTTTACAGGCAAGTAGAGAGAACAGAAAGGTAGAGATACAGAGGGGTAGAACAGGGGGAAGGGAAGGGGACAGGGAGAGACAATGATTTGCTGTAACAATTTACTCTGCAGAAAAGGAGTTAGCAAAAAGCCAAGGCCTCCTTTTATCAAGCTGCGGCAGAAGGGAGCCAGCGTTGGTGTCGGTGCGTGCTTTACACGAGCGCCGAGGCCCCCTTTTACCACAGGTGGTAAAAGGGCCAGTCTCGTTTTCCTGCAGGAAATGGCTGGGCGGCAAGTAAAGCACTTGTCGTGCGGCCATTTCGGGGGGGGGGGGAGCCCTTTCCGCCACCCATTGAGCAGATTTTGGACTAGGCAAGACAAGATGCTGAATGCTTATTGAGCGTTAAAAGCGAGCTGGGAAATACGGAATAGTGAAAGAGGAGAGACTCTATGTGCTTGTCCAATGCTGTCTTGAATTCAGATACAGTCTTTGCTTCAACCATCTCCACTGAGAGGCTGTTCCATACATCCACCACTTTGAGCCCTGGATTCCATATATGGCCCCAACGTTGCATGCTCAACATTGGTTGCAGTTTCAAGATGCATGCACAAATGAACTGGTTAATGAGCTCTGAACTCTCAATAATTGGGTGCTAACAACCAATTATTGATTTTAATTGGTACTCATTAAAATTTGCATGCGTATCTGGCAGCGCACTATAAGGCATGGCACCTAACTCCCTTGGTGTGTATCTCAAAAGGGGGTTAGGCTATAGGCTTGTCAGGGGCATTCCAAAACGTTTTGCATGGAATTACAGAATACTGCCTAATTGTACCTAACTTGGGTGCCAGCATTTATACCAGGTTTTAGTAGGTGAAAATCCGGTATCCAAAAGTTAGCCGCAGGATCTGTATTGTCCCACTCACTATGGTTTTTGCAGCCCAAATAGTAACATAGTAACATAGTAGATGACGGCAGAAAAAGACCTGCATGGTCCATCCAGTCTGCCCAACAAGATAAACTCATATGTGTATACCTTACCTTGATTTGTACCTGCCTTTTTCAGGGCACAGACCGTACAAGTCTGCCCAGCAGTATTTCCCGCCTCCCATCACTGGCTCTGGCACAGACCGTATAAGTCTGCCCTCCGCTATCCTCGCCTCCCAACTACCAACCTCTCTTTCCCCACCTGCACCGCCACCCAATTTTGGCTAAGATCCTGCATTTTTTAGCATTAAATCTTAGCTGTCAAATTCTAGATTATTCTTCAAACTTCACTAGATGCCTCTCATCTTATCTACACCATAAAAAGTGTCTATCCTGTTGAAGATTTTGGAATCATCTGCAGAAAGGCAAACCTTACCAGACAGCACTTCTGCAATATTGCTTGCAAAAATGTTTAAAAGAACCAGACCACTAACCAGGGCCGCCGAGAGACTGGGCCAGGCCCGGGGCAAGGCCATCCCTGCAGCCCTCCCCGAAGGTCACCGCCGCTCCCCCCTCCCCCCGCAGGTCATCGCCGCTGCTCCCCCTCTACCCCCCCCCCCCCCAAAGTCGCCGCCACTGCTCCCCCCCTCCGTCCGCCGCCGGGCCCCCTGCATTGAAATGTGCTCTGAGAGAGAAAGCTTTGGGGTAGGGCTGAAGGAGAAAGGGGGGGCCAGTGCCAGGGGCTCTGGTGGCTAAAACTGTGTGTGTGCAGAGAGAGAGAAAGAGAGCCCCAGCAGAGCCATGAGCTCTGATTTTTATACCTAACAGGAACAGAGAGGGATCAAATAACTTCCTTTTTTACCAGCCTCTGTTCTCAGTTCTTTCCTTTGCAAACTCCAATTTAATTTCCTGAAGTAAGGAAGGTGAGCATTTTCACAGGTTTTTTACTCTTTGAAGTCCCTAGTTTTGGAGCCTGTCTGGCTTTCTTTGTTCTCAGAGACCCCTGCTCCCAGATGCCAAGAGAGGACAAAGGTATGTTAATTAGGGGTAATTGAGAAACAAAAGGGCTAGCAGGCAGCTGGGCAACATTTGGTCCATTTGCCATCCTCCGAGCTTCCTGAGAGAGGGGGGAGTTTTCAGAAGCTGGTTGCATCGATCCTGACATCCAGCCATCCTGACAATGACCAGTGACCAATCATGCAAAATTGACTTTATTAGCATCAAAGATGACTCGACACAGGCCGTGTTTCAGTTGTATAGCCTGCATCAGTTGTCTGACATCATCTATAATTATTGTATGTAGCAACCGTAGTGCATTGGTAAAACCAAATGTACTGGACATGTAATAAATACTTAACAATTCAGAAGTCAATGATCTCAACGATGAACTGCATCCATACTATTAGCAATTACGTGGATGCAGAGTGCAGTTGACCCTTGAGATCGCTGACTTTTGAATTGTTAATCATTCAATACGTGTCCAGAACATTTGGATTTACCAGTGCACTACAGTTGCTATACGCCATAATTCTAGATGGTGTCAGACTCCTGATGCAAGCTATACAGCTGAAACATGGCCTGTGTCGAGTCATCTTTGAAGCTAATAAAGTTAGTTTTACATGGTTGGTCACTGGTCATCTCCACTGTTTTTGTGTTTGTACTAAGTACTGTGCAGGTCTGTTCTTCCTTTTGTTGGTTGCAGGTTTGTTTTTCCTTTTGTTGGTTTGTAGGCTTTCCCCCAAAATCTAGGTACACCCTATCTAACATTCTTCCTTGATCCAGCTGTCTGGTAACCCAGTCAAAGAAATTAATCAGATTTGTCTGACAGGACCTACCTCTAGTAAAGCCATGCTGCCTATGGTTCTGCAATCCGTTGGATTCTAGAACTCTCATTGTCCTCTGTTTTAGAAGTGTTTCCACAAATTTACTCGCCACAGAGGTCAGAATAACCAGCCTGTGGTTCCTAACATACAAACAGAGAAACATGATGGCAGATAAAGGCCATATGACCCATCCAGTCTGCCCATCCTCTATAACCTCTAAGCCTTTCCTAAGCGATCCCACGTGCTTATCCCATGCCTTTTTAAATTCTGGAACAGTCCTTGAGTCCACAACCTCCACCGGGAGGCCATTCCACGCCTCCACCACCCTTTCTGTGAAATAATACTTCCTTAGATTACTCCTAAGCCTATTCCCGCTTAACTTCGTCATATGCCTCCTCGTTCCAGAGCTCTCCTTCGGTT